>NW_024962262.1:14746985-15298390 GCF_019238085.1 Lagopus leucura
CTGGTGGTTGGTGACCCTGCACATAGCAGGGGTGTTGAAACCAAACCAAGGCCATTCTATGATTGTATGATAAGTGAACAACTAACAGTCATGTACACACACATGAAGGAAGGAAAAGTAATTAAAAAAATAAATAAATTGCCCAAAAGCAAGAGCACGCTAAGAGAAAACTCATGTACACGTGCCTCCTATATATGAAAAACTTCAGTAAAATCACAGACTTTCAGCAATGAGCCAACTACATCCCCACAGTAGCTTTCCGCATAATAATACCTCTGAAATTAACATCTCAAAACTGCCAGTGTAGATCTGTCCCTGTGTCAGTAGAGCAAGCCTGTGAAATGTGAAAAGGTTCCATAGGAGTGGAGGAAAGAAAGAGTAGAGAAGGATGTACGTCCACTGTAAGGACTCTACTGCTGCCCGGTGTGATGATGCCTTATTACTCACTAGTCTGAGAGCAGTTAATGGGGTCGTGAAAACCCAGCAGTTTCACAACGAACTTGGGAATCATTCTGTAAGGCAAAGAGGTTATGTTCCAAAAGTTTTATCTATGCATTGTTCTTTCTAGATTTCTACTGTCCATGAAAGTATATACTCACTACCTTATTCTTAAGTACCAGAGGTGATGCAGTTTCTGCTTGGTATTTTTCAAAATACCCTGACTAATTTCAGTTCACCCATCCCATCAGCCCTGAGGATAACTAACTACAGATTTTTAATCTTTGCATCCTGTGTACCATATATTTCTAAATTTTATATTCATTAAAATATGTTATCCAACATGTTTTAAATGCCAGCCATGGAGAGGGCCATAAAAAAGCAAACTTTTCTCGACAGAAACTCTGCTGTGCCCCCTCTTACACTGTAACACAGTTGGGATTCTCAGCATACCCTAGAGGTATCTGATCTAGCAGGTGTTGCCAACATAAACGTGCACAGAACCTGCACAGAGAAAGAGGTTTGCACAAAAGAGCAATCACAATCACTTCTATTCAGGGGTGTACAAAAGGACTGATGGTCCAGTAGCTTCCCATTTAGCCTATGGCTCCACGAAAGCTGATTGCCCTCCATTCTTCAGCTGAGGGGGCTCAAAGCTCTGTGTCCCTCTGGAAGGCAATAACTCCACTAGAAGCTGTCTAGCTCTGAAGCTGTATCATACTCACCCTGCTGAAACTGTGCCACTTTGCGAAGAATAATTAGCAACATTCAAAGGGCTTCCAAAAAGCAGCACAACTCCGTGTGCTGACAGATCCTTTCCCAAAAAGCAGAAAACCTAGCTTCTGACCTCAGCTCCAACAACTGTTCATGCAAGTACATCTTAACACAGTCACTGGAAACTCAGTTGTAATTGGGGAGTTTTTCACTTGGATCCATCACCGTGGGGTTTTAATACTATGATTTTTCACCCATGAAGTCACAATGCCATCTTTGCAACTCAACTCTTGAGGGGTGTGCATAATATCTAAACCAAAATGAGAGTGATCTTTTATCCTATATCTACATATCTGAAGAATGCCAACACTTTCTGCTTGCCTTTTTTTCCTACTATTTCTGCAAAAATATGGTTTCTACCTTGGACTGTATTTCACACCCAGAAGTGGTAGGTATAGGACATCCAGAAATGCTAATTGACCCCTATAAAGTCCACAAACTTTGACTGAATCTACAAAAACTGAAATAAAATAAAAAATTACGAGCAAGGTTTTATTTTCAGAATGAAACAATAAACATCTGGTTTCACGGGTGTAATTAGACCACAGAAATTTGTAAATGTTTAGATTACCATCTCAGTTTTACGTCTGTACCTTTTCAAGTCACCGACAATAAGATTTTTCTCTATCAGCAAGCCAATTACCTTGATCACCTGTACCTCAGAAAAGCTCCTTTTGAATGTGATGTGCTATATTTGACATTCCTCTGCCGATTAATATTCTGGTTTAGCAAGTGAGTTTACAACTTGCCACATCTATTTTAATCTCTAAGAATACTTCGGTTGCTGAAATTTTCATTTGTTTAATACGAACATCACAGGAAAAAACACAACAACCTTCTACCACATTAACACCCTAATGTCTAAGCCTGTGGACAATCACCAAATGGATGTTTGCAAGAGTTACTGAGCCATTTCGAGTGAAAGCAAGTGAGAGGATTAAATTTAAGGCGCAAGAAAAACACATGATTTCCTGTTCTATGCATACTGAGAGCACTGTTGTGAATTACGTGTATAGGGAAGTACTTCTAAATACTGGCTGCTAAATTGCTATTCTTATAGCATGCTCTCTCAACAGGCAGCAGCACAGTTTCCTCCTTTTTGCATTGATTCAGGCAGTCCCAGGGGCAGACTTAGCAACCTGCAGTGTGTAAGTGTGATTCAAGGTCCCCTCAAAGTCAACAGCAAAATTTGTTTTGTTTTCTATAAGAGGAGGATTATCTTCTCCAAGAACTCACAGTTCAGAAACTCTTGCAAGTACCTTTCACACCCTGGGCCCTATGTGGATTTTCACTGCATCTTCCCTATTCTCAGCTCAGCTGTACAAACAGAAAATCTCCATGCATGCTTGTAATCAAATAAGATGCATATTTCATTTAGATGCAAATTTCAGAGCACTCCAGAACTTAATGCTAACTCAGACACGCGTCTGTGCTGTCCCATCTGTTCCTACTGTACTTTAGATCAGTATCTATAACATAGTTTGGCATGTTTCATTTTCTTGCCACCTGAAGTCAGAAGGATTTCTTGTTATGAAAAAGAATGCATTAAACTAAAATCACACATCCTTCTGTACTTTGGGACTGCTGTTTCAGACAACATAACAAACGTTCTCTTTGGCAACTTACAGGTTTGCTACTTGTGTTCATTAAAGTATATGTAGCAACCAAGACTGCAATGCCAATTGTAAATAACGAGTATACACAATTACACATTATGTTATTTCATTAACATTTCTGTCAGAGAAAATAAATAAGCACTGAAACGTGGTAATACCAAGTCTTGGCTTACACTTATACTGTAGATAACAAAATACTGATACATCTACAGAAAATTTATCTCAGTAGAATCAGATCTGCTCCAAGAACCCATGTGAATTTCAAGCGTTGATTTTCTATGACATTTTGTCTTAAAGAACAAAAATTTCAGAACCAGCCTGTGCAATCTTCATCAATACTTAAAGTTCTGCACCAAAAACCAACTGCAAGTACAAGAACATACCTTCAGCTTTCCACATCTTTTCTTTTTTATTTTTTTTTTTTTCCCCAGCTTATATTTACCACAGTGTTTCTAAAAATCAGCACCTCTTATGAACACTCACATGGGCAAATGTGTTAGAGTCAGCTTATAGGTCTGATGGTGATTCTTATGTCAGCTCAGAGGAGGAGCCTCAGAGACACAGGGGATGGAAATATATTTTGTATCCCCTCCAGTTTCGTGTCACACCTAAAAGTAAATTTTCAAGTACAGATTTCTCATGGAATATAGACAGTACTGAGAATTTAGTTATACCAAATGCTATAAGAAGCCCTGGAAAAACAGTGTGGCAAAGGCATTACTTGTGAATCAGGGACAGAGACTCAATTTCCACCTGTCTTGGGCTTCCTTATTACTGCATTAGGCAACCTTTCGCTTTTCGTTTTTACCTTCATTTCACAGTTGGAAATAGCAAAAATACTTTCTTATTCAGGGAAGAGGGAAAAGATAAATTTAGTTATTTTTGTGATTCATTCAGACACAATAGCAGTGGGAGCCATTCTAATATCCAGAATAAGAAAGGCAGGCATTACTGACTGATGTTTCAAGTAATCCTCATGCAATGTGATATTATACTGCAGTCTGTCGAACATTCAGAAGTGAGCCTTCTATTATTCTATAAACCATTCATACAGGATTTCCAGAGAAGTGAAAAGACTGTAGAGCGTGATTAATTTTACACTGAATTAAAGCAGTGTTAAATAGTAGTTTGTCCTATTAGGTGTTTTTAATATTCGTAGGTCCTTCCAGAAGTAATGCCTCCTATTTATTTTCATGGAAACTACAACAGATACAAACAACACAATTATGCTATTTTATAGAGCAAATTCTCAACTACAAAACACTGTTTTTTCAACACAGTCACCACAGTAGCTAGCCATCTTTGCCAGTGATGAACAAGAGCCTGCATGCTGTGCTCATAAAAATCTGTACCAGCACCGGTGATCCACTGTTTCACAGCTGCTATGATGGCATCACCGCTAAGAAAACGTTGTCCATGCAGTCCACCTTTCCTCGGAACAGATGGAAGTCAGAGGGTGCCAAATCTGGACTATACAGTGGGTGTGGTAGCAGAGTCCTGCCAAGATTGGCACTGTGCTCCCCGGTCTTCAAATTGCTACGGGGCCTGGCATCACTGTGTTGCAAGAGCAAGGTTGTCTTCTTCTCTGGCCTCACTCTGAAAGTTTGAGCCTTCAGCTCAGTCATAGACATGATGTACTGGTCAGAGTTAATGGTTTGTACAGGTTCCAGAAAATCCAGAAGGATCACCCATTTCCTACTCCCAAAAGACAGTGCACATCATTTTACCCACTGCAGGCTGCATCTTGAACTTGTTCTTTGATGAGGAATTCATATACTGTCACTCCATGGTTGACTCTGGCTCTTAGTGGTGACACCACATCTTGTCACAATAATGATGCAATTCAGGAAGCTGTCACCTTCAGCCTTGCCTTGGTTCAATAGGTCCTGATAAACTTGCATACAGTGATCTTTCTGTTCCTCTATGAGCACTCATGGGACTTACCTGGCGTAAACTTTGCAATATTCCACAACTGCCACCACCACTTCCATTGCAGTGAAGATGATATTAAGCTCTGTACACAGTTCCCTGGTTGTAATCTGCCAATTTGTACAAATGAGCTGACAGAGATACTCTTCATTTCGTGGTGTGACAGCTGTGCGTGACTATCCAGAACATGGCTTGTCTTTCACACTGCTGTTGCCACTGCTGAAACGCACCACCCACCATCTCACTGTGCTCACATTCACTGTTTGGTCTCCACAAACATTCAGCAAGAGTCAGTGAATGTCTTGGGTGCCAATTTCTTCTGCATGGAGGAATTCAGTGACACGTCTCTGCTTCATACACACTTCCATATCACATGTCATTCTGTCAGTCTGCCCTTCTGTTACATGGCAACAGAATTTAATAGAATATTGGCAGGAAAGTTCAACTTCTACTGCCATACCTTCAAGATGCATTAATGATGTCATGGGTCAACATAATAAAATAGGAGGCATTACTTTCAGAGCAGCCCTTCTACATCTTCTGAGGCAATGGCTTTGTAACTGTATTTTCCAGAAGTATCCACAGTCAGTCCAGTCCCTGCATAAACTGTAAAAGCTTCTTAATTTACTTCAGAAGCCTATTTGGAAGCATTGCTTACCTTTACACAAGGAAGAAAGTTTGACTCTAACTGGGGACACAGAATACACAGCTTATTTCTAAATATAAAACTTTTCTCTCTGCGTGTTTAAAAACCTTTACACAAAGCAGACAATTTTTATCTAAAGTGTTTAGACGAAGAGGATGATTTTAGCTGCAGGAATCCTAGGAAGAATGTTTTGAGAGCGTTCAGATTAAATATGCAAAGTTGTTAAAATCTAGTCAGAAATCAAAAACAGAATATCAAACCTGATTTTTTATTCAGATCAATGCATCAAGTATCAACTTAGAGATATTTCCAGTACTACTTAATGTCTTAAGTTATAGCTGTCTTCACTTCAAGAAGTAGAATAACTCAACTTAAGCTCAGAAACAGAGATCTGAATGTATTCTTTTTTTTTTACTAGGAAGTATCTGATGTTTTAGATTCGTCAGTGTATCAATTCTAGAAGTGACTGTATTTTGACACAGGAATGGAATATTGGTAGGAAGGTTCAGCTTCTACAGCCATACAACTAACATCCATCTCTGATGTCATGGGCCAACATAATAAAAGAGGAAGCATTACTTTCGGCACAACCCTCAAAATATATTGAGTAGAATTTCAGGCAAACATTCCAGCTTTGCACAATGCAGACCAGCACAGGCAGCACTGCCAGTAAGGCTTCACACAAGCAAAGCAAGATGTTTCCTGATAAACGATCCTCAGAAAGAGTCCCTCCAGCAGTTTAAAACGTTCATGAAACAGCTCATCACGTTACCCACCTCTCCCCATATCCACAGGCTTGGATTCCTTGTTCTCAGAAGAGTCTTACCAAACAAAACAAACAGCAACAAAATACCCAGAAGACATCCAGAGAGGACTAACATTTTCCCTCTCCTCAGAGCATGGCCATCAGATACTTAAATACACCTTTTGTTTTACCAAATGCACATTCCATTCTAATTCTGTAACAACCCAGACAATAGCTGCTGCAGCTTTCTTTCACCCATGCATCCATCCAAAAATACCACAGAAACAGAATTTTCTTTGTCACTACAAAAGCAGATTCGATCATTAAAGGAGTTTCATATTGAGATTGAAGGAAAAGACATGCCAATGGTGCCAATATAAGTGGAAAGCTCAGCTTCTATTACCTGCCAGTCAAACTGCCTCTGTAATACTCCACTTTCTGACTAGGAAAGAATAGCGCTCCTTGAGCAGCACAAACCTCTCCAGTACAGTAGCTCTGTAATTCCACCCACCCACATCGACTCGGTCAGCTACTCACCAGAAGAACACAAGAAGCAAACTAGACACTCAAAGGAGAAAAGCCTTATGGATTATGGATTTGTTTGATGTGTTGAAGCTTTGATCAGAATATTCATACAAATACAAAAACACAACATGCTGGATGCCCATGGGGAGCTGTAAGAGTGACTACTCTCCCTGAACAACTCAAGCCCTTCTGAGTCAGAGCAAATTGAGTACTGTCCCACAGAGAGAAAAAGTAGTAATCAAGGAGGAAACAGGCATTAGTTATTTCTAAAGTCTATAGAATGGAATCATAGAATCACAAAACGGCTTGGGTTGGAAGGGACCTCAAGGACTTCAAGCTCCAACCTCCCTGCTGCAGGCAGGTCTGCCAACTTCCATACTTAACACTAGACCAGGCTGCCCAGAGCCTCATCCAACCTGGCCTTGAACACATCCAGGGACAGAGCTTTCTATTTTCCAGGCTTCTCCTGGCCTACAGCCATTCCACCCTGGTAATGCCCAATCTTGTCTGATCGAAGTCTAGTCCAGAGCAATATCTGAAATTAGCTTGGGCCTCTTTGTATACATAATTTATCACAACTTCAAAATGTCAGAACATTGTCGGCATCCTACAGTAATCATGATACATAAATCTTTCCTCCCCAGACCCAAATCTAGCAAGCAAACTGTGGAAATGTGTGTCAGATTTACACTACCAACAACTCTTTCTTGCTACTCAGAGCCAGACAATTTCAAAGCTCTATTTGGAGTCTACACAATGACATAATCGAGAACTTTACGTAAAAAAAGTGTGATAATTTCAGAGTTCAGCATTATCAACACAAAATCAATTACAAGAGAGGCATTCCATGTATATTGAAGTCATTTGTTCCAAACTCAATTAAGCTACCAGTATCTCCATTTTCAAATATTTGCTTGTCGTTACCCTTTTTTTATGCACTTCTGAGGACAATCTATTTTAGTGATATTTATCCTAGCTAAAAATAAGTGAGCACTTATTTCTCAGCTATCTCAACCTCTAATTAAAACCAGTTCTACAGCCAGACGCAGACACTATGCTAAAAAGAAACACCCTTAAGTAATGCAATTTTCATTGTTAAAGAAAGTGGCTCATAAGCAATTATATCTTGTCAGCTCTAACAGTTAACCTAACCTCTTCAGTGACACCCTGTTATTTTCACACTGAACATCCTGCCACAAACCAGTAATTATAGCCCATACTTGCTAGCTCTGCTGACACTGATTTCCAGACTAGAGAGACATAGGCAAACGAGCTTATAACCTTAAGATAACCAAAGGACACTGAAGAGGTTATTTTTTGCAACATGACATTTATTCCTGAAATTGTTTGCCCATTAAACAACAATCGTCTCATCATTTAATGTGATTCTAACAGACTGCTACAAATGGAAAGCTTTCCCACTCTATCATTTTTTACACTTGCAGCAAGTCATTAAAACAAAATTAATACATGATTAATATAGTGTAATAAAGGGAAAAAAATCTGTAGGTCTTATTTTGCTTCCAGGAGACTGAGATTTCTTTGCTGGAGAAGGGTAAGGAGGGAGAATGAATGCTGTCAAGCAGCAGTTGCACAAGCAGAGACTCTAACCTCCTTCTCACACCTTCCCAGAAATGGCAAAATACATAAATTCTCAGTGCTTGTAGCTCACATCTGACAGAAGTGATGTCAGAACATCAGCAATAACCTTTGAGAAGTTACGAAGCTGGGGAAGTACTGCTCAAGAAGACCAAAAGGAAAAATGCTGTCCTTTTCTATAGAAAAAAAAAAAGAGAATAGAAGAACTAAAAAATAATTGCTGAATTATTTTCTTAGGAAAATTATGAAAAATATGTGAAATCAAATTAATTTCCTCATATGATGATAAACCTGTGGATATAGCAAAACAACATTTTCTATACCTTTACATTCACAAGAATTTTGACAATCGCTGACATTCTCAAGGAAAGGTAAAAAGTCAGTCTTGGGTGGTTGTGAAAGTGCCTCGGGCAGCTTCATTTGTGGAAAACAAATATAGAAACAAAACATTTGAAAAGGTAAGGTGGGTT
This sequence comes from Lagopus leucura, assembly GCF_019238085.1. Classification (NCBI taxonomy): domain Eukaryota; kingdom Metazoa; phylum Chordata; class Aves; order Galliformes; family Phasianidae; genus Lagopus; species Lagopus leucura. Next base: position 14,755,728 of record NW_024962262.1, read on the forward strand.
ATTTTCAAACTTCATGAGCTTCAAGGCCATAGAGGAAAGAGACGCACCCATAATAGCAAGCATGAACATATATTTGAATAGATTTCACAATTAAACATTGCAGTTAATAGTAAGCATAAGTACACAAATAGAATAATAGTAAGCAAAATAGAATATAGGCTATCGTTCTACATATTGGCATAAAATATAAGCTGGTCCTGTAGAGTTTGCAAGCAAATTTAAGGATACTAAGCATTAAAAGAAGGAACTGAAGAGATGACATGATCTTGTTCCCCTGCTATGAACAGCTGATTGTTAAAATGCAGAGACACTGTGTTACACCAACAAAATGTGATGAATCGTCTGTGATTTATGCTGTTTTCTTCAATATCTTCTCTTATTTACAGCTGATAACCAAAGCTATAATACAACTGATTTTAAAACAAATTATCCTTTCAATTCTGGAACAGACCTTCTAGATTTGATTGGAAATAAATTCTCTCTTTTCTTTACTTTTTTTTTTTTTTTTTAAAGAGTTTAATAATTTGAGCAAGGGCTACAGTTAGTTTAATTTTCTGATATAGACTACACAAGGATTCAGGTTGTTAAGTAAAGAATGAAAACATATAATATTACTGAATAAAAGGACATCAGTGTTACCCAAGACATATTAACGTACTTCATTTTCTCTGGCTCTGTGTTCATATCATCAAAAGTTCCATCTCAAAGAACCAGCTGCTCTTTTGGTTACCAAACTCAAAGATTCAAAACTTATATTTCTTCTTCTTCTTTTTTTTTTTTTAAATACTTTATCACTTTTACACTCCATAGTTTGCCAACTGTCCTTCAGTGCCCAAACGTCCACTGAAAGAAAGTTCTAACTCCATCAAGAAAATCAAGAGTCTGGAGGCTGCACAGATGGAAAATCATTAGAAGAAAACCATTAAGGGCAAAGACATTAAATGCTGTCTTACTTCTTACAGTGATTAACTCTTCAAATGTTCATTTAAGGTGCCATAGATAAGGGCATATCTAAAGAATCAAATCAGATTTTAAAACAGATCAAAATTCATTTATCCTTTTAACACTACTTCTTTTATAAAATAAAAATCACCAAGGAATTCAAGAGACCTAAGGAAAATATCCTTTTGCCATGGCATCTTCAGGCTTTAGGAGCATTCTTCTTGTACAAGAAGTTACCAAATTGTTGATACATAAATTTGGTCTCATCAAACAATAAATGGTGATTGAACAGCCAAATGGGTTTGGACATCCACATACAGCTTCACACACTGGGGGAACGCTCCTTTACAGTGCAACATCCCACACATGGAGATTTCACTGTCAGAGCAGATACTAACTGAAACTGGAGCATTATTTTAACATCTCTTCCATATAATTATTTTATCTTGTCCAGCATAAGACTTATTTTCTAAGATTGAACTGAGTATTGAGAAAAAGAGATGGCAGCGCAACCCTTTGGTGAGTCATTCACTCCCCCCATTTTCATGTCATCCATGAATCTCCTGGGGGTGCACTCCATCGTTAATGAAGACGTTAAACAAGACTAGATCCAATTATACTCCACTCTTTAGTGGCCTCCAACCCGATGCTGAAACACTGACCCCTGGGTCCAGCCATTCAGCCAGTTTTCAATCAGCCTCACTCCCTCCTCATCCAACCCGTATTTCAACAGCTTCTCTATGAAGATCTTATGGAGGATAGTGTCAAAAATCTTACTGAAGTCCAGGAAGACAATATTCACTGCTCTTCATTCATCCAGGCTGGGAATTTTATTACAGATGATTACTGGGTTAGGTCAGGAATGACTTTCCCATGACAAATTCATGCTGACTGCTCCTGATGGTTTTCTTCTCCTTAATATGCCTCGATATCGTTTCTAGAATTAGCTGCTCCATCATCTTCCCAGAGACTGAGATGAGGCTGACTGGCCTGTAGTTCCTCTAGTCCCCTTTCTTTCACTTATTGAAGATAGGAGCAACATTTGCTTTCCCCTAGTCTGTAGGCACCTCCCTCAGCTCTATCAGTGCTCATGATTGCATCCCATCACAGTCCATGGATTGAGAATGTCCACTTTGCTCAAGTATTCCCTGACTTGGTCCTCTTCCACCAAAAGGTATTTCTTCCTTGTTCCAGATTTTCAGTCTGGCCTCTGGGACCTGGGATTTCTGAAGGGCAGTTTTGCTGGCAGAGACCTTGTCCTTTTCGCTGCCCCACATAACCTGGTCTTCTTTCTCCTTATGGAGAGCCCATCATTTTCCCCAGACTTCCTTTTGTCACTGAGGTACCTGTAGAAGTCCCTCTCACTGTCCTTATCCAGATTAAATTCTATCAGGGCTTCAGCTTTCCTAGCTTGATTCCTAGCTGCTCAGATAATGTGTGTGCATTCTAATATTAAATACCAATATTAATTAATAAATAATGCTAATCTAACTACTCTAATACAAAATACTAATATTAAACTTATGATGCTAGTCACATTCTCAACAAAAATAAGAGTAGCTAAGCCATGAATTTGTGACTGGAAGCTAGCAACAGATAGTGCTTTTTTTTCTACTGCATTCTTGCTTCAGAACAGGTAATGTCAAGTTCTCAAAACAAGAAATCTGTTTAAACATTCCCCATATTGTATGTAGCACATTAATAAGCTTGTATAAGGAATACTTTAGTAAATGTACTTTCTTTTGTTCCTACAGCACTCTAGGAACATAACAACAAAAACCACAGGAGTACAAACAGAGAGCTGAGCTATAAATAGATTTTTTTTCCTACTAAAATTATTATTAGAATTTCTTGGTAAACAGTTTTAGTCTAAAGAAGCCTGAGAGAAAGTCTCATAAGATCCCCTTGCAACCTGCAAAATTTCCACTTCTATCTAGACTTTATACAAAACCAAACCTTTGTTTGGTTTATACAAAACCAATTTATACAAAACCAATACTGCCTGGAATAAGACAGGCCATCAGAGACATCTAATTATACTTCATTTGCTATTTACATAAAACAGCAACAAGCAAAATAAAAACCACTCCCATTTTTCATACAGGAAATTAAAAACCCTAATTATACAGTCATCATTATCAACTCAAATGTTACTATTTGGAGCCACAGAAGCATTTTACAGTCACTGGAAAGAAGAGAAACAAAGAAACAGGTATTTATACAGGCTCTATCTTTATTTCAAAAGTATGATCACATTATGCTTATTAAAACCTTTTTACATGACAAAGATGAACACTGAGAAGCTGAATAAATTCAGATTAATTTGGCTCAGCCGTCGTAATTTAGATATGTGAAGAATATATGTATATATTTACAGTCCTGTAATTACAAAGTGACATGCTATTTCTTCCCACTGGAGGCTCACTCAAGTCACTGAGCAACATCCAAGATGTTCAAAAAGCAAGAAAATGTTGTATTTTGTCCTCATCATCTGGAGATGCAATGCTACCCAGTCTTTACATTGGATTCAGAGTTGTTAATTTCTTTTCAGTAAGACACTTCTCACCATCATGCCATTCAAGCATCAGTGTAGGTTATCTTCTTATCTGCCCTATGGATCAAGAATATGCTACTCTTCTCCTTTTATAAATACAGAGAGTAAATCACTGATAAAGCTGAGGGCAGAACTTCAAAACTTGTCTCCAGTCACTTCAGACTGCTCATTTTTGTTGATCAAAGATGTATTTAGCATTTAATGTTTCCACAGACCTCAGAAGAAGTGGTAAGAACCCAGTTCTTCCATTACAGCATCTAAAACCAGATGATTTGCAGTTTTAGATGCCATCCATCCCAAAATAACCTTAAGTCATCCTTTAAAGTCAAGGAGGAAGTAAGACTTACATACAGAGTCAGTTGTATGTCAGTTCTCTTTCAAGAACAGCCTACCTTCCTTGTTATCTCCAGCTTCATTCCCCACACTCGTAAAACCACACAACCACAGAATCATTAAAGTTGGAAAAGACCACTGAGATCATCCAGTTTGACCATTTAATCCATGTGATGATCTATCAGGTGTTACGGGACCTACAGACTTCAGTCCCAAAAGCTAGCTCTCACACTTGCTAAGCATCTTGAGCACTGTACATATTCTGTTAGCCATTTCTTATTGTATTCCTACATTTCTTATTGTATACCTATTCCTCTCGCAGTTTCTTCTTTCCAGTGTTACCATTCCCTCCCTTTCTCCCTCCCTGTAGTGTACCATGTGCTGCTGACAGCAGTGTGGGACTAGATTTTGATAAGAATATTTGTGCTTAGGCATTATTTTGACAAGCTGCCAAAATTCTGCAGGCAACAAAAGCAACAAGAGAAAAAAGAATCTGTTTTCAGTCTTTTGTAACTGAGCTAAAATAACACTATAGGATTTCAGGCAACAAAGAAAAAGTACTTTTTTGGCTTTGTGGTTATCTCCAAAGACCTACAATAAACAACAGAGTTAATAGAACACTCTTCTAAAAAATAACAAAGTACATAAAGCTTTTATAATGAAAAGTATGAGACAACCTAACCTGAAATAAAAGGACATCAACTGCAGAATACTGGTGTCCTTGAAAAATAATTAGAAGTGCAGTTCATCAGACAGCAGCAGTAGCCAAAGGCCAGACAAATGTGCAAATCTCAAATTTACCTCAGTGAGATGATAATTCTGCATCTGTGCAGTGTTGACCTCATTTCTTCCTTTTCAGTCCCACACACTTCCTGGTCTAACATCTATGTGCAATCAAAATAATGTTGGCCCAAGGCTGTATCACTCCTTTCATAGGTTCTGTTTTTTCCAAGTATATAGAATGGAAACCAGAGGGATCCAGCGAGAAGCTGGAGAGAAGAGAGAAAAGCTCTGAATCGGTAGCTACCAAAAGCACAGCCCTTGTTACAGAAAACCACCCCAATTTCGATCTTAAGTACTGAACTATAAAGTAAGCTGTACACAGAAATCTTTACAGTAGTTTCTACAGAAAGCATCCTACAATGCAGCTTTAAATAGCCATAGGGGTAAAATGTCCCCAAATGATCTAACTTGCAACAATGAAATCTTGTTCTATCACAGAATGGCCAGGGTTGGAAGGGACCTCAAGGATCATAAATCTCCAAGCACCCTGACACATGCAGGGCCACCAACCTCCATATTTAATACTAGACCAGGCTGCCCAGGGCCCCATCCAACCTGGTCTTGAACACCTCCAGGGACGGGGCATTCACAACCTCTCTGGGCAGCCTGTTCCAGCACCTCACCACTCTCTCTGTAAAGAATTTCCCCCTGACATCCAACCTAAATCTTCCCTCCTTCAACTTAAAAGCATTTCCCCTTGTCTTGCTATTATCTACTCTTTCAAAGAGCTGGCTCCCCTCCTTCCAGCACTCAAAATATTAAACTCAGTCAAAAAGCAGCCCTCCTTCTTCCACAGAATGACATCCAGAGTGTTTGGAAAGTCTAAAATACAGGCTGTACAGGATCATGAGTAATTTTTTCGAAGCTGTGTGACTGATTTTGTTTTCACTGATCTTGCCAAATCATTTAGCATTCATAAAATGTCCACACAGAGGCGTATTTCTTCAAAACATTCATTGTTTAAATGCATTCAACAGGTCTGATTTGGGTCTTAATTGCAGCAGATTAATTGCTCTGAAACATCAATACGCCGTTAGATTGCCCTGAAACATCCAGTGCTGTATTGTTAATGACTCAACAAGGAATGTGCATCTGTCTTCTCTTTGAACTAGGACAAAATGCACATCATAAGCCTAGAAAGTCCTACTTGAAATTCAAACGCTTTTCCCCAGTATCCCATCAGCTGCAGGAATGAAATTATTTTTCTAAGGACAGAAGGCAGTCTCTGATACAGCTATGTCTTGGCCCACTAATGCCTCTGAAGACAGCAATTAAGCTCTTACGTGTCACTAAAAAGCAACCTGGGATGTAATAGAAAGTGCACATGTGACACATCTGGATGCAGATACAGTGTGGAGATTCAGCACTGATACACAGCTGATCACCTGTATGTGCTAACAAGGCCAAAATAGGGAACTTGGATGTTCATTGTCCTCCTTATAAACCTGTCCCAGCACAGCTGAATGCAGTGCAAGAGTAAACCACCTCCAGGCTTTCAAACCCAGAATGATTTAATCATGGGAAAAGTGTGGAATCTTTCTCCAGTATAACACACACACAAAAAAAAAACTGCCTAAAGTTGAACTGTGCTTTCAGCACAGGCTTGGTAAACACATGGAAGAGTACAGCTGGATCCTCTTCTGGAATGAACTCTACAAACAAGATGAAGTTGGAAAATGTTATTTCATTTTCTGTCATCACTTCATTAGGTTTCTCCCTATTGTTTGTAGGCTAGAAGACTTTTTCCTCTAATGAGTTTCGTTTTGTGAGTCATTAGGCTGCTTCCTTCATAATTCAGAGTCCTATCTGCAATTACACTACAAGCTCAACTTTAGTAATACAGTAAAAATCTTCTATGAGGAAAGCATCTTTTCTAACAACGTTCCGTTATCCTTATAGGCTGACGCAGGTAGCAGACACCACTGGGGGATTCATCTCACCAGTTCCTTGCCCACCTGTGCAGACAGTGGAGAAAAGGCTCTTTTTACCAGTCAGTGTACTTTATCTTCGTGGTCTTTATCATTGTGGTTGGACTCGATGATCTTTAAGAACTTTTCCAACCTGAATGATTGATTCTATGATTCTATGATCTTCAAGTAGGCTCTGAACACAGGCCAGACATCACACTACAGGTGTCTGCTTCTCTCCATTTTAAAGTACAAAAGACCAGCTCATTATTAGGTAAGATGAATATTACCTCTCCAAAATATATTTTCCACTAGTGCAGGGTCACTTTTAAGCAAATTCCAGGTTAATTTTTTGCATGCAAAACACTATCTTAGTTGGGAAAAGAAAAAGAAATAAATCCACTTATGAACACAAAAGCTAATTATAAATGTAACATTTCAATCCAGAGTTTTGGTTACAGGCAAACTTAGGACTTAACTTTGATCAAAGCAGATTAAAGTCAACCCTGACAGCAAAAACCAAGCAGGTGCTTTGTTTTTACAGAATTCTGCCTGCATGCAAACTGCAGGAGGCTTGGCTGCGTCAGTGCAGAGATGAGATACACTGAAGAAGGGACTGAATACAAACCTAGGCTACATCTATTACTACCTGCTATCATTTTTCATAATTATTTTTCATACTCCTGGGATTTTTGCATATGTACATTAATATATTAATATAGCCATTTCTCCTTTGCTTCTAACTTTCCCAGCTGGTTTCTCCCTATGGACAAGAATAAGCAGTGTACTCCACAGTCTAAATAAGGAACAGCAGGCTCAAATCACTTAATTTCTCACATTCTGCTTCTTTAAAGTGCTTTAAGATTGGGACTCAAGCTGCTGAAAAAGTACTCAAATATATCTCAGCAGAAAGGTCTAAGCAGATGGCCAACAACATCTATAAGTTGCTTTTCCTGTGCTTCAGTGCTTAAATCAATTAATTCTGAATTATATTTAAGGAAAAAAGCATTGTTAACATTTATCTAGCATATATAAAAATGTCAACATCGATTAACTCTGAAGAGCTGGAAATCTCAGATCAACTCAATCAGCAGCAACAAAAACAGATCTACAATCTCATGGAATCACAGAATGGCCTGGGTTTGAAAAGGACCACAATGATCATCTCGTTTCAACCCCCTGCTATGTGCAGGGTCACCAACCACCAGACCAGGCTGCCCAGAGCCACATCCAGCCTGGCCTTGAATGCCTCCAGGAATGGGGCATCCACAACCTCCTTGGGCATCCTGTTCCAGTGCATCACCACCCTCTGAGTGAAAAACTTCCTCCTAATATCTCACCTAAACCTCTCCTGTCTCATTTTAAAATCATTCCCCCTTGTCCTATCACTATCCACCCTTGTAAACAGCCATTCCCCCTGTGTTTCTATGCTCCCTTCAAGTACTGGAAGGCCACAATGAGGTCTCCCTGGAGCCTTCTCTTCTCCAAGCTACACAAGCGCAGTTCCCTCAACATTTCTTCAGAGGGGAGGTGCTCCAGCCCTCTGATGATCTCAGTGGCTTGTGCTTTTTCTTCACTAGAAATATGACACGGGCAGAACAAGTAAGCTGATGGATCGACTATTTAAAGCAGCGCAATTTTAAACTCTTTTCAAAATGTAAAATCCTCAGTCATACATCTAACGAAGCCAAGAAAGTCAAATGCTACTCCAGTCAGAGACACTCAGCCTTTAATCTCATGCTCCGAATCACTTCAGGCAGGTTTATGAAATACATCAGCCTTCACACATCCTCACAGCCTAGAAATACGGTTGTGTGCTGTACAGAGAAGGTATGCAGACAGTCAGATGCACAAGCTGTGAGCTGATGCAAGAAAGGGTCACAGTGCAGCTCAGTCGGAAGAGCTGCATTGAGCAGGATGTCTAAAAATGATGTGTTTGTTCCTCAAAGTCAGTCACTGAAACATTAAAGAAATGCTTTAAAAATAGCTCTTCTATCGTTCTATTTGCATCTTTATGTCTCTCTATATCTACACACAGCTCCTCTACCCAAAATTCAATTTCACATTTAGAAAAAACGCACGTATCAGAAGAATAACATGCAAAATGATCACTGACCGTCAGTGAGCGGCAATGAATTTTTAAGAATAAGCCCATTTAAACGGATTATTTCAGCAATTGAAATGTACTTTTTCTGAGGAAAAAAAAAAAAAAAGTCACATTAATATTACATGGGTGGCTTTCCTGAAGATGCTACCATTTGTTAGGTTGAAGTATTTGGTGCTGATATAAATGTAGCATAAAAGACCAGATGAAAATTCTTACATGAAGAAATTTACAGCGAACAGTTTAGGTTTAATTCTTCAATTTTTTTAATAGCAAATTCAGGTAATCTGCTAATTAATAACAAGAAGAAACTTTACGTTGAACTGTTTTTGATGAGCTGGTTTTCCTTCCATACAAAAGAGAATGTTAAGGGAGATGTTAATGTTCAGTTTTCAGTTTGTTTTCTACAGGCTTTGGAATATGTCCTGTGATGAAGGAGCAGAAGTAACAGACTGATGGCTGAACTTTCGTATTAAGGTGTCCTAAAGCCTGGCTCAGGTAGTGTCACCATCCAATAATGAAACACTTCAATTCCTAGATATAGGAAATTAAAGTTACATCCCAGCAACACATTTCAATTTAAATAAGGGAGTACACTGAAAAATAAATAGTAGGGCAATACATCATTTCAAGATTTATGGTTATTAAAGATACTACTCTTTTTTACTTAAGACTAATATGCCTTAATTGCAGTCTCAGTTTATAAAGATGTTCCAACAAGCTAAACAAAGAATTATATAACTCCATTTTCTTTCCAGCAGAAACTTAAATCAAATACTGGTCAGATATAAGTTGCAAAAACAAGGTGAACCACCTCTGACTACTGCTAAAGCCTTAGAATTCCTACCACGGCACCACCAAAATCAAACATTAACATGCACATATGAAACAGTGATTTTAATTTTTTCTCTCTGCAAATTATCAGTGCAACAGTTCAGTAAATTATGAGCAAAACACAATTAAATTAGATGATGGGAAATGTACAACAGAAATTATCAGCAATTTTAAATCTAAAAAAAAAAAAAAAAAAAAAATCCCCAAAGCAAATGATTGCAGCAATCAGATCACATTTTGCATGTTTTTTTAACTTTGCACACAACCAGTGTTGGAAAGGACTGAGGGCTGGAGGTGAAGGCATTTTAGATGGAAAGCAAGCACAACGCAAAACTATGAGTAACAGCCAAGTTGGATGGATTAATGTGGAACACTGCACTAACAATCAGTCAAATATACTATATTAAAGGTTTCTAAAATCATATGCCATTAAATGGTTTGAGATTCCTAATCAAGTTGCTATATGAAAAGGAAATATCCTCTTAACAGTCTGATTATTCCACTGACTCCTTCACTGGATCTTGTATAGGCATTTATCAGCAGTCTGTTTAAGAACAGGTATTTGCTCTCAGAACCTCTTCAGTGGTTTTAATATAGCCTTACGTTGAATTGATAACATCACACTTCTCACAGTAACACCACTTAACCCATGATTCTGTTTACACTTTCCCTACCAGACTCAAGGGAAGAGTTATCCCTATGCTCTCACACTATCATAAGTAACTAGATATATCCCTACACACAAATCAGATAAATAAAATAAAACAAAAACAGAATGGGAGGTAGGAAAGTAGAAGAATAATGACCAAAATACATGCATCTCCAAGCAAAACTAAGAAACTTAGGGGACAGCCATATTGCTAATAACTCAGCCCTAACCACACACACAAAAAGACAAATTAAATTAAATGAGAAGATGCTGGAAATGGATAATTAGAAAACAACTATGATGCAGAAGATACTGCCAGCTAGCAGCTGGAGTGACTAACAGAGTATTGACAGAAAGCAGCCAGCCCCATCCACCAATTACATGGCTGTTTACAACCTTCAGTGAACACGTGGTCTTTAAAACCAACATTAATGTCCAAACAATTTTCTCCTCTTTGAGATAAAACAGGGTTTCCTCTGCACATTGATTCACTTCAGAGACTTTGGGGGTAAAAAGGAGGAATGGGAAAAAGACAATGAAAACTCCAACTGTGTATGCACCCCTGAAGAGGAAAATGTATCCAAAATCACTAAAAATGCCCATATGAGATACATCCATGTAGCATTTATAGCTATACGTGTATTCATGTATGTCCAAAAAAGGGCCACAAACGAGGGCTACAAAGGAAACTCTGAAAGGGAAGACGTATGAGGAGAGGCTGAGGCCCTTTGATTTGTTCAGTCCAGACCAGAGGAGGCTGAGGGGAGGCCACATGGCAGCCTACACGTAGATTTGTATACATATTTTGTATGTATGGACATGCATACACATATATATATGTGTATATGTGTACTCAAAATCTCAGCCATGCATTTTTCACCAAATTTGGTCAAAGAAAATGTACCTCTCAGATGATCCCCCTGCATCACAGTACCCAACTTGTCCTTTGAAATCACCTGGCTTTTGAAACTGTGTTTTTTACTCTGCCTGTCATGGGCTTTCAACAGTGAACTCCTACTGTTCATCATGGACAGACAACAGCCTGTTGTACAAGGCGTGCTCCAAAAATAACACCTCCTATTTTATTAAGTTGGCCCACGATGTCAGAAGTGGATGATGGTGGCACAGCAGTGGAGGTTGAACCTTCCCACAATAACCTGTTACATTTTGTCGCCGTGTGACAGATGGCATGGAAATGCATATGAAGCACAGGTGTGACACTGAACTCCTCCATGTGGAAAACATGGCACCCGCTGACGTTCACTGATGCTTGCTAAAAATTTATGGAGATCAAACAGTGCGTGTGAGCACAACGAGGTGGTGTGTGGTGCATTTCAGTAGTGGTGACAGTGACTTGGAAGACAAGCCAAGTTCTAGAGAGCCATGCACTTTCTTAAAAGCACAGCATGCAGTCTTTTGTTCATCACTGGCAAAAACCCATAGCTAATGGTGGTGACTATGTAGAAGAAGTGTTTTGTAGCTGAGAATTTGATGTAATAGTGTTATTGTGCTCTTTGTTGTAGTTTGGCTGCACTGGGACTTAAAAACACTGAGCAAAAAAACTGCAAGAGAACCAGCAAAACATAACAATGGGTTATTTCTCCCATCTTAACATCTGTTGTCTGAATTAACATGGAAACAGTCAATTATTAAACCAGAGTAATCACAACAAATAGCAGGAGCTCCTTGTGTCTGACTTGACTTCCTACAAGTTATTGTTTCATGCTACCATCCACTTAGCTCATTTATTACAAACGGTAAACACTCTCATTTCTACCCCAAGTAGTTTCTCTCCTGTTTTTTGTAATTTATTTATTATTGATCAGTGCTATCAACGACTTGAGTTCTGCCTATCAGGATCTGATAAACTGGAAAATGCCACGACACAAAGCAAATTTTAACGTACAGTTGTGATATATAAGGTGCTGCGCAGGTGTTCTCCTTTTGCATGAATAAGCAAACAGTTCTTGGTAATCTGGTTAGTACTGATTTCAAATGTAAGAAATACAAAAACAAAAAAACAAACAAACAAAAAATTAGAATTAAAACATTCCTGTGCTCAAACACCTTCTACCCAATGTGTAAGTTTTCCAATCCGCAGGGTTTTTTTTCTCAATTTACAAAATACATTTCCCTGTATGCTTTATGTCACATAATACGCTTTATGTCACATACAAACTGCAAATGTTGCACTGAAAGTATGTGAACTATATTATGGAAAATGGAAGAAGGAAAACGTCAAAAATAGGTTTCTGTTAGAATCAGATACTGAAGCTGTCAGCAAAAATTGTTATCCTTTGTATTTCCAAAACTGACTTGTCAGTACTTGTACAAAATGAATTAAACCTAGTGATGAAAATTGCTTACACACTCAAGAAACTCAAAATAAGGAGGCATGCTTATTAAATCACATATTACTTGACAACAAAATTCAAGACATTGGAATCTGTACCATTGCTTAGACACTGCATCATTCCGATGGAAATTTTAACCTCATCCTTGCTCAAGTGATAGAGTAGTTAAACCACGCCTTTGTAGAGATCTCAGTGCATGGAATAAATGAAGCAGAAAGATTGGACTTTATTCCTCTTCTCACACAATTCATGCTCTCCAAATAATAGTTTGTAACTTCCTGGTGCACCGTGTTTCTGTCAGCACTCGCTCAGCTGCAATAACCAATGGTGCTAAGTCAGCTCATGCCTTTCCCTCTTCCCTCTTACTTTTACTAAGCAAGCCCCTGCCTTTTTTAAACACCATTTGCCCGCTTTCACCTACTCTGTTCCACAATCTCATTTCAAAACAGATCATTTCCTGATCTGACCATATCTAATTAGACTTAATAACCCCAAAATTTCTCTTTCACATGAGCAGGCCCCCCTCAAAAAAAAAAAAAAAAAAAAAAAAAAAAATTCTATATGTAGATGAAAATATGTAGACCTGAAAAATAAAAGGACCAAAAAAAGTGTGAAATAAGCTTAAGAAGAGGAATTAAAGTATTTGTTTTGATGATACAGTTGTACAGGCATCGTGAAATCTCCAATATATCCCAAATTCCAGTCATTCAACTGGTGATACACTACGTGAGCTACGCACTTTGGGCTAAGACATCATGAAAAGGAGAGTTCATCATAGAATCATAGAATGGCTCGGATTGGAAGGGACCTCAAGGATCATCAAGCTCCAACCCTCCTGCACAGGCAGGGCTGACAACCTTCATTTTCAGTATTAGGCCAGGAGTTATGGAGAGTTGTACACAAACAGCCAACGGGGCTTACAAAATCTGCCAGTGGAACATCGTGCACTTTATTTGCTCACTTCTTTCTGTTTTCCCAAACTTTCTCAGATCAGTTTTGAGCCAGATCAAGCTCACCACGCGGGCTGCACAAACCTCCCTTTTCCTTTCCTGATTTCCTTTCTAGTTTTAGGACGAACAGGCTGACGTCGCTCCCCTCCTCAGTTAAAAGGCTGTGTTTATCCCCAATTTAACTTCTTTTTTTTTTTTTTTTATGTAAAATTAATCTCCAGCATGCTCAACGGATGTTTTCCACATGTTCTATTTGGATGAGCGTGTATTAGTTAGTAGTTCCTATTTTTAGCTGTTTTGCCTTACTTTACAGTTTATTTCCTTAAATAGCAATCTGGATATCGACACAGAGCTGCGCAGATAAAAAATAAAACATATTCCCTGTTTCGCATACATTTAGGGACATGGAATTTGGAGTTTATAAATAGGAATATCTAAGTTTTAGAAGCGGTGAAATACAGCATCATACCGTTGAACTAGATATTTAATTTTTAGGACTTGGTAACTTATACTAATTTTTCATAGGAAATTGATTCACTTAATTTTAGACACTTTGTTTTGTTTTTTTTTTTTAACGATAATGATGCTACAAAATTCAATGGCAGTACTGCTTGTATTACAAACTTTATTGTGAATTTCCTTTAAAGTTGAGGTACCTAAACTTAGGTGGGTAGTAACTCCCTCTGGAGGCCTTCAGAGGCATCTTCCTCTTTCTCTTGCCAAGGCAGGAAACTTTCCTCTCACAGCAGGCTGGCTTCAGCATGCCAACTCAGCATAAGATGCTAATCTCTCCCAACCAATCACTGCTCTGTATTGTGCCCTCCTGTCAACTATGCTGATGTGTTACAGCTTGTATCAATGAAGTCATTCAGGTCAGGTTATTCTTATTTTATTTTGAAAGTAGTTAATTTCAGCTGAGATGTCTTTAAAAATCTCACTTACACCAGCATAACCAAGAGGAGCAAATAGCAATACAAAACCAAGGAGCCACTGAAAAGGACCTTGATGGGAGACGTACATTTCTTAATGGAATTTCATCAATGAATGGTGATATGAATGATATGATATGAACAGCAACGGTATGGTTTCACCATAGTGGCAGCTTGGGTGCAAAAAACTGCAATAAAAACACAGGAAAAAAAAATAGCTTGCAAAATCTCACTACAAAACAGAGGAAGGTGCAATTCCCAACAGCGGTACAAAGCTCTGTCTGCTTTAGGGAAAAATTAAAGCATTGTGATTAAAGCATTCTGTTCAACAAAGTTGAGAAGAAGGAAAACCAGATGTATTTTCAGACATGGTAACGAGTCACGTAATCAGGTTAGTTAGCAACAGTGGAGCAGGCACTTCTGAACAACAGACATATCAAACACAGGAGCAGGAGGGGGAAAAAAGCGCTCCCTTTTCATGCAGTGGAGTTTGCTGTTTTTCATAACTTTCATCTGAATTTGAATTAACCCAAATCCCCTCCTGCAAGTAATGCAGTGTGTTTACCAATGATCTTTTTTGGCTGATTCCTTTCAGGTTTTTCCCCTTCTTTTATCTGCATGTTCACTGAACACCCTAGGAAGGCAATTGTTCCTAACCACCTACGCAGCTTAGTGACAACCTTTGCATTTTACCTACCTCAAACTTGGAGAAATCAGTCACACCGTCTATATAACATAGAACATTATATGCTAATATATAATAACCTCTTTCTCCTGTGGGGATACTTCTGGGCTGCCAGCAACTTGAGAACATACTTACTGTCTCCAAATTTTCATACTACTTTTCATAATACCGAAGTTGGAAACTCATTTAGTCATGACTAAGATTGGAATTTTTTCATACTTATTTTTAGCATTTTACAGCTTTTCATTAAAACAATGCAATGAAAGGAACAGTTTAAAGAAGATACTTTTGTGATGATGATCTTACCACAGCACACCTCTGTTCCATAGCAACGCAGACAGTGCAATACAGATGATAACAGAAACATCAATAAAACAAGTAAATTAAATTGTTTAATACTACGCAACGATAAAAGTTGCCATTTTGCAAATAACTGAAGTAAAAGAAAGCAGCCGTGTTCAGCAGGCAAACATTACCTCGCCTCTCTGTGCTTTGGAAATAAAGCAGTATGAAATATCACTTTATCTACTAGTACACATTGGTAAGCGTGCAGCAGCACAATATAATGCTCTCCTTGATAGGTTCTAAACACCTGTGTTCCTGCAGTGCCAAGTATGTACTTATTTCAGTAAAGTAAGAAGACAAATAGTTTGGAATCCGAGTAAAAAGCTTCAAGAGGAAGCTGATCAGTCAGCTCTGACAAAATGTGCTTTTCAAAATTGACGTTATTATTAAGAAAATTAGTATGAAGGCAGACACAAACTGAGCGTTTCTATTGTAATGACTCATTCATTATGCAGTGTTTTACACCCAGTGTTCATAACTAATCATTTTCGTCTTCACAGCAATGGGGATCAAAATAAACCTAGGATAATATTTTTGTACCTCCAGCAGCAATACAAAGCCACCGTTCCAATTCCTGCACAACAATACTTCAGCTCCTTGTTCTTGTCAGTGAACACGAAAATCTTGAGGAGAAAATGTTATGAGAGATACAGTTTCATGTAAGTGAAAATTACATACCCCAAATTAAAGAAAATTTAACAAGACAAATGCTGCACAGAAGAACCGTGTATCCACTGCATATTACTAAATTAAACCAGTTGTAGGTAACCGCATATATTGCAAAGAGAAAGAAAGGTATCTATAGATGAATAAAATTATCATTAGAGTGGAAATGAAACAGCAGAGAAAGCACACACAGATGCAGGACCGGGAAGATCTAACAACTGCTACGACCAACCTAATTTCCTCCTGTATACTGATGACTATATCACAAATCTATTTTAGAAGAAACAGTGCTCAGTCCACAAGTTTACTGAACATAACTACTACTACTGAAATAAGCTCAGTTAAAATATGCTATCCTTAGTCTGCTTTTCCACATACAGGCTTGCAATTCCAGTCTTAATTTCCTTGCAATACTTACTGCTTCACTGATTCCCTAGAACCATGTCTTCTACGACACCAAGGGTCTAGCCCAAGCCTGCTTGCCAGGAGTATCCTCACAAACCTGCTAAGCACAAGATCTCCAGTACATGCTGTCGATCCTAAGTCTCTCAAGGTTTTTATACGCCACTACCCTCAGTTATATTTATTACTCCCAACATAATCTAATATAGAAAGAATTCATCCGATTGGCTAAAGCGCACAGCTGGGCTGGGAGTGGAATGCTTCTATATAAAGCAATATTTTGAGCTTCCAGTTTTGGACGTTCCATGAGCACAAAACTTTGAAGGAAAAGAAAATTCCCATCTACAAGTAAATAAGGAGCTGCAATCAAAACATTTCAAGCTATTTAAGATATTTTTAAACATCTGCATTTCTTATCAGCACCCGTTGCTTTCAATCTGAAGAGCAATGGGAGGCTGCAGCAGTGCACGGCTCGAAGCACAGTGCAGGCACTCCTTCCACCCCTCCGTGCCACACTGCCTCCTAAGACACAGGGAAGACACAGGGGCTAGAAGATAGGAGGCACAAAGAGGGAAATGCTCATCTTCCAGCTTAATTTGTTCCCACAAAAGCTTCCTTGCATGGATTGGCCTCACTCCTATGGGTAAATTACGGACTGAAATACGAAAAGCACAAGTGATGCAGGGCAGAAGCTCGGGATATAAGAATGGAGGCAGAAATAAAGAGAGGTGGACACAGTGAAACAGGAGGTCCAAGTTTGAAAGAAATGTAATTATATTTGGGGGAGAGTAAGCATGAAAAACACACAAAGAAGTGCCAATACTGCAACTTTCGCTAAACCAAAGCCCCCTGCCTCCAAGGTCACCTCATCAGTTGACATCCTGATTAGTCTACACACTTTAAAACCTTTTATTAACATCTTTCCACTCTTTTTAAAATCCTTTTGAGATTAAAGCAGTGTTCTAATAAAGTAGAAGCTGTTATTTATATTCCAGCAGAGTTGCACTTGCTTTGTTCTCAAGAAACGTGCCTGATCTACTTATATCATCTACTTACTTATCTATAAAGTAAGTTAAAATGTTTAGGTGCTCATTACAAGAAGCATTTCTCCTGTTTTGCAAGCATTTGCAGTACTGTACTAGTTAGCCGAGCTCCTAAGCCCTGTGCAAATTCAATCCACCAACATACTCAGTGAATTAAAATACAATTCTATTTCCCATGCCATTTTGATTCATACTTTCCATAAAGATATTAACACAATCAATCACAAAACACTTGACACTTTGCACTTCTACAGAGCAGTCTTACACTGCCCTACCGAAAGTCATTTTCATGCAGTGGGAAAGGGCATGGGAAAGATTAGATCTGTGCAGCCTAGATTTGCCTTGAACAGCAAGTGAAATCATCAGCGGGAGCACTGAGAAAGTTATTTGTGAGTGAATTGTTCCTGTTACCCAAACACTGCTACCTTGTTCAGGTTTCTCATTTAACCTACTCTTTGAGGGTAATTAGTACAGCTTCTCACATATGACCTAAATGCTAGCTGTGACTTGTAACTCCCTCCCTGCCAAGCCCCAACACAATTGCCTCATTGGGATCACAGCAGCTCACCTCAACCTATCCAGATGAGTTATGTACATTAGAGCAGAAGAGAATTAGCATACCCGAGAATGGCTAACGCACAGATGAAAACTGAATTACTTGGGAAGATGGAGGCAAAGGAAAGAATAACATTCTACAGAAATCTCTGGCATCAATACCAAACTGTTCCATTGCTGCCCAAGGAGGTTGTGGATGCCCCATCCCTGGAGGCATTCGAGGCCAGGCTGGATGTGGCTCTGGGCAGCCTGGTCTGGTGGTTGGCAACCCTGCACATAGCAGGGGGGTTGAAACTAGATAATCATTGAGTTCCTTTTCAATCCAGGCCATTCTATGATTTTACGATTAGACTCTATGTTAGAAAATACCACTTTATGGACATCGCGGGAGCAAAGTAAAATCTGACTGCATAACAGTGATGAAAAAAAGGGACACACAAAAGACGAGGGGAAATGAGATAAATGATTTTTTAAAGGCATTTTTTAAAGATGGTATTACTGAAACTAAGTGAAACTAATCCTATCTTACATGCTCCCCTTAGAGTTCATAAAGAAAAGGTTCTATATTTGCTATCTGAAGGCTGAATTTCCCTCTGTCTCCCTTAGTAGCAATGTTTATTTCCTATTTTTTTGGTAAAACAGTTTAGTACAGCAAAGTGGTTTTTTAATCAATTTTTCATACCGCTTTTCCTACTTAATCTATTTTCACTTGGAAAAGCACTATGGTCACATTCAAACAGATGGTTAAATGTATTTCTGATGACAGATATCATCTATATTTATTTGCATCACGAAGAGGTTTCTTGAAGGCAAGGTACGACAAAAGGAGACAAATACTCTATTGAGAGAGATACAAATATTTGAATTTAGGAAATTGTGAGTATTTAAGAGTACTCAGAGATTTCTTGAGAAATGTTATATGAACATTCTATGTGGATGACGTTAACCTGAATGGAAAGATACAGCTAAAAGATTATATGGACACAGCTAAAAGATTACACAGATGCTAAAAACGATGCCTTTTCCTCAAAAAATAAATTGGTTTAGACTCTTCCAATGCTGTCTGTAACACAACAGATGAAGATCGGCCCATTATAACCAGACACTATTCCAGATACATCTGCTGTACCTCAGCTTTGAAGTTTATTAGTTCGTGACTTTATTAGAAAGGCCTAGGAGTAAGCAGGTAAATGGAACGTAGTTCATTAGCAGCTATGAACAGAATACACTCTAATTCAGTGTTGCAACATGCAAAGTGAATGGAATTAGGAAAAGCAATTTTAGATAATGAAATTTCAAATACTTTATATTCTATTAAGTCGCTTCCAGACTCCATCAGACAAAAGACAGACAGACAGAATCAGTAAGAGAGTTAATTATCCCTCTTTCAGATCTTTCTAGCGCAATAGCCTGTTCTATTGATAAACTGATTCACCAAACTAATACTGAGGTTTAAAACGAAGAAGTTTATTGAGCTGCTAACTCACGGCTGCATACAGGTTTCATTTTCAGAGAAAACTTACTATATTGGCTGTGATAAAACCGCCGCACCTAACAGCTGCAATGTGTGACAAACAAATGTGGTGCAACTGTTAAAAACACGCATCTTGTTTTGAGATCATACATGAGGTTTTTATTTCCATCCGCCCTCCGCAACTATTGACATGTTCACTGGAAAAAAGTGCTCAGCGCTGCCAAGGTATATTGTTTATTGGCAGACACACCAAGCACTCAAATGAGCAGTTACATCAGGTATGCATTCAGCATAAACCAAACATCAGTCGCAGAGATGATGCAACAAATTTAAAACTAAAAAAAAAAAAATGCTGTGAAAGAGAAGCGAGTGCGATGTTCCCAGCAACCCTGCAATGGGAGCAGGGCACTAAGGCAGGACACAGCAATAAAATACCAATTGTGAGCAGGCTGCTGCTCCTGGAGTCATTATTTTTTGACAGTGTGGAAGGTTGGCTGACAGATGCCATTAACAGGTGCAGGGCTGCAGCAACAGATGCCAGCCAAGCCCTGCTGACACACTGTGGCAGGTGCTGCCCATCAGTTCACCCGGGGGGGGGGACTGGGGGGCAAGGGAAGGTGACCCCTCCAGTCGTGCCACCTAGAACCAGCAAACAGAGCGAAACAGTGAGAGCAAACCCAGGCTGTATCCAAATGCTGTTCTCTGGGCTTACCTTCCTTACCTTCCATGGCTTTCCTCTTCTTCTAGTTCAGTACGTGTGTGCCAGGCAGTAGTAGGAGGAGGTACCTGTGAATGCATAACTGGGACTGCCAGCACTTGACAAGCCCCATGGTAAAGAACTGCTTCAGAAACTGAAAATAAGCTTGGAAACAGGATGACAAGTTCCTACTCTGGTTCAATAAAATGTCTAATTCTACCAGCTTTGCTTGTAAAATCAAAGTTCTCTCAGAGGCAGTTGCACTCATATAATAGATGTGATCTTTTTTTATTGGTTACTAAGGCTTTCCTCATTTCCTGCTTGTATAAAAGGGCCATATTCTCTAACCCTGCATTAACTCCCCAGATTTTGCATAGTTTGAAATCATTGCTTGCATTTTGCTCAGAAAAAGCCCTCCCATTTACTCCATTCACCAACCCCAAGAGCAGCTGTTTCTGAGCAAGGATGAAAGTTTCAGAGTTGGAATCACAGAGGTAGATCCCCTGAGGTCTCGCTCAGGAGCTCAAAACAGAACAGAAATCACCCTGACACCTTTCCCGGCAAGAAGCCATTTCATCTCCCTTTGGTGGAGCAGCTCAGGGCAGAGGGGACTTCTGTTTACTTCACTTCAAAATATACATACATTTGACTATCTCACATCATCTCAAGGGCTCCTAGCCTGCCTCTAGCATCCTTCACAAACCATCAGACAAGCTAGTCTTGTCTGTGCACTTCTTCCGTGCAATGACTTTGTAACAGCCTCTCCAGACACACTACTCTTGTTCTGGAGAATACATTTCTCTGTAGAAGGAGATCCAAGTGGTCCTTAGGAGCTCCCAAGTCTGTCACAGCTGCTTCCTTTTTCTGGAAATGGTGAAGACTTTCATCTCAGCCTTCACAGCTATAAACTGAGGTTAGCCTCCACCCTCCATCCCTTGAGGTACACACAGCCAAAAGACAACAAACAGTTCCAACCCTGCAGCTAACATTTTATGACAACAAATAATTAATAATCTATACCACTTCAATCAATAGCAAAAATTCAGAACTGCAAAGTGAATCATAGAATGGCCTGGGTTGGAAAGGACTTCAAAGATCATCGAAGATAGTTTCAACCCCCTGCTATGTGCAGGGTCACCAACCACCAGACCAGGCTGCCCAGAGCCACATCCAGCCTGGCCTTGAATGCTTCCAGGGATGTAAAACATCTATCAACACGTGAAACATTTAACAACCACATGCAAACTCTCCCTGACTACCCATGGGACTACCAAGACCCTTCTTCGAACTCTTCCTTGCAGACTGGCAATTCTGAGGGCTTTCTTCAATTAAGCCTGCTCTGGGCTTCTAAAAACTGTCTGCTTCAATCTCCTTCCATCACTTCTATGGCTCCCCTGTTTTCCTGCAAATTCCCAAAAGTAAAGGTGCAAAGACTCCTCTCTCCTCCTTTCAGAACAGCATAGGGCAGAAAACAGTAAGAAAGCTATCTTTTATCCCCCTTCCCACACTTGCGTTTCTCTGAGCAAAATCTACACAACTTGTAGAGTTAACTGTGAGTAAATCAGTTTAAATACTTCTATCATCTGTTAGGGTCAGTGTTTACATTGAAACCTAGTAAGAAGAAAAGCTGGATGTACTGGGAAGTCCAGAAATTACTCACGAGGTCCGAAAAGAGAGCATGCAGAAGAGGTGTTAACATGGATGTTAACCCTCTCAAAGCAATAAGACCCATAGTTTGATTTTCACAGCCACCAAAACCTCAGCTCCTAAGAAACTGCTGAGTTTTGTCAGCCTACATATTAGCAGGCTGTGTACAGTGGCTTCATCCTTGAATTCAGATTTCTGTGCAAAAGAAAATAAAGTTACCTCGGTCCTTTTTTTTTCCATGCTCTTACTTCAGCTATATTCCTAACAGAACACCTTAAGAATCATCTGGTTTTCAAGAACATTCAGTATTAATGACTCTAGCTTAGACACGTAAGTCACGTTGGATTTTCTGGGTGCTGAGTGCTCCGAAAGAGCTGCCCCATCTATTGCTTCAGTGTCACTGTCCCACTCCATGCACCAATCTGCTATGTTTGAAAACAGACAGCACGCTACTCAGGAGTAACTTTATTCTTTCTGCTCACAAGGAAAACAGTTTTTTATGTGTTACAGAATTGAATTTCATAACAATACGCTACCCCTTACATCCCTGACCTTAAACACTTTAAATAACATACTTGGTACAGATGTTAACACTGCAAATAAAGGGAACTTCCCACGAACTTCACTTGTCAAACACTTGCGCAATTCACACTAGGTTGTAGCAGCTGACCGTGAAACAAAGGCTCACTCACTCTTCTCTCAGTACACATGGATACATATAGTTCTTTTCTTTTGCTACTTTGATGCTAAAGCACTTGGGAGAGCCCATAATTTAACGGCTGAAGGGAAACCAGCTCAACTAAAACTGTGCAGCTTTTTCTTCCAAGGATTTCATCAGGAAGGTAAGAATTCATACCCTTCTGAAAACTAAAAGGAGGCATGGACATTCCCAGTTGTTGTCATGGATACAGCTGCTGAGAAAAATGTCATTGTACCCCTGCAGATAAATGCATGTGCCAACTGCTTTGAATATGTGGTGGTAAAACCACTGCAGATGTTAAACATTCTCACATGGTGATCGGCTTCCTCTCAAAACATGCACTAAACACAAAGAAAAATAAGTTATTTTTAAGCATAAAGGTTATGGCACGAAGGAAGAAAAGGCTAGGCAGCTTGAAAAAAAAAAAAAAAAAAAAAAAAAAGTGTTGGCACTTTCATAGTTCATGATGTCATGGAGGAAAAAATATTATGGAACAATAGTATGAGTAAAGGATCAAGTGTCAGCCCAACTTTGAGTTATCTGGATTTTGTCAGCGCGTGTTATAACAGTATTGTTAACTACAATAACTATATTTCTTAGGTCAATGAACGATTTAAAAACCCAAACAAATAAAGAAAGCAACAAACACACATTGGAAAATTCTGAAACGGGGAAGCTCTGATACTGATTAGACCACCTCACCACGTAGGCATTTTTATTTGGACTAGGGCAGGTCCAATCTCTTTCTGCTACAGCTTCACATAACTTTTCACTGGGAAAAAAAGTGAAGGTGTTGAAAACATCAGACAGTTCTTCCTCATGCCATTTTTTATATCCCCTAACCTAGGTCCTTATGTGAAGACAGCACCCAAGATTCCCGTGGAGTTTGAATGCATGCAGGTACAACACTGCTAGCCGTATTTCACTGCACCATTCACATGAGAAAAAGGAAACAATGTCTATACCAAGAACAGAAGGAAGGTTTTGGATTCTCCTCTCCTTTACCATAGGAAGCATACAACTCCCCGTCTCCTCTTACAGTCCTTCGAACATCATGCCACTAAATAAGCTCACAGGACCTGGCAGGCTGCTCCTAGAGCCACTGTTACCTTGAGCAGGTGAAGCACTGAGGACTGCTCCAGGTGCAGAGTGGTGAGTTTAGTGATGAGCCACACAAAGACAAAAAGGAAAAGAGAGAGAAGAATTGCTCCCTCTGTGCAAAAAGAGATTTTCAGCAGAATGGAAGAAATCATCCTGAACTGAGGAGCTAATTCACCTCAGTACAAAGAACGAAGAAATAAGGAAGTAGGATTGAGCTCCCTGCCATAAATCTCTCCTCGTATTTGGGACAGGCCTGAACAATACAACGCAGTGTTTTGCAGAGATATGTGAGCTATCGCTAAGTGAAGTACATTGGAACTGGAAGCAAGATAACCACTGTAGCATGATGTAACACCCCAGCTAATTAGCTCCTTTGGGAACAAAGCACAACATGGCTATGCAGGAACCAGAAGGCAAGCAAGCAAGTTCATTTGGGGCTGGTGAGGGCATCTCTATGCAGCACCACCATCTTCCAGACAGACATGTCATCAGTATGACAACTGAAAATAAAGCTGATACAGAAGAGAAAAAAAAAAAAAAAAAAAAAAAAAAAAAAAAAAAGGCAAAGAAAGAAAAGAAAGAAAGAAAACACCTCACAGGAAGAGGCATGTTACATGTATTTTTCTGATAAAGTACTCCTGAAGAGCACACTGTGAAAAAGAAAGCTCAGAACATATAATTACACCCAACAGTTTGACTGTTTTTCCAAAGTACAAGAGGTCTCCTACGTTTGACACATGGACAAGCAGTTCATGGACCCCACTTCAGCACAAATTCAGAGAATTACAGAATCCTCAGAGTTGGAAGGGATCTTCAAAGGTCATCTAGTCGAACTCCCCTGCAATGCACAGACACATCTACACCTCAATCAGGTGCTCAGAGCCTGATCCGGCCTGGCCTTGAATGTCTCCAGGGATGGAGAATCAACCACCTCTTTGGGCAACCTGTGCCTCACCACCCTCACTGTAAAAAATTTCTTCCTTACATTTAGTCCAAATCTCCCCTGTTTTTAGTTTGAAAACATTTCCCCTTGTCCTATCACAATGGATCCTACTAAAGAGTCCATCCCCTTCATCCCATCTCCTCAGAGCATTCTCTTCTCCATGCTGAACAGCCCCAGCTCTCTTAGCCTGTCCTTATAGGAGGGGTGTTCCTTCCCTTTTGAATCATTTTTGAGGCCCTCCTCCTGATGCACTCCAGCAGGTCCATGTCCCTCCTGCACTGAGGACTCCACATGTGGACACAGTACTCCAAGTGAGGTCTCACTTGGAGCAGGAAGGGGCAGGATCATCTCCCTTGCCACACTGTTTTTGATGCAGCCCAGGATTACTATATGGCTGCTTTCACAACAGGTAATCACACGTAACCCAGCCAAGAATACAGCTGATAACCACTGTTCTGCCATATCAGATTGATACTATGGCCCAGTACCCAGCCCCAAGGTCCACTGATACACTTAAGTCCTTTGAACCCAATTCAGTTATTTTAGAAAAGAAAAACACATGAGAACAGAAAATGACTTAAACTGAAAGAGTTCATTTCTGGCCATTCCCCCCTTCTCTCCAGAGCAACCAATAGACCTCACAGACGTGCCATGACAGCTCAGAAGTACACAGTTCAACTGAAGAGAAAATTAAAAGGCTTTGTAAACAAATGTTCAATAAATTCTATAGTTTCTGTCTCAGCTTAGGAGTTGCAATTTTCTCCTCGGAAATTAAAATGTTTTCTGAAGAATCCCCAAGATCACTCTGGCGAGTGGTGCTGAGAGGGAGCAGAATATGGCCTGTCTAGCTTGACAGACAGGCTTTAAAATATAACACAATGCCACAGGTACATTCATCAGCCTCACAGGTAACTGCAGCAGGGGAATACCCATTTCAGAAGACACACATATCTGTGAAATTAAAAGTTTGCACATACAGAAGGATTTCCAATACTGGCAACCACATCACAGTCCTTTGATCCCACTAGCCTACACAACCTTCACATCTGTCTAGCACCAACCAAGGAAAAAAAAACTGTCCTCAAATTAGAACAAGTTCTTATCCTCAGAAGACATAAAAGGCTTCGGAAATCTTCATTCCACTCTATAAAAAGGGAACAGGTTGGCTGCATTTCTAAGAAGACAGCCAGTCATGTTTTTACTATTTGGGCTCAGATAACAGCAATTAAAAAGGCACTCTTAACTGAAATAACATCACAAATTCATGGGTAGGGACCCACCTGAGGAGAAGTAAGGCAAAAAAAGAAAAAAAATTGAGTGCCTCAGGAGCTACAGATTGTAGAAAAATAATGAGCACTTTCATAGGCTGAATATGCCCTCCAGGCAACATCTTCCCTTTTAAGATCCACCCACAGAATTAAGCTTATCCCATAAGCACCAAGTAGTCACGTACAAAAATTTGTGGGAGAAAAGCTGTTAAAACCCACTACTACGTGCAATAGCAGATATGGTGCAGGAGATCTAAGGCCCTCAGATTACCTTACTGACCATGTTGCCCCCTGGTAATTTTAGGGGCACGTGCGCAGCAGCAAGCACAACCCACTAGCATTTAAATCCTGTTTCATGTTTGCTATAGACTTCCTCAGTGTGAATTGAGAAGGTAAGGTGTGTAGGAAGCACTGTGCACAAAGTAGTAAGTCACACCTGCTCCAGTGTTACTCTGTATTTCTTTATATCTGGTTCAAGTAGATGGAGTACTACACCCTCCTGACTGATGCACTGCACTCACTCTCCTCCACTTAGTTTCCGTTCAAGCTTCTGCTTGGCCATGATGACAGGGGAAGACACCCTAAAAGCTAAAAGAAAATAAATAAATAATCCATTCATCAGCAACATTATGTCCATGTTTAGGCCAAAAAAGAGAAAAGAAGAAAAAAAAAAAAGAGAAAGAGACTATCAGGTCACTGAAAGAGACAGCCAAGTTCAGCATTTGCTGTGATGCGATAGTTCCAGATGTCCAAGACGCCACCCAAAATGCAGTTCCCAAGTTTGCATGCAAACAGCAAAGTATCTTCTACCTATGCTTTCATCTTGTTTCAGAAGGAAGCTGTCCCACACATCACACTGCATTTAAATCGCACTGTGGAATCATGCTGGTTGCCCTCTCCATTCTTTTCCACAGAAGCTTTTATAGGAATGCCAAGCATATCCAACCTCATTGTCCAAATCCCAGGATGCTGACATTTCAAATTGTACTCTTCTCTATGCAACTTGTGAAAATAACAACAAAGACAAAAACCTCCCACCAACACTCCAGCAGCCACTTGCCTGTGTGCAATGAACCCAGCCTAAGTTGCCAAGAGAGATTGCAATCAGGAGCAGCACTTATTCTTGAATACTCTCAGATGGCCTTGCACCATATATTAACTCTGAGTAATAAAACATCAAGACTACATTCTTGTTTCAGTTTAGAATTAGTTTTTATAGCCAACATATAAAAGGCAAAAGTTGTAATAGACATGCTATGATGTTCTTAACTGGAGCAATATAAACAGTGTTTCTATAATGGGCACAACTCTGAACTTCGTCAGCGAACTGCCTGAACTTCAGACTTCACCCTGGCACTGCTTTTCTCAAATGTTAAACCTGAAAGAAACATCTGTAAAGAGAAAGACAGTCAAGCTACACAGTGCTTAACTACGTATACAATATATACACAGAGACACACGTAGTTTGCTCTGAAAGTAATGCCTCCGATTTATTTCCATGGAAAATACAACAGGTTCAAAGAGCACAGTAACAGTATTTAATAGAGCGAACTCTCAGCCACAAAACACTATTTTTCAATACAGTCACCACTGTCAGCTATACATTTTCACCAACGAAGAACAAGAGCCTGCATGTCATTTTCATAAAAACCTGCACTGATGGATGTTAATGGATGTAACTGTTTTCAGCATGGAGGAATTCAGTGCCACTTCTTTGCTTCATCCACACTTCCATGTCAGACACCATTCTGTCAGACTGCCCCTCTGCTGCCATCTGTCACATGCAACAAAATGTAGTGGGACACTGGTGGGAAGGTTCAACATCTACTGCTGTACCATCAACACCTACCTCTGATGTCATGGGCCAACATAGTACAATAAGAGGCATTACTTTTGGAGCAGTTCTCATATATATTGCAAATATTTTCACATAGAATGCATTGAAATTCTCACTGCAAGCCCCATTTGCTAGCATAAAAATTAAGTGCAGATTCAGTCACATTTCCAGTGTAAACCTACTCTAGGGAACCTGATTTAGCAGAGGGTTGGACTAGATTGTCCCATACAGCCTCTACAGTTCTGCCATTCTCTGATAAAGCAAAGAAAACCTCAGGCTATCACACAGTTTAACAAGATACTGCTCAGGATTTTCAACCTCTCCTCTAAAAAGTTAAGATAAGTTTGCAATTAAAACAAAGGCCATCATTAAATTCAGCATGATCAACAACTTTTTTTTTTTCCCCTGTGGATAATATCTATTGATTTTGTCATAGAGGCTAGTATAGTTCATTTTTCTGTAAACTACATTGCATACCACTCCAATGAAAGAAAACATAAATGCTTTTTTGTATACTACAAAATCATGCACAGAAAGAATCAGAAGCTGAGTCTCGCTTAACACCTTGTGGAGAAGAGCTGACATTGCTATTCTTCCATAACCATGTGTCTTAGCATAACTGATTAGTGGTATTAACAACTCAAGACCCACAGAGTTTAAGTGGTTCGAGGTCAAGTAGAAGGGAAGATCGAGTATAGGCTCAAAGAGGAGACAGACAGCCTTGCTGCTAAACTACACCATCAGAGATGTTTCATAATCACAAAATTTAGCAGAAAGAGAACACTAAGTATACCCAGGACACAAAAAAGGGTCAGAAAGCCTACTGTCACCAAGGCTCCACACCAAGCATCTCTTTGCTGTCTTTGGTGGGTCCTACTCTGTGCCAGACTCGTGATCTCTGAGTCACCCTTCAGCACCTCCAAGAAGTGCGCAGTCACCTCTGTTGGTAGATCTGTGATATGAACTGTGGAGATGGTGCAGTATGAAACCAGCCACCCTCAGTGGCAGTGTACTGCATCTTGGTCAAAACCTGGGTCAGAAACCTGATGCAGAACAGCAACGTAGAAATAATTTCAGTGTTTGTCATTTCCTTTTGTCATAGAGCAGTTTAATTTCCAGCTCCCAGGAGTGTCCATTCAAATTTTAATTTGAATCAGTCTTGTGGCAAATCAGCCAGTGCTAAAATAGTACTAAAATAGACAGAAATCTGTCTAGAGAGGTTTAGAGAGAGGAGAACAGTTTTAGAACTTGACAGGACATGACATGATTCCATACCACTGATCTGCATTCACACACTTATCTGTAATGCAAACAGAAAGCTATTTAAAGCACTCCAAATTAGGTACGCTAAGTGTACTCTGGCACCTCACACTCATGCTATAAGGCAGTAGAGAGAGGGAAATAAAGGTGCTTTTTACCTTCCACAATCTTTCCTAAACTCGTACCATTGAAAATAATTTTTTTTCCTTCTATTTTTTTTTTTTTTTGCTTCTGAAGGTATCTAAACAAGCCTTTACCTGCTGACAAATCTTCCTTAGCAGACACAGGTTATCCTCAGCATGGTGTGTGAAGAAAACAGAGAATGCCTAATATAAAATGTATCAGGAGCCAGACACATTCTGATGGTGTGTAAAACATAATTTGCAAAAGAATGGCTCTGAGCAACCTTATGCTGCTTTGAAAGTGTCCCCTCTCTAAGCATGGAGGTGGCACTCCAGAAGTCCTTTCCAACCCAAATAATTATTTTGCTTCTGTACCAAACCCCATAAATACTTTTTACCTACAAAAAGCCCCTTTCTGTATTCTCTCACACCTACTCATGGTAATTTCAACTGCGGATGAGCTATAAATAACCCTGGTGTGTATTTCAAAGAAAAGGTATAATCATCCTTAGCACAAAACCCAGCAGAAGCTCATTTACCTGCAGGTTT
This sequence comes from Lagopus leucura, assembly GCF_019238085.1. Taxonomy (NCBI): domain Eukaryota; kingdom Metazoa; phylum Chordata; class Aves; order Galliformes; family Phasianidae; genus Lagopus; species Lagopus leucura. Next base: position 14,785,361 of record NW_024962262.1, read on the forward strand.
TTGAGGCTTTTTTTTTTTTTGTAGCTCAAATAGAAAAATATAAAATTTCCCACTCGTTTCCAACTGCTGGCTGTGAGGCAGGGACACAGGTTTATCACAGGCTCAAAGGGTAATCTGAAATAGCAGCCCTTTGTAAAACTGCTGAGGAAGGGTGGGGAAGGAGCAGAACCTGTGATGTTAACTCCTTTCGTCTCCTCCACTCACCGACCAAGTGCAAAACTGACTTGATGCACTGGTGTTTTTTGTTTTTTTTCCTGCCCTAAATAATGCAAGCAAAAAGGATTAAAAAAAAAAAATAAAATAAAACATTAGTACTTATTCATACACACACACAGACTGAAGTGCTGATCGCATTGTGCAAGAATTAAGATTGTCTGAAGTGTACGTGTAATCAGAACCACACAAAGGTTAAAGAAACTGGAACAGAGATTATGTATTCTTTTCAGACCCACAGCTATGCGCTGCTATCATGTTCACCTGGGAACGCCAGGTAACGTGAGATAATATGCAAAAGTAGCATGGATTTAACCATGCAGCTTGATGTCAACCAGCACATTTAATAGCTTGCTTTTGACAAGAGCTCATCAGAAGTTCTGCATTTCTTGTTATCTCCTTTTCCTTTGAAATGCTGCAGAAGCAGCAGCACTCAGTTTTTCAGTGAAGCCTCAGGGACATGGGTACGAAACTGACAACCTTCTGAAGCCCACAGCACTTTTATTTAGGGATTTTGTAACATTAGCAAGTGGGGCAAGGGAGAAAGGATGCAAGCACAGGCCCTAACATGCTAACCAATACAGGTAAAGTCCCCTTTTATCCCAGAAGCAGACAAGAAATAGCATACAGGTATTCGCATTAGACCAGGATTCATGCATAGTTCATTCTTTATAAAAAAAAATATAAAACCCAATCTGCAGTTAACTGAGCTACATAAGAAACCTATCTCAAGTTCTTTTTTCCCCTCAACGAAAGCATTATAATGCAAACTTCCAGACTACATGCACAGTTTGCTTAGGCAAGTTAACTCGTTTGAGAGAAAAAAAAAAAAGAAAAAAGAAGGTTAACAGCATCGGATAGGAGCTCAGGCTTCACAGCTCTTTTTGTTTGTTTTGCCTTTAATGAGAAGTTGTGTAAACAATAAAAACATTTTGTATTTCTTTCTTTAAAAGCTTAATCAGAACCATTTGCTCTACATCTCAGACCCAAGTAATTCGGTTATATCAGTTCCCCACTGCAGACCTATACCCTCTCAGCATTCATCACAGGAAGAATTTGTGTGTTACAAATGCAGCAAGTTAACATGAAGGAATTAGTGCATGCACCGTGAACAACACCATACAGGAGCTGTATTCCATCAGCATTATGAGTCCCAAGTCAGTGTATTCTATGCTATTCTTACAGTGATGGGGTGCTTGACTCATCACAACCACTTTTTGGACTCTCTTTTACACTTTTATCAACTAGAAAGCTGAGACAGAGGCAAACAATAGTTGTCAATACAATAACTCACAGGAAGCCTTCCAAGATATCAGGCAAAAAATGACAATAACAGATAAAAATCCATCAAAAAAAGTACACTGGCTTTCAAGCCCACAGTTCCTGAGTGAATGTCTGCTCCCAGAACAGATGAGAGCCCTCAAAACAGGCAGCATGGAGTGAAGCTATCCAGAGGAGCAATCTCATAGATTTGCACCTTCTCTGATACTCCACACCCAACCAAAGTTTGGGGTTTGGAAACTCCTCTCTTCATTGGCATTACTGGGAGAGAGAAACCTGCAGAGTTGCAGGCTGAAAGGGACAGGGATGCTGCCCTTTCTCAGCTGCAGCTCTGAAGAAACAGGGACAGCAGCAGGAAGGAAAGGAGGAGATGATCAGCAAGATGTCTCTATGGGAGCATTAAAACAAACACAGAAGCATGTGCCTGTTCTCACGACCAACACAAAGCGTGCACAGTGAGGGAAGAAGTCTGCCTGTTGGCTTCTGGTGAGCTTCGTGGATGTACTGAGCCTCTTATGCCACCGGGAGCCCACTGACCTCCCTCCTCCTCCCCAGTACTACAGCAGCTCGCAGGACTACCAGCTGTCAGACCGAAGACAGCCAAACGGAGTTGCTAAATTTAAGCAGTCACACAACAGGACATAACTGACCAGAGCAGCACGACAGCCCTTTAGATCCACTTAATTCTCCACATGCATGAAAGACAGAGGCACATCTTCCCAGCACGAAGCTGTGCCAGAAGCGCAAAGCAACTCCAGCGGCACGGCCGGCTTCCTTTAGCACAGACATCTCTAAAAGCCCTGCAATCGGCTGCAAGCATCCTCTGGCAGCTACCACTGAGGGGTTCATCCTCCTGCCCAGCCAGCAAAAGCACGGGGAGGCTCACCGGCAGTGTGCTGCTCCTCGGCTCCAAAACCCTATTAAGGTTGCTTAGTGACAACAACGCAGAGCTCTCTCACACCATTTACAAGACCCAAACATTTAAAGGCAAGGAAATGAATGGTTCAGATCATCATAAATCTCACACCGCTCCTGTAATAAACAAATCAATTCCCATCAATTAGGAAGCCTTGCCGATTTCATTACAATAATCTTAAACGTCCCAGGAGCACAGACCAGTTATCGTGCCTTTAGTATCTAAGCACTGAAATATTTCCAAGCAAGAACATTAGTCAAATGAAAAATAATAATAATAATAATAGCTGAAGAAAAATTATTTGCTATTTCTTCATAATTGTGCAATATATCAGGATAATTCCTACATGGTAAAACTTTTAAGTCAACCATGTTCTGACTTTGCGTACAAAATTTCTATGGCCCACATCCAACAAGCACTTAAGCGCCGGCTTAATTTTAAGAAGTAATTAATCATGTAAAAGTGTACAGGACAACTGAAGTGTTTCAGCATCTGCTTAACTGTTTTAGTAGAATAAATCTCTTATTGCATTTTAAATACCCTCTAATTCGGTGTTCTTACTTTTAGCACATCAGTGAAATAGTATTCTTTTTGGGTCAGTGTCAAGCTCGTTTGTAAATGCTGTATTCATCACAACATTAAGAAAGAATGGCACTTCTTTTTATTGTAACAGGAGGAATATAAGTTATGGATGCCACCCAGCGTGGCTACTACACCATTGCTAGCAAACTGAGCATTGTAGCTTGAACTCACTTTAACAGAGCTATGGCTACTGCACTGTTATTCAGTAGCCTGGCCCTTGGTTTTTAAAGACTTTGGACAATGCAACTTATGCTTTGAAGACAAGATAAGAAGGGATAAAGAGGTAATGTAAAAAGGTGGCAAATGTAAAGTTTAAAGGAAGAATGTTTTGTTTTTTCTTTTGAGATGAGATCCAAGCATTGGCATAAAACTGAAAGAAGTGACCAAAGCTAGCCATGCTGTCAGCAGCATTCTAGCATCACATTCACCTGTATTAGAAATAAGAATAGAGAACATCACGTGGGAAGAAAAAAAAAAAAAAAAAAAGAAAATCTCAAAAAGAAATAATAATGGCCAAGCAGAACAAAATGCATTTCCTGTGGTTCCTCCGCTAGCTTCACTCATGGTAAGCTCCTGAACTACCTTCACAAGACACAGAGTCCTGCATTAATCACCTCTACCAGAAGAGAAAAGAAATCCAGAATGTCAAAACTACCACAGAAGCATGATCTTACACCCAAAACTCTGTATTCTGAACTTCAGTGAATCCACACATAAATACACAACACAATATTACCTACTAGCTAAGCCTGCAGACTACACGTGCTGTTTGTAGAAGGACAGTTGGCCAAAGAAGGACAACCAGAAGGACAAGTTGGCCAAAGAAAATGAAAGTAACATAATTAAACAGAAAACCCTTGGCCCTTTGTAATGTCCCAGAGCAAGAGCACTGGTCGAAGTTGCCTTTTATCATCTTCAGCTAGTCAAGAGGATTTGATACTTCCTTTCATATGAAGGCTCTGTGATAGCCAAACGAACTATTCTTTTGATCATTACTTCAATTACAAAATCACTGTCATTCTGTGTGTTCTGTTACTCACACAAAGCTAAGCTGGATAGCCCAGCTACTCATATAGCAGTCATACAGCAAGCCCTGTGGCATTTTGGATCCTGATGTAGCTACTGGAAAGAAATCAAAACGTACACAAATTATCTATATAGCCTCACATGGATAAAGATCCAGCTATAGGACAGTTCTTTCTTGAGCTCTGGAACGACTGTTACTTGTCTTCAGGACTGTGCACATGAAGTTCACCAGATAAAACACCTCAGAAGAGATTCCCAGTTGTCATTTGTTCTTGAAATAGACTCTTCTTGTGCTTCTTAAAACCAGACATTTTCCCTAAATTGCAGAACAAGCTCAATGTGTTCCACCTGATCTTTTTGGCATTCCCTTGGAACAAAACGCAAAACAAAATCAGTGCCTCTTATATTAAAGATGGGAGTGTGATTATCTTGTCTTTCTTTTTCCCACATTCACAGTTCACTGTATGTCTGAGGAAAAAAAAAAAAGTGCAATTCATGTTATTTTTCTACACAAAATTACATTAATCCTTTTAAGAAAAACAAAGCAAACGAAAGGCAAAAGCAGCAACATTTTCTTTGAAGACCTGCTTGCAAATATCCACTGAAAAAAAAACGTTACAAGCTCCTCCTATCTGGTAGTTCACTAGTAATTTAAACTTTGCCAATACATGCATCATTAAAATGCCTTAGCAGATTTCATTTCAGTTTTATACAAACATGTATCAGAATTTGGAGGGGTAATGACCACTCTGCCAGGCTAACCCTACTCCCTTCTGTATAGAGCACATTCAGTCATTTTTAACTTCCCAGAACTACTGTGTCTTTGACTGAAACTTCCCATTAATGGACACTTTTTTGAAAGAGTACATGGAGATGCACCAGGTAGGAAAAGCAAGAAATTACATACCATTACATACTAAAAATGATTTTGCTTCTCTCAGATGTGCTCTACAACTCTCACCTAGAGAAGCTGTGAGTGCCCCAACCCTGGAGGTGCTCAAGGCCAGGTTGAATGGGGCTCTGGGCAGCCTGAGCACAGGTGGGTGGCACTGCCCACTGCAGGGAGTTGGGAGCAGGTGGGCTTTAAGGTCCCTTCCAGCCCAACCATTTTGTGCTTATATGAATATACACATCTGCATAAAAAACTGATAAATGATTCTGAACATATAACTTAGAAATGACGTTAAAGCTACCACATAATATGAGGAGGAGGGAGTCAAATTTGCCAGGGATTTTACAACAGTTGTAAAAAAAAAACTGCTGGTGGGACACCTTGCTATAATGGATACACAGAGCATACAGCAGGCATCTGATTTAACTGTAGAATGAAAATTATGGAAAACATAATAGTGCAGACAAATACCCTGCAGCACTCTTAAATCTTTTGAGTAGGTGCTATCAGGTGCCAAGAAGTCAAAGATGATTGCTATGCACTGGGTCATTCCAGTTCCACCCCACGCTGTACAAACACAGTGATATAGTTTAGCAACACTACTTCTGTTAATGCAGTTGTAAAATAAATTGCAAATTACAATGCATTTTGAAGCCATGCAGATTCAGACAATCCTAATGCACATACAGAATCCAGATTAGGGTTACATTTGCTACCGTGGCATTCTCATGACAACTTCTGGTACATAAGTCATGTTTCCTTAATCAGAAAGAAATCGACCACGACTTAGCTGAGTAAATCAGCACCTACCAGATAATAAAAGCTATATAAAGCAGATGACATTGCAGAGAATGACGTTCATGAGGTCTAGCATCAACACCAACAATAGCAATTATGTTTAGGGGAATTAACAAGCTATAGTAATCGAATAGAAACATATACCAGAAACAAACAGGAAGTGACTACTGGGATTTGGCACTGTGAAATGTCACCATATGGAAGAGTTTAGAAACTTTCTGAAGGCTCAGCTCCTAAATGGCTGGTGTTATCCACTAAGAGCAATAAAAACACAGTAGGAATTTAATTAATTCACTTTTATTACTCCATAATGATTTAAGGTATCTAAAAAATAATATATAAAGACCTAAGATAAGATAATTCTAGTAATAACTCTTGCAATTTAGTTAAATAATACTATTACCTCTCCTAATTATAACATAGCCATAACTCAGAAATTCCCCCACATCATAGTAATTCCATGATTTAACAAGCAAACAAACAACACAAAATATTTTGGGTGAAGGAAGTGAAGACAGCATTCTCCTTGATGTGTTACAGGTGAGTTTCTCTCAGTAACTAAACCTTATTTTCTCGCATTTCCAAATTCATACTCCCTGCTCCAGAATGTCTGCTTTATCTAAAAACAAGCACAGGTGAGATACCCAATAGCAAATTGGAGAGAAAAACACACATCCAACAGAGCTTTCCCATTAACAGCACATGGAGCCATTACAGTGGGAAGCCAGGTCAGCAATGAAAGTGCTGTTTTCCATATCCACTTCCTAGCACAGAGTACTCAAGACATGAGCAGAAACTACCACCAGGCCCATCTAACTATTCTGCTTCCAAGCATCCAGGCATCACTTCATCTATTTTCTCATGCTTGCCCCCAAGCTGAATAAAAAAAACCAAAACAACACTGTCAGTTCTAATCTGAGCCTTCCTTTCTCAACAGGTTCCAGCTATAAATGACTAAAACAAGACCATCTTTGTGAGGAATGTACTTCGCACTACAGCAATTAACTTTAAAGAAAGTAGGACCCAGCTGATGACAGGCAGAGTTTTCATACTGCAACCCCGAAGAAATGAAATCATCTGCTTTGTTTAAGAAAGGCACGAGCACTGACTGCTTTAACCAGCGTCTTTGAAAGTGAAGAAGCTGAATTTGATGCAGATGCAAGAGCTTTGCATGATTTGATTCCCCAGTACAACACTGCTGGTACATCATCATACACACTGCTTCAAAACTGAATACAGATTTTTAAATATCTTCACCAAAAATAAATAAATAAAACACACATATCATAGAATGGCTTGGGTTGAAAAGGACCATAATGATCATCTAGTTTCAACTCACCTGCCACAGGCAGGGTCACCAGCCACTAGATCGGGCTGCCCAGAGCCACATCCAGCCTGGCCTTGTCTTTTCCAAAAAACAATTTTACCAGGACACTTTTTACATACCAGATACTGAGGTCTCAGAGACAGGGAAAAACTGCCAGTAAACATCATGAAGTCAAGAATGGTTTCAACACTTCCCATTTGGGATTTCAGCCCTGAGCCACTCAGACTTCACAGGGCACTTGCCACCTGTTTGTTCTGCTGCGTTTCCTCCGGGAACACATATGTGCTCCACAATTCAACAGCTTCCAGGACAAGGATGAAAGATGCTGTCTTTAGTCTCATAGAAGTGCTAAATAATTTCAGTCCTGGCTCCTCTACTGCCACAGCATCACCCTATAAACAAGCGTGCAGCTTGAGTGAACAGCTCCTAGATACAGGCAAGGTGTTGTCCCACTGAATACTTGTTTATTCCTCATTTTGCAGAACTAGAGCGTGCTGATCTTCAGGTTTTCTGTACCAGGGAAATAAATAGTGGCCATATTTCAGCACAAGGCAAGCCTTCCGTATACTCTAAAAACATGAGAAGTAAGTATGTGCAATTTACAAGTAGATCAAGACTAAAAGTTACAGAGATGTTGAGCCCTACCACCCATCCACTTCAAGTATCACAATGCTGTAAAAGCAGTTCCACTAAACTCAGCCAAGCCATTCACAGAGGAAGTTACTACTCAATGTGAGTAAGCAAAACTGGACTAAAGATTTCTAAGCAGAGCAGTGAGCATGTGATCAGCATATGAAAAGCAATGAATTTCAGTGTAATTACATCTTCCTTTCACTTTCCCATTCTGATTTTCACCCGTGGTCAAGTAATCGTTTGTTCAGATGTAGGAGCAAGAGGACAAGGCTTAAAAATACACTCTGAGCACTACAGGTGTTAGAAATCATCAAAACTGTGTTTATGCCAGGGAAAAGGTTTTGCTATTATACGTATGTTTGCTAAATCTTATTATATAGACGCTAGAAAAATCCACCACTGAAGGGCTCTGTCTGCAAAGAATCGCCATATGGGAGCTTTCACAAATGATCAACTGTACCAAAACATCTAAAAATAACATCTTCCTTAAGTAAAATAAAAACAATTGCCAGCAGAGACTTTCTGGTGCAGCTGCATGCTAAGGCATCAACGCCACACTGCTGAAACGTCTCGAGTAAGTATATAAGCAACCTCCAGAGAAAAACAGCACAGTGTTAAATGGCCCATGAACATCAATGATAAATGTAACGTGCATGTTTCAGGTTCTTTCAAAAGTCTATTCTTAGCTGTAAGACAAACCCCATCCACTTAATTAAAACCTTAGCTTACAAACACATTCACAGAGTAAGTGAAGCTTAACAAATCTAATTTGAATGAAAGGGACTGGCTGGGTGAAAGAGCAGCTCCCTGACGTTCCTTGCTCTCGTGGTTTCGTATAACCACTGATCACCAACTACTGCAACAGCAAACATGAAACACCCTCAAACTAAATGGGAGTTGTCAGTCTAAATACAGCTACTTTTAAATAATGCATCCTGAGTTATAAAATAAAGTGCATCTGAATTATTGAACGCGGGTCTCGTCCTTAACACAGATATATCACTTTTACTTAAATGAAAAGTTACTTATATTCTCAGTTGCACGTTACTGTAAATTTTAACAAGTAAAGCAACATTTTATCATGGAATCATAGAATGGCCTGGGTTGAAAAGGACCACAATGATCATCTGGTTTCCACCCCCTGCTATGTGCAGGGTCACCAACCACCAGACCAGGCTGCCCAGAGCCACATCCAGCCTGGCCTTAAATGCCTTCAGGGATGGGACATCCACAACCTCCTTGGGCAACCTGTTCCAGTGCATCACCACCCTCTAAGTGAAAAACTTCCTCCTAATACCTAACCTGAGCCTCCCCTGTCTAAGTTTAAAACCATTCCCCCTTGTAGTTAGCGTTTCCCATATAAATCCAATTCACAGAAATACAACTGGGATGCAAACTAAGATAAGCGAAAGTATCACATTCAGAATTGCCTTAAAAGAAGACCATCTTGCCATTCATTTGCAGCCCTCAGTATCCCACCAACCCACAACGCTGGGTAAGAACTCACTGGGATCCCATGCCCACAAAACTGTTTCAAGAGAACAGAATCCTCACATCTTCTTTACACAAGCATCATCCACTAAGGACAGCAAAGCCTTGCACACACCTAGCACCAGCAGAGATGACACAGCACCAGTTCTGCCTTTTTGAAGATCACCACAGAGGAGCGATGTTAAAGCTGGAAGTTTGTATGCAACTTACAGCGCAGTGTAACAGCAGTTAGGCCTGGCTGAAGGGTTATTCTAGCAGGTAACATAAATCACAACTGCAAAGTTACATTTAGCAACTAAAGGCAGTGACAACAAGAAGGTTTTTGGAAAAAAAGGCTTAGCACCTTACACATAAGCAGGATAATGCCAACGCTAAGCAACGAACGCTTCTTGCCGAGAGGCACTTTGGTTGTAGTGTGTGGAGCTTTAGGGATGAAGGGCACAAACCCACACAAACACGAGAGCAGATCCTCACAAACTTGGCTAGGCAAAGGAAGTAACACACGAGTCGTGGTGCAGAACCCAAGCCCTACGTGCCATCTGCCCGAGGATGACCTCAGCCGGGCTTTGTGCATCCATGGAACTTGGACCGTGTTTTGCAAGAGATCCTTCTACTTGGCTTAAGTCTCGGTAGAAAAGCAACCTTCAACACGTGCTCGCCGAAGTTCATTTTACAGGAAAAACCGTGATGCAAGCGCACCATCCATCACCAAGTTAAGCCAGCAATCCCACCGGGGCGGCTCCGCAGCCCGAGCCGGCCGAAAAAACGCACTGCCCCGAAACTTTGACAGCCGCTTTACAGACCCACAGCCACCGGCGGGGCCGCACAACTCCTCGCGGAGCTCCTCGGGGCCGGGGCAGGAGAAGCGAGCGGGGCCGGGCGGGATGCGGCTGAGGAAGAGGAGCAGAGGGAGGCTGTTTCCCCCACACCCAGGACGCGGGCAGGGCAGGGCGGCTGCCGGCTACGGGCAGGCGGCTTCCCCTCCGGCCCCGCCGCCCCGGGGGGCTTCCTGCCAGCGGGGACAGATGTGGACGCAGCAGCTGGCCGGGAGGAGGGGAGGGGAGGAAGGAAGAGGCACGGCTGCCTCCCCTCAGCCGAGGGGCAGCGGGATGCGACCACGGGCCGCGCCGTCGGGTGCCGGGGCGGAGGCGGCGGGCTCCTGTCCCCTCGCCGCTTACCTTGCTGCGGATCTGGCCCGAGGTGGACACTTTCCGGATGAGTTTCTGGGGGCCCTCGTGCTCCCCTTCGCTGTCCGACGACTCGTCCGCCGCCGCCGCCGCTGCCGCCGGGTGCTGGGGCTGCTGCTGGGGCTGCTGCTGGATCCCGGCGCCGCTCATCCCTGCCTCGGCCCCGGCCATCTTCCCGGACTCCTGCCGAGAGAGAGCACACGAGCCCGGCTCAGCCCGGGCAGCCGCTGCCGCTCCCCTCCCCGGGGAGGAGGGAGGAGGCGGCCGCGGGAGGGTGGGGAAAGGGGCGGTGCGGGGGGGAGGGACGGAGGCGAGGAAGAGCCGGGTGCTGGTGGGGCCGATCGCTTGGCCGCCATCTTCCGCCGCCCCCTCCGACGGCCCGGCCCGCCGGCAGCCGTTCCCGGCTCGGAACGGGCAGGGACGGGAAGGTCCGGCCCCCGAGCCCTCATCGCCGCGGGGAGCGCCGAGCGCGGCTGAGGATGGAGCGGGCGGGCGGCGAGAGCTGAGGGGCCGAGCGGGCGGCATCCCCGGGGACGCGGAGGGGAGGGGAACGGGCCCCAGCCCGCAGCCACGCGTGGGCACTGTGCGGGGGGCTCAGCCCAGCGGCCTGGCATGGGGATGGGGCACCTGTGCAGGTGCAGAGGGGAGGTGTGCGGCTGTGCTCCGCGCGTCCGGCACCGAAAAGCAAGAAAGCAGCGTGCCTAACGGGATGCATCGACTCGAAACGGGACGTGGTTGTTCTCCCACATCCGTTTAATTTTTGTATTGCTTTGCTCGAAGTTATTGTCTTCACATAAGAGCGGTCCTCTGGTGGCTTTTCCCTTCTCGTCGCAGATCTGGCAGCTCCCGGGATCTCGAAATGTCACCACATGTTCTGAATTGTGGAGCTCTGAAATGACTGTGGCTTTGCGTGTAGTCAGTGTTCCAAATAAGCATTCAGTCTCAGCAATACCAAATAAAACACACGGCTCCCAACTGCACGGAGTGGATTAAAGATGAGAAAGCGACCAATGCTTGTGGCTTCTCTGTTCCCACAATTCTATTTATATTTCTCAAAAGGGAACTTCCATCTCTCAATGAGCTAATACAAGTGCCCCAGTACCGAAATCCAGAGCAACAAATGAGAAACAAAAGCGAAACCATAACACAGAGCACATCCTATGCTGTGAATACCGTGCTGTGAGCTGGATTTCATACACTGGAATATCCTATTTCCTTCATTGGGACTTTCATTTCCAGTAGGTGAAATGAAAGATCTGCATGAAGCCACACGGGTGTTGTATCCCACATAGGTGTCACCAAATCAGGCACTTCCATGAGGTTCTACTGCTCTTCTCTATGTAGGATCACTTCTTTTAGGGTACGTTTTAAAGGAATTGTGAGTACCTGTGTTTCTTATTACGGTAATAACTGGGCCTAAGTCCTGCCACCAGTACCACATCTGAAACTAGATGAAGTTCTCGCATAGCTCCTTTTCCTCACTCGTCTCGTTCTTTCCCTGAAAGAGTTCTGCCTCAAAAATGTAAGATAAAACTTGGGCAAGAGCAAGTGTGCACTGAATTCACTTAGGACACAGATACAAAGAGCAAGAGAGAAGCTTACAGACACTTTGTCACCCTAGCTGCCTTCCTTCCTCTTCCTCCTCCCCAGCAACTTCAGAACAGCAAATTACCCCAGAACATGGCTCACAGCTAGCAGAGCTTTCTGAAGGTAAATGACAACTGAATACTGCGACTAGGTGACAAGACAGTGTGCTAATTAATGCTAATGCAGTTTGCATAGGGCTGGGACTGCGATTTGAGGAACATTGGGTGCTAACAGAATACAACGCTCGCTGACTCCATTTAATTCAACTGAATTAAGCAGCGCTTAGATGAACAACACTATTACTGTTAAATTTGTTCCCATGCTAAAAAAGCATTCAAAATATCGGTACATGTGACAGCTGTGTCTCTACCACATGACTGGGATCCTGTGCAAAGCTGAGTGCAAAACTGTTTACAAGCAGGCGTTTCACCCACCTTCCAGAATTAAGGTGAAAAGGAGAAACATTATCCGCAGTTCCGGATGAACGCCTTTGAATTTAGGGAGGTCACAAAGTTGGCTCAATTGGTGACCTGAGGTTTGCACATTGGGAGATTTTTTTTTCTAAAGCATAAAACGTAACTTGTCTGCTGCAGATCTCCTTAGGTATCTGCATAGACAGCTCAGGTTTCCTTCACTGTGCTTCATTTCAAATGCTGTTCAATGAGTGGCTGTAGGTGAAATGGGCAATGCGAATGGACGATAAACATGGCTCTCCAGCTTCTGTTCACATTCAGAGCTTAACTATGAGCCCTAGCTCCTGCACAGCGTGTCATCATGCAAAGCGTGTCATCCATCCCCACATGGACGTCCCCATTGCCATCCTCCTCTTCACTGTCTGCCCAAACCCAAAAAACACTGAATCATGGAATGGGCTTAGGTTAGAAGGAACCTTAAAGGCCATCCAGTTCCAGTGACAAGGGAGAGGGCACCGGGTGCTTGTCACTTTGACTCAGATCTCTTCCACTTTGTCTCGATTAACTTCAGAACTGAAACACTAGAAGTGTTTCCTCACTTAAGGCGGAGAGTTCAGTGGGAGCAACCGTACTCAGCAAATAACAAATGCCCCCCAAGTACAGTCTGAGGTGAATACGGGATCTACAAAGTACGCATTTGTAAAACCATAAGTGCTAAAATCCGCCACCATCTGAAGTTTTCAGTGTTCCTCAAAACAGAGAAAACCAAACGAGTTTGGTGTTAACACCAGCCAAACGCTGTGCTGTATAAAGTATAAAAGAGTTATTCATTTGCAGTCATGCGTAAAGTTGTTATACATATTTTCCATGCACAAGGAAAGTTTTCAAGTTCTCAGTGCTCCTCACTTGTTCTGTTTTTCAAAGGAGTTAAAACATGCTTAAGATCCAGCTCTGCTCTTTGCCCAGGTAATGCTGCCTGAGGTGTCCCTGGGACTTCCTTTGGATGAGGACTGCCAGCTGACTCTATCTTTACATCTTACCCAACTGGCTGAAGCCAGGCTTAATGTGAGAAGCACCTTATAGCAGATTTCATCTTGAGGAACACAGGTATGGATGCCGTGGTATGAGTGGCACCACTGAAATCCTCCAGACTAATCCTCCAGTCAGGCTCCTGAAGAGCACATGTGATACGCGTGTGAATTATGTCTTTCACATTCTCAATTTCACATTTCTTAATAATTCCCTTAAATTGCTTTACTAAAGGAAGCTGGTGGAAAGAGTAAAGAAAGGTTGGCACTGAAAGAGAGATTCTCAACTGACACAAAACAGCCCCACTGACATCATTTGTGTCACGGCAATTAACATCAGCTGATGGTCTGCCCTTTATATTCAAAGAATTCCAAAGTGCTGGGTAAATATGTGCACTGTAAGAATCTTTCCACCAAACAGCTTCCAGTGCTGATAACAGAGTACACATCACTAAAAAGCATATGCGAGGTACCAAAAACCCAAATACACACTCCAGCTGCTCTGCAGATTATGGCTTATAATGCAGATTAACGCATCATTTGATTCCAGGAACAGAAATGCTTCCAGCTCTAATATTGATTCCCACCATAATAGGCGTATTTACCTCTTTTTCTCTAGGTCACTTTGGCATCTGCCAGCTGGAGGATAAGAAGTTTTTCTCCTCCACCTCAAAAGGTGAAGGTAAGGCTGGGGTCCCATATGAGATGTGGAAGAAAGGTATAGGACTTTGTAGCCTAGATTGCGTGGGTCTGGAGTGCAGTGCCCCTGAATGTCCCTTTGAAAGGCAGAGGATGAGCCTGATGCTGATACTTCTGTTCGGCTCTTACTGAAGTGGGAAGATGTTCTCCGTTCAACAGTGAGCTGGGAATTAAGGTCAGGATTTTATAGATATCCTAAATTTCGCATGGTCGAGCTCAGCCCTGACAGCACTCCTCACCAACACCCAGCAACTCACAGAGGTAATCACTGTGCACAGATTCCAAACCTGCAATGGTTTGTCTCACCCTGTTGTTCCTTTTCTATGTTAAGGGAGAGAATGACAGTTTTGGGCACATTTTTCCTATCCCATGCAGTTCCTCATCTAAATCTCCCTTTGTCCTTATTTCAAGACAAAGCCCATGTCGAAGAAGGTGATTGATATGATCTATATGAAGAAGAACGATGCAGTTTTGCCTCAAAGATGCTGTGTTTTACCAGCAGGTTACCAGGTAGAGGACTGAGTGCTTGGACTGAAATTGGAGACTTGTAGAAGGAAACGAATGCAGTGGTTAGCCTTAAAACTGCATTCATGTGTGTACCCTGAACAAATGCAGACACAGAATGATAAACATGACCCAAATCCTCTCCTTTATGGGAGGAGGGGGAGATTGGGGGGGTGGGGGGGTGGGAAGAAAGGAAGTTCTCTGTGTTTATCTGCACCCAGAAGGGAGCAGGCTGGGCTGCTCCAGCCATATGGAGGGGCTGCTATCTGTCTGCCTCCCGACTTTCAGCTGAGTTTGGCAGCCAATGTAAATGTCACTGTTCAGTAGGACAACACGTTCAGGGGAACGGGATTCGCTGTTTTCCTCCCACAGCATTTTCATCTCTCCAGGCAAAATCTAGGGTCTGCCTTTGTGCGCTGCCTGTGGATGTCAGCTCCATATTGCTGGAACGTCTCACATCCAGCTGTGCTCCCTATCACAGCTGCATCTGCGGCCACGTCTTCAGCTGAGGACCACGGAGGGCAGCAAAGGGTTCAACTTCACTAGAAAACGAGGCTGGTCAAAATGTATTTGGGAAGGCACAGGGTTGCAAATCCTGGTAGGGTGGCAGCGGGTCAACAGCAGGTATCTCCAGGGAGATTCCTGGGAGTGTGCAGACTGGGACAGGCAAAGTGTGGCTCTCCCACTCCACTGTTAAAAAATGCCTTTAGAAATAGAACCAGGGGCTGGACCCGTGCAGGCTGGCAAAAAAAAAAAAAAAAAAAAAAAAAAAAAAAAAAAAAAAGAAAAAAAGAAAAAGAAAAAGAAAAAAAAAGGCACAGCCACCTGAAGGGAAGCGTGGCCGTGTTATGGGTGCATGCTTCCATCGCCCCACAGAGTTCATGGCCAGGGACAGCCCAGCCCTGACCTCTCGGGCAGCCCGAGACCTCAAGAGCGGCGACCCAGGGGCTATTAATAGCCCTCCCCGTCCGCCGTGCGTGTGCGTGTGTTTGCACAATGGAGAAAAGCCCTACGGCGGGATGCCGACAGGGGAAATCTGATGTTATCGCCGGCGGAGGATGCCGGTGACACGATTTCCTTCGCTGGGAGGAGAGTCTCCCAGCGGCTTCAGCATACCGAAGCGGCAGCCTTCTCGGGGAACCCCCTCTGGAGGCACCCGAACCCCGGCTCGGCTCCGCCACGGGGAGAGCTTGGAGGCGATTCCCAGCCCGGCTGCGGAAATTAAATAGGAACAAATAACAATAGGAAAAGTCTATCTCCCTGGAAGAGTATCTCTCTCGTTCTCCGGACGCTACGGCGGCGTTCCGTACCCCCATCCCGTTCTGGTCCTCTCGGCAAAGTTGGCGGCGGGGCTCCGGGTGCCGCTCAGGTCAGGACGCCCAACTCCGGCCCCGGGGACGCGCAGCGGGATGACAGCCCGAACCGCACAGCAGGGAGCAGGAAGGAAAGGAGGAAATGCCCGCGCGCGGCGAGGCACGCATGTACCTACCAGCTCCTCCCAGGCGGGGCTGCGGCCGCTGTAAGACGGCTCCCCGTGCTCCTCCATCGCCCGACCTTCGGCCCACGGAGCCGAGCGCGTTCCACCGCCTCCTCCTTTTCTCCCTCCCTCCGCCGCTCGGGAGCGTAGCGCTTCCCCACGCCGCTCTTCCTTCCCTCCACCCCCTGCCGCTCCTCCCTTTTCTCCCCCTGCCCCCTCCGGGCCCCCTCCTCCCTCCTCTCCCAGCTCCGCTCCCTCCCCCGTCTCCCGGGGGTCTAACCGAGCTGCCCCCCCCCCCACACCCCGGCACCGCGCCCCTTTCCCCGGGCCGTGCCGGGGATTACGCGCAAATCGCCTCGGCCTTAAGCCTGTTTGCGGCCGCTCGGGCTGTCGGGGAGCTCCCGGGGAGTGCGGACGGCTCCTCACGCCGCCTCCCAGCTGCCGCGGACCGGACCGGCCCGCGACCCCCGGCCCTCATCGAAGGAGCTTCGAGCTCTTTACCCTCGCAGGAGGGACCCGAGGAGGTGAGAGCATAAGGGGCAGCCCTACTGAGCAGCCCCTTACTGGGGGGTCTGGGCGCAGCAGCTGGTCCCGAGTGTAGGGCAAGGACTGCGACGTAGTCCTTCAAGGCATGGGTCGGGATGCGATCCGTGGCTGGGACGTGGGCTTGGACATGGGCCCTGCATTAAAGGCAGAGCAGAGGTGGACACCGTGTGCATCCATTTCTGGGGGCACCACGCCTTAAGGAGCAGCACATTTCTCTGCCCTCCAACCAAGCCTTTTATTAACACACAGTGTTCACTTGGAGGCTTCTCAGTTTACGAGTTACCAGCATACCCTTGAACACCAGCCAGCGTCTCATGGCTCTTCAAGTGGATCTCGTGTCTCCTACAAACTCAACACTTTCACTGATTGTTTTCTTTTCCTCTTGCTGTACAACAGTAGGGTATGTGAAAGCACAGAATTTCAGAGGAGATAGGAAAAGAAGCTCCATCACCATGTGAAGCCACACTGATCTTTTCTCCAGCTTTTCTGTGTGCCTGCCCTTTTGAGTTCGCAGCTGCCAGGTTTGATCACAGAAGGCAACCTTTGGGTTGTCTACTTGGTAAGTGCAAACATCAAGTTGGAATTCACAAGAACAGAAGAAAGGAAATTGCACTGCTAATATTTAAATATATGTTCATTTTCTTTGTGGTTTTAGGCTTTCATACAGAGCACTGGGATACTGCAAACTGAGGGTAGGTTACAAAAAGTAGCGTGTGTACTATTGCCTCTCCTGCCCTCCCATTCAATAAAAAGGTGAAGTGCCTTCTGTATTTTACTAAGCTTACAGAGTATCTTACTAAGTTAAAATGGTCCACCACTAACTTGAGCCCAAGGAAGTGCTGCAGTGGTATAGATCATCAGGGGACTGAAACTGCTGCAGCTCTTCCAGCGGTAGAAAAATGAACTATTTTTGTTGAATGTGAGTTTATGAGTGGTCTGTTGATGAATTGCTTTTGTTGTAGGGCTGTAACCTCAGAAGGGAGCAAACCAGATGAGTGACAGCTGGTTACTTTTTTGATGACGGTGAGAAATTGCATGTGGTTGTCCAAGGATGTCTGGTCTCCTTCCCTTTACCCCCAGGTGAGAGACACTGCTAAGGAATGCCATCCTACAAAGGGCTGTAGACTAAGAATTGGTGTCAGAGTCATATTAGCTCCTCTACTTACCACGTGATGCACTGAAGGACCACATATGACTGCTGTTTTGTACCCTTCGACATCATCCAGCCTCTTTAGCCATGGCCATGCTTTGTGGCAGAAGTGGTCTGCTATTAAGTATTTGTCATCCTTGCACCTTGCTGAACCACAAAAACCAAAAACAAGAAACAAGACTCTTATTTAAGCTACTTCTTCAGATCCAGCCCTATACATATTCTGCTACCTTGAACTTCAAACAGGTTCTTGGTGTCCCTTTTGCACCATTTTTTTGTTTCGTATGCCCTAAATCTTACAGCTGTGACTAGATAGATACACAATTTTGTTCACCTCATTTCATCCCCTGGAGTTCAAAACTTGGTTTCCATTAGTGGAAAGCTAGTATAGGCCCCCGAAGACTACAACAACCTACTTAAGCTTAAGGTATGTTTCAAGGTCGTGTTGGATAAGGAGGAAAGAAATCAGCTCCTACTAGCTAAAGAAAACTGCAATGTCATTTCAGATCAGGCCTGCTAGTTTGGGCTCCAAAATGCCAAATTTGTTTTTTCACTTCTTTCTGTTCAGAGGATGGATTCAAACCTGCTGACAAGCCTGCCCTTAGTGATTTCCCCTCATGTGAGCTTTTCTCACCCTATCTGAGAGCCCCATTTTACAGAGACCAAGGTCTGTGAACTGTTTGACAGAACTAATGGAAAATCACAGGCCGAGTACTCCTCCAAAAAATGTAATTCTGTCAAAGCAGACATGGAATTTGAGGACAAGTGTCAAAACCACAGGATTTTTTAATTTTATTTTGATTTTATTTATTTATTTATTTATTTATTTATTAGGGGCATGCTGCTATGTTTTCAGAGGGGCAAGAGAACTGAAGACAAGGGAACGTAGGTTGAGGAGGTGCTGCCCACTAAAATAAACCGTGGCACCTGTCCCCTGGAGGAAAGGGGGGTGGTGGTTTGGGAGGAAACCTTCCCAGAGGTCTACGGTTGAACCAGATGGTATTAATGGCCTTTTCCTACCTTAACGATTCTATGAGTCCATAATTCAGAGAGAGATCTTCACAGCTGGCCTGGGAGCAGGAAGTGAGCATATAGCTGATCTGCCAAACTGCATCAAAACATCTCCAACGCAGCCTGGGGGTTTGTTTCATTTCATCCTGTTTTTTTGACTTCGTTCCAAGTTGTGTTTCTGTGTGTTGTTTTTATTTTCTTTCCCTTCAAGTTTTTTTGCACTTAGTCTAGACGTTTGGGTTTGAATTTCTCAGTAGTCCGCTGTATATGCTGCGTTCAAAGATGTCTCATATCCTTCTGTCTCTTCTGTTCCCTGCCCTTAATGACTCAGTGAGAACTGGATCAACAAAGCGAACGCTTCATTACTGACTTTTTTTTTACATGAAACGCATTGAAAATAGTAACACATGCCTGCTTTCTTTAAGCAAAATATTTTGGCTGCGTTGGACACGCTGAAACATACAGATTTTGAAATCAGTGCAAATGTTGTGTTTAGACATTCACAAGAAAACCCCCATCTCTTGAAGTATTTCCATTCTTCACGGGGAAAAGAAAAAAAAAATCAATTGAAGAACTTGTCATTTTCTCTCCCTAAATTGAGGCAGAAAGACCTTAAAACAATGATTTTTTTAATGTTTTTTTTTTCCTGCATGTTTTTGCCAGCATTGCCTTTAGCATGTACCACATAAAGAATATATGCTAATGTTCATCAACTGATGCTAGCATCAAATTTCCTTCTTTTCTTGGCACATAATACACACGCCTACTTTGAGTAAATTCTTCAAGGAAATGTTGCTCATTCTCCTCATAGGAGATATGCCAGTTGGATTCTTTTCTGTTAAGCAATTTTGGATAACATCCAAAGGTAAGGTTTGATCAACGCGGTAACTGGGTAGTTCCTGCCAGACAGATAGGTGCTAATAACAACCCACAGGAAATGGATTACAAGCAGAGAAAAAAGCACTTAGTTTTCAACCCTTCAGATAGAGCCAAAGTGACACAGTGGGTTAAGAAACACATTTAAAACTAAAGGTATATTTTATTATTGGCAAAATCCTGATACCTGTCTTGAAGCCCACTGCTTTCTCTTTGCGAGGGCGTTCAGACAAAATGCTGTAGAAGTTCTGGATTTCTCCCACTTCGCAGTGTCTGTTGCTTGGGAATATTTCATGCTAGGAACCTGATAAAATGCTTTCGCCCACACTTCCTCCACAGACTTTTTCCACCTTGTGCTTTTTCTTGTTATTATTATTCCTCTTGTTACTGTAATTGCTGCTTCTGTGTGTATCTGTACAAGACAGGACGCTTTTAAACAGTTCCCCAGTGTTTTCGGTGTCACAAGGTGGAAGTTATTAATGCAGCTGGCAGGAATGTGTCTATTGCCTTAGGGAAGGGCTGCAGGAAGAAATCTCAGGCAGAAGAAAGCCCTGCCCTCGGAAAAGCATTTTAGTGATGGACCAGCAGAGGTATGGAGGGACAATCCACCTGCCACTTCATTGCCTTCTTCTCATTTTATTTCCCCTTCTCAGTATTTTTTCACAGGTGTTAGCATCTTCTACTTGCTTTGTGGTTCTACTGACTTTATTCAGAGATATCTAGCAGGAGGTTGATGTGTTTCTCATTCAGTATTATCAGGTGCATTAGGAAAAGTGTTAACACCAGGTTGCATGTTTACGGCCTCAAGTTGTGCCAGGAGAGATTCAGATTGGACGTTAGGAAAAATTTCTTCTTCAAAGGTGTGGTTAGATGTTGGAATGGGCTGCCCAATGGTGGAGTCACCCTCCCTGGAGGCGTTCAAAAAACATGTAGATGTCGTACTGAGGGACATGGCTTAGTGGGGAAATACTGGTGGTAGGTGGACGGTTGGATTGATGATTTTGGAGGTTTTTTCCAACCTTGATGATTCGATGATTCTGTCATTGAAGAGAGACAATCTTTCCCTTCTAGTCAACACTGGTGAGGATGCACTTGGTGTTCTGGGTCCCTCAGACAAGAAATGCATGGATGTACTGAAGAGTGTTCAAGAGAAGGACACCGAAATGGCAAGTGCCAGGAGTACTCCTGCTATGAGGAAGGGCTGAGAGAGCCAGGGCTGCTCGGCTGGAGAAGAGGACACACAGGGGGATGTCATCAGTGCCCATAAGTGTCTGAAGGAAAGGTGCCAAGAGGCTACAGCCAGGCTCTGTCAGTGGTGCCCGGTGCCAGAACCAGAGGCCATGGGCACAAACTGGAGCACAGGAGGTTCCCTCTAAACACCAGCAGCCCTTCTGTGCTGTGCATTGGCAGAGCACTGGCACAGGCTGCACGGAGGCTGTGGGGTCTCCACCTTGGGGATCTCCCAGAGCTGCCTGGACATGGCCCTGGGCACCCTGCTCTGGGTGTCCCTACAAGGCTGGAGCAGAGGGACCCAGAAGTCCTGCCAGCCTCAGCTGTGCTGCAGTTCTGTGATCCTGTAATTCCACCCCTTTGACTCCCTGAAAATCAACAGATAAAAAACACATTGAAGCATGGACAGCTGCAGGTGGTGATTTATTCAACTGCCACTGACATTCACTAATTACTCTACTGGTGCCACTGTTTTTGGACATGGATAACTTAACTGAAGTGAGTAGAATCACTTGTGTTCATATTAATACATTGTTGATTCAAGGTTTTCCACAAATGATTTCATAAAAATACCACTGGAAAGGTATGAGAATGTCCATACAAAAATGAGAAGTTGTTCTCTCCATCCTTATAGCCAAGGCAGCTCCAACTGCATCTGTACCATCCTGAAGTGGCATTGCCTGTTCAAACCTTCACAACTGAGACTTTCTGTCCTTCTGGAGAATGTAATCAGTGAACGACTTAAACCTGCAGGGCTGAAATTTTCATCTCATTCCTGTGAATACAGAAAAGGGTCCATTCCTTGCCTCTTTACTAATAATTCTGTGGGCCTCTTGAGGCTACTATGACACATTTCTTCCCTGGAGTAAACCACCCCCATTCTCCTCTCGTCACTGAACTCCCAGTATATGCTTCCAAAGCTGACACCTGTGTCTCACTTGACTTGAGAGTTTCGTGGGATCATTATCCAGCTCAGTCCTCCCATTTAATCACTTAAACCTGAGTGGGCCTGCAGGTGTAATGACCACGAATTATGGCTGGTCGTCCTTATTGCTGATAGGGATGTTGAACCATTCCTCCAGTTCACATGTGAGCCAGAACTAACCCTAATCAGTTGTCATCTGTTTCGTGAGTTCTTTGGAATACTTCAGGTGAAACATGGGTTCCTGGGAAAATGGCACATCAGTATCAAAAGCTTTTGTAAATTGATGTACACAGTGAGCAGCCAATCTACTGGTCTGTTCCGTCATCACAGAAAGAAGTTGGGTTAGTTTGACTTTATTTGTCCTTCAAGAAGCCATGTTTGCTGTTCCTTTCCATGTTATAAGTACTCATGAACATTTTATTTTCATTTCAAGGAGTGCTGAAGCTTATTTAATGGATCAGTTCTTCCTTTTGCTACTATTTTTTAAGTTTCACTTCACGATACAAGAACAACAAGCTGAAAGGAGGTAATAGCGAGGTGGAAGTTGGCCTCTTCTCCCAGGTAACAGCAATAGGATGAGAAATAATGTCCTTGGATTGCACCAGGGGAAGTTCAGGTTGGGTATTAGGAAGAATTTCTTCTCAGAAATAGTGGTGAGGCGCTGGAACAGGCTGCACAGGGATGTGGTGGAGTCACTGTCTGTGGAGGTGTTCAAGAACCGTGTAAATGTGGCACTGAGGGATGTGGTCAGTGGGCATGGTGCAGATTGACTGTTGGTTGGACTAGATGATATTAGTGATCTTCTCCAGCCTTAATGGTTCTAGGGTTCTGTTCTGTTCCATTCTTAGAACTGATTAAACACAAGCGGTATCTTCTCATCTCTACCAATGAGCCCATCACCACAAACAAGGTTTTGCATTTGTGGTTACAGAGTTTGGGAAGCCTGGCTCAAATGTCAGCATTTCCTTCTGTCAGTTCATTCAGATTCAGCAGATGCATCTTTCTGATAAACATTTATTCTAAAAGAAAGAGAAAACAGAAACAAATAGCAAATCATACAAGTTGACAAAGGTGATACTTTAAAGTCACATCTAAATTAATAGAGAATTTTATTGCTTCTGAAACATCCAGAACAAAAATAAACATTTAATTTGAAGAACCTATAAAATACGAACAGTTTATAGAGGAAAACTGGGTAGAAGGAAAAGAGCTTTGCCTCCCTCATAACACTTGAAAAGGAGAGAACAGGTGGCAAATTGATTTGTTTTGAAAATGGAAAGAATTTAGCCCACCCAACAACTTGGCTCCAAGCAGAGCCATTCCTTTTATCTTTTTATGTGTTCCACTAGAATGCAACATTTAGGAGGTTTCCAATTACAGCAAATCAATATGTAAAATTCCTATTTTGGTCAGTTCGCTTTTTGCAATCTATCATGGTATATGTTCAAACCAAAATTAAAGCAGGTCTCTTTTTTGTTTGTTTTCCAAAAGCAAACAAACTATAAGCCTTCTCTGGCTATTGAGCAGAAGAAACATATGGAGACAGAATTATCCCAGTGGAGTTTTCTTTGCTAGCAAAAGTGAGAGGAAGAAGCCACAAGATGAGTGTATAAAAACAGCCATAGGGTCATCTAGAACAAGTAAGAGGAACTCATAGCCAGGGTTCTGTTTTCTTTTAAGGCAAGTTAGAGCATATTGAATCAAATACTATTGTCATAGAAAAAAGTAGAAAACTTTTTCACAGAGTTTATGGTCATAGCTTTGTATACTGAGAGGTGTATTCTTACTTCTAAGCACACCGTTTGTCCCGTTTATTTCACTTCCAGCACATGCTGAAAGCATATACTCTCAGTGGGGAACCCTGCAAACTGACAGATTTGAGAAATGTTTGATGTATAGAGAAAGCATGGAAGGAAGGAAGAGGGACAGCTATGTGAAACAGAAAAGAATGAAGGATGTGTCTGTTTGCTTTTCTAAGATGCATTTTTTCTGACACCAGCAAATGACATGTCATAACCTCAGAAATACCAACACTAAGTAAAAACCATGTTCTAAGTGACTGAAAGAAGTATAACAAGATTGAGTTCAACAGATAATATAATTCCTGTGGTTTCAGTTCAGTTATTTTAGGGACAAAATGGTCTGCAAAGTTTTTTCTTTTGTTTTTTTTTTTCTTTTAATTTAATGAGAAGTTGAAATTGCCATTGCTTTAATAGTGTCACCACAGTACTTTCAAGGGAACCCATCGGATGGCTTATACAGCTATTTTTACTTGTTAATAAAGAGAAGATGTCACATGATTTGCCAGAAAAGCAAATATATTCTTGATGCTTTAACCTTGTTTAAGTTACTTAATTTGCATTCAAAACTTAAAGAAACAGCCTCAATCCGTGGAACGAGCAGAGTGTATGTGAGAGTGCCCCATTTAAATTGGCTAGACACAGGCAAAGCTGGTTCAGATGAAGAAAAAAGCAAGTAGAAGTGTCATCACTTCTGTATATTTCAGATCAATAAAGCAGAAGAGTGCAGGGGTGAATTCAGAAACACTCCAATGAAGTACCCATTGAACATGCACAAAATAATATTTTCATCTTTGTGTACAGAAAATTTGCAGAGTTGAACTTTTCAGACTATTAGTATTTCAGTAAGGTGTGATGAATGTGAGTGGGCTTTGTAGACATATGTATTTTATGACCTGAATTTATTGATCTAAACTATTGCTGCTGAATAAAAACATACCTGGGCGTGCAAACCTCTCCCTTTTCCTTTCTATTTCGAGAACAACTAGATTCCAAGAAAACGTAGCCAGAAGTCTTCTCCTCAATCCCAAGTTTTGCACTTCATGAGATTTGTCCTTTGAAAAGTGACACCAGCACTTCATGGTAAGATTTGTAATGCTTCATACATGCTTGCTGAAGAAAAGCCAGTGGCACAGGTTCATTTCTGAGAAACACAGTTCCCTCTATACTTATTATTGATGCTAACAGTCTCATTTTGAGTACCTGGGAGAAGGTGTAACAGTGAAAGAGGTGGTCAGTTTGCTAACATAGTAACCTGGCACTGACCTCCAATGGAGGTAAGGTAAGACATGTGACACTTTCCCCACAGTAGTGGAAATCCTTCATTGGAGGGTGGAATAGGAAGTGTTGCCTGTTAGATGAGATCTGCCTGACCCATGCATGGTGATCATTGGATGGTGGGGAAGGTGCCTAGGGTGTCTGGAAGCATTGTCTAACTGGGATCCTGTTTTCACACGTGTATCTGTCAGTCTGTGAAATACCTCAGAGGTTAATTCTTCCCCTGACAGGATGTGTAGAACAAGGCAATTCAGGACTAGCAAATGTGTTTGACCAGATAAATAGCAATAAATTAAGTTTAGGACAAAGCTTGGAGATACTTTTTGCTTCATGTATTTCTACAGTCACACAGAGTAGGAACAGGGATATGAGTTGCAACCGACCTTTTTTCCATGAGTTTTAGGAAACCTAGAGGGTATTTTCATTCTGTGACTTGTGAGTAAAGCTATACCAGAAGGAAAACATTCTAATTTAAATGGAAACACATCAACCTGATGCAGCCAAAAGCTAATGAGTAGTCCCTGGTCAGCCAGATTTGTTAGCTACCAGATTCTAAGATAAGCATGCCCTTGCAGCTTGAGAAAACAAATGGTATCCTGGGCTCCATCAGAAGAGGGGTGGCCAGCAGGGATAAGGAGGTGATTGTCCTTCTCTACTCTGCTCTTGTGAGGCCATATCTGGAGTACTGTGTCCAGGTCTGGAGCCCCCAGTACAAGAAAGACAGAGAGCTGTTGGAGAGGGTTCAGAGGAGAGCCACAAAGATGAGCAGGAGGCTGGAACACCTCCCCTAGAAGAAGACAGGCTGAGGGAGCTGGGCTTGTTCAGCCTGGAGAAAAGAAGGCTGTGGGGTGACCTCATTTCAGCCTTTCAGTACCTAAAGGGAGCCTACAAAGAGGAGAGGAATCAACTCTTTGAAAAGGTAGATAATAGCAGGACAAAGGGAAATGGTTTAAGGGGAAATGGTTTTATGGAGAAAAGGTTTTAAGGGGAAATGCTTTTAAGCTGAAGGAGGGAAGATTTAGGTTGGATGTCAGGGGGAAGTTCTTTACAGAAAGAATGGTGAGGTGCTGGCACAGGCTTCCCAGAGAGGCTGTGGATGCCCCGTCCCTGGAGGTGTTCAAGGCCAGGTTGGATGGGGTCCTGGGCAGCCTGGTCTAGTACTAAATGTGGAGGTTGGTGGCCCTGGCTGTGTCAGGGGTGTTGGAGATTCATGATCCTTGAGGTCCCTTCCAACCCTGGCCATTCTGTGATTCTGTGATGAAAGCAGCTGAATCCCATGGAAACAAGCAGAGGAGAAATCAGAGATACAGTCTTTAACTGACAGTATTTACAGGTGTCAGAAAGACTGAGGGAATCATAAATCATGAAAAGGGCAAACCATTGAAATCATTTGGATTGTCTGCGAGAGGAATATAAGCAAATATGTAACTTAACTGCCAAATGCAAAGCTATGCTCTTGAAGTCTGCAGGAAGCATGCTTTGATTTTTAAAAGGTCTTTAGGGTCACGGTGATTAATCATCTGTCTAAGTGCTGCAACCAGAATTAAAATGGTAAATTAGATTTCCAAATAGAATTGGATTCATAGGCGGAAGAATTTCTGGAAGTAGTAAGAGAATTATGTTGCCTCTGTGTGTGGTACTGGGGTAAATGCTGTGGTATGGCCCCTAGTGTGGTTGTCCACAGTTCAAGACAGATTATTATTGTTTAGGAAAGGTGCAGGTAAGCACCTGCAAAGCACCTGAAAGACCAGAGAAGATTAAGCTACACACTGAGTTAATACTGAATTGATGACTCAAGAAGTTTGTTTTGACTTACAAGAGAAGTTAGGAGCTGACTTTAAGCTTCTAAATACCAAAATAGGAAAGAGAGGAATGTTCTTAACGTTATATGTAAGCTGTCAGGTCTATCTTCTATAAGTTTAGAATTAGAAAAGAACCATTGGAACAGCATACTAAAGTCTGTGGTATTCACCAAATACTTCAGTAGTTCAACATTTTTGTTCTAAAGACTGGGTGTTCTTTTAAGAAAAGTTTTAATTCAGACTCTCTCTGCTTGGATTTTATCTTATGGCTTGCTCTATTCAGGATTAAATAATCAACTACCAATACTCCGTGCTTGTAAGATTATAGATAGTATATATATGCCATGTAGTTTCTACTGACTAGATAGACAATCTCTAGGGAACCTTACGAGTTTATAATTACAGAACTGTAGTACATCTGTAGATGAGAGAAAATACTGATTTGATTAGAACACATAGGGGCATACCAATACACTCACCCTGCCCAAAAAGCAATATTTTTTTTGTTACTTGGGGAGGTCTGGGTCACTATAAAAATAGCATTAAGAATCCTGCAGCTGAGGCACATCATCTTCATCTTCCATCTCATGCTCCTGATGACATCCTAGATGGTAATGATTGAAACTGTCTATTTATTAGATATGACAGCTTCCACAGATGGGGGTGTTTCTAATTCTAAGAGCAGAGCAGATGCTATGATGAAATGTCTTTAATCTTCTAACCACAGAGTTGTTGCTTTGGTAGACTACCAAGACAGTGGCTCTGTAATCATTTAACACAAGCTCTATGCGGTTATACACCATGTTGTGGTACAAATTTGATCAAAATCAGGCAAGAGCATATCGACTCATTTCTGCTGTTTTAGCCAGAGCACACAGTGTGGTATTTATGTTCACTTTACAGCTTTGGGCTGGCAGGAAGACTGCATGGAGTTAGAGATGCCTAGACAAAGAATTCTTGCTCTATATTAAATCTACCAGGACAAAATCTCTTCAAAACAATGTTAAAATTTTGAATCATTTGAGAGACTCTCTACCAGTGTACATTCTTATGATTACAGAACCTTTGACATCTTGACACTATGTGGACTGAAAAACAGACTCCGTCTTGTCAAACCACAGCTTGAGAGTCAAGCTGAACTTAGAACAGAAGCAGTGACACCAAAGAATGATCTCATTGTGCCTGCTCTCCAAACACAGCTTGCGGTACTGTCAAGCTCTGTGATACCTTTGAAAAGAAAAAGCAAACGAAGTCTCCAGCCAAAATAGGAACACTTTCAGTAAAATAGCTGGAGGAAAGGGCTGTTTACTTTGAAACTCCTATTTCAAAATCAAGTTTTGTCTCTTTAGATGTAGGCCATTATTTGGAAGAGGTTAAATTCCCTCGTATTTGACCTACATTGAGTTCTGGAATTTGGGAAGGTGCTGTATGAGCTGGACATGCCAATTAAGCATGGTAGTAGTAGTAGTAAATGAATGATCTGCAAGTGTAAATTGCTTCTTTGACATTAGAATGATTCATTTTGGAAACCATAAAGGTGAGTTGGCCATAAGGGAGGCTAGGTCACAGTGGTTACATTTTTCAAATACGGAAGGAGGCATATGACAAAGAACTTTGACATTAGCTTAGAAGCAAATACTCCATTTAAAAAGCCAACACAAAAATACAGGCATCAGTTTGGTCAGTATAGGAAGGGGCTGTGGTAGACTGAATTTTAAGGATTAATGCTTTTCACTGTCTGAAATCACAGTAGCAAAATTTACAGTGTATGTAACAGGAGGAACAAGGACTTCAAGAAGTCTGGACCAACAGCAGGCTCAGTCTTTGCAGTAGAAATCTGGAATTGCTGACCTTTATTCTGGTAGATGAACTTGCCTTGAGAAAGCATGATCAGGGTCTATTTCATTACTCTACACTTTAGGGGATGGAACAGCCAATCTTCCCAGGTAAGACAGGGTAGGCAGGGTCACCTTCTGATCTGCTGAATTTCGCATGACTTTTCTTGCGTGAATCCACAAAGGCTCAAGCCTTCGTGTAGCCAGGTCAGTACTGTGCCAACCCCTCAAAGCAGAAAAAAAGACATTATCACTGAGTAGTATTTAGAAAATCATTTTTAGACAACATGAAAGTATTTCTCAAAAATATTCTATAAGTCTGGTGGTCTTTTTCTTCTTCTAGAATGAGGTCTCATTCTTGAGTAGTTTTAGAACCAAGTCTCTCATACAGGCATACACAGTATGTATAGTACACGGCATATATGCAGCCTGATTTTTTGCTTCTTTTCATCACAGATTGAGAAAATGCATAGCAAAAAATACTTCAGGATGTTTTCCATGACATAACACCCATGGTTCCCTCAAGATATTCCTCTTTAATGTCCTTTAACCCACATGGCATTCAGTGTTTCCAATGACAGACTATTCCTTCATAAATAAACTGCATAAGTTCCTAGTATGTGCTGTGCATTGCATACAGTGGAATAATCGCCTTCAAGCAATGTTGAGGCTACAAAAGCAAGCAATCATAGAGGTAAGAAATGCCAAAATTAAGGTCATGTATGGGAACTTAGGATGACTGTGCAAATGCCCAGACTGAGCTAGTCTCATTACGTGACAGCCTATTTTTTTTCCCTCCTGATTCACTTCAATGAGTGTACCTGGTGTATATACAAGATGGGAAGCTACTCAATATTTCTTCATATCGATCATTTGTTGAAAGCATTCTTTGTGGCTGACATATTACTCTTTACTTTTCATTTATAGCACTAAAATATAGCAGTCATTCAGCCTGAATGTTGCTTAGTTGAACAATCACATTGACTCCAATTCTCTGATCTTCTCTGCATACCTTCCCTCCCTGGCATGGCAAACCTGTGTTCAGAACTTCGAGGGACAAGTCACATTCATGCACGTGAATTAACTCATCTCAATTTTAGGGCATTTCCCTGTTGAGTTTTCAAACACCTTTCAAACAACAAGGGCCCAATATCTCTAATAATGGCAATTGTTATGCAAGCCAAGCCTTGAGATTGCTGTCAGCTCTCTGTCGGCTCTTTTTTCAACTCCAAACTGCCGGAGAAAGGGGTAATTTGTCAGTATCTGTTCAAGAGCCTTATACCATTGAACTAGTGCATGGAGTTATTTTCTCAAGGGAAGTATGAAATCAAGCTTCCCTATGCACTTCAGTTTGAATCCCTCCTTCCATTGTCCTTGGTTTCACAAGACTGAATCCCATAGCATTGTTCCCAGGGAGAGGCAGACTTCCAGCCAACTGCAAGATCTGCATTTTCTCTATGAGCAACCACCTGTCCATACCAGGCTGCAGGTAAAATTCCCAGCACCTAAAGTCTTTGAGCATGGAAGACAACTCTGCTTAGTATTGCTATAGCTAGTTATGACGCAGTGATTAAGGATGTCAAGTATTTGACATGCAGTTAATCACTTTCATAAGGTGATCTCTAGATACGTAAGTTGAACCCGTAATTCACAAATTCTGACCTCTTCTTAAGAGCCACACAAATTGCTTATTTTGCATTGAGTTACAACAACAGATTCAGGGATAAATAGGATGCTGACATGCAGAACTTTGCAGAACTTCCCTTCCCTCCTAGTAAAAAAAAACAAAAAAAAAAAACAAAAAAAAAACAACAAAGCAGAACAAAACCACCACACCTTGCTAAGCTAATGGGAACAAACAAAGCACCATACCTCAGAGCAGCCCTCAGGCATTCTGCTTGTGCAGAAATCTTTCTGACAAGCCTGTTTGGCTTCTAGGGATGACGTTTGAGCACTTACACCTTCCAGGAAGGAATGAAGGAAACAAGCCCTCACATGTTTCTCCAAATCCAGTGGCTCAAAGAGTGGGAAGGAAGTGAATGAGAATGGCCATCTTTGCCCTGAGCCAGTGTTTTCTATGTCAGGGTATCAACAGAGCCTCAGTAATCCTTGTCTCCAGGGATAAGATCGATTCCCTCCTAGATCATGGAATGAAAACGTGCACAGCCTGCCTAGTGCTGATAGCAATATTACACATTGATTTGTTGAAGGTGAGGAAACTGCAGCTGCCAGAAAAATGGGAACATCTTTAAATTAAGGCACCACATGGGCCAGGGAAAGTTCTTGCTTAGGAAATGAATTGAGGACAAACAGCATGAGAGGTACTTCATTACTAATTTTGACAGCTAATTTTCCTCAAGGGTACATTAAAACTTCAGTCCTCCTTTCAAAGCTAGTTCACACCACAGGTGTGCATGGAGTGATTAGCTCCAGCACAGCAAAAACTGTGGTGACCCTCCCCCTCCCCCATCCCAATCCCTATTTTGCTGTGGGAAAGAAGATTTTGGCAGCTCTTCACCTACTGTACTTGAGCAGAGTGGCATCTCCTTTCACACCTCCCATTGCTTACATGTAGCCAGCAGTTCCCAAGAGCAAAGTTTATGTCCAAGCCGGTAAGACTTCTCAAAGGAGGTGGAACTCAGTGTTACTCAGCTGTATTTATCTGTTATGGGGAAGGAAGTGGAAGTAATAAAGTGGTGGAGCAGAGCAGCAGAATGGAGATGACATTTCAAAGGAGTGAAAATGCAAATAGGAATCTAACGAAGGCTAGTTATAGCGTTGAAGAGAGGAGGAGTGCATTTTCAGTAGTCATCACGCTGTCTACTCACATTAGAATTGTAGCTATTTTCTATATGCCTGCGTATAGCCTTCCTATCAGCAAAGAAATGAAAAAAGTGTATTGGTTTCTCTTGCACATGTACCTTTCAAATTCCCTCAGCCCCACCAATTACATATTCTTTTCCACCTCATATAAGCGAGGGGATACGAGAAGACAGAAATAAATGAGAATGTAAGACACACTCTTTCATACTCTTTGAATCATCAGACTCAAATGTATAATTTCTGCAGCTCCACAGAAGGCAGTGAAGCTGAAATTAGTTCTTCATGCATGGATTATGGTATTGCGTAGTGATTTTTAGGCCTCCAGAAAACTCAGTATAAATAATTTATGTTTATCGTTAAGGGTGAGGTGTTCCATTTTGTTTACTTCTGTTAGATCAAGATATATCAAAAGCTGAAGGACATATTTCAATTTCAGTACAAATGAGAGAATTATTTTGAAAAAAGTGTGGAAAAGAGTCAAAAGGTACCAACCTTTGAATAAAGCAGAAGTCTGGAAAATACAGTAGGGGTGAGGAAGAATCTGCAGTAAAAGAAACAAACAAAAAACAATAGAACATAAAAACAAAACAAAAACACACACACAAAAAAATCAGCAACCCACTAAGCAAATTAATTACATCTATTTTTATTTGTTAAAACCAAGAGGAAATAAGATATGAAAGGCAGTAGAGGCACCATGAAAGACAACTTTCTGATGGACAATGGCCAATCCAAACTTGCTAATTTGTGTTCTTTGCTCATGTTCAAGCATTCATCCACTTGTCTTTGCTGTACTTCACGTCCATGTCTTAAACGCAAAATCAGGTGGGCTGAATTCTTAGATTCTCTTCTTAAAGGAATAGAAAGTTCAGTGAGGTAGAGGAGAATTGAAAGTCAGTAACCTTTAATTTAGAACAGACTCCAAATTCAGGTGGTTTCATTAAAACTAAAACAAAGCGAACAGATCTGAAAAATCGGATTAGTGGGATAGAAACAAAAACATTGAAACACAGTAATAACTTACTTAAATTAAACACAGGTACCTAACTGGGCTAAGCTTTTCAGCCACAATCTGTTGTATCAGTGTGCAGATCTGCAGACCGGAGAATTCTGCTGGTTCTACTTCTTCAGGAATAAATGTCACTTTGTGTCTGCTGACTGCGTCTGAAGTCAATAAATCCAGCTGCTGCCTTTCATGCATGTAGAATGCATTTACATCCTCTCCAAGCCATTGGCTAGCTTGATATAATTAAATGGCTGCATGACACATTCATATTCTGCTGAATCCAAGCTATCAATTTAAGTATTTATATTGCAGTCTCTCCTTGTTAAAGGAGGAAAGCATAAGCAGCAGTATTTCTGAAATGTGTCCCTTGCCATTCTAGATTGTCAAACGTGATAATGTGGTAAGATATGTGACAAATAATAAAAGAAGATAGCAGCTAATTGCAACAAATCCAAACTATTTTAACTTGTTTTGGGAAAATCCCTTATGGATGTTCTTGGTAGTATCTCTGTGGACTGAGAGGATTGTGGAGAGTAACTTCTGTCCTTCCATTAAATGAACATAACACCTTCATTAAATGGTAATATGTTAGCTTGTCAAAAGTCATCATTCTCATGCTACACAAAAAAACACTCCTTAATGTAATGCAGCACTATGTTGTTATATAGCTCACCTAGAAGGAAGACTCCATATAAACTGGTGCCATCTATTGCTTTGCCTCAGCAAGTTTTCCCTTTTTATAAAAAAAAGAACACCTTGTAAGATGGTTAACATCATCTTTGGAAGAAGTCATAGAATGATAGAACCATTAGGGCTGGAAAAGACCACCAAGACTATCTAGTCCAACCTTCAGCCCATTCCCACCATGCCCATTGACCACATCCCTCAGTGCTACATCTACACGGTTCTTGAACATCTCCAGAGACAGTGACTCCACAACCTCCCTGGGCAGCCTGTGCCAGTGCCTCACTGCTCTTTCCGAGAGGTAATTTTTCCTAATATCCAACCTGAACCTCCCTTGGCACAACCTGAGGCCATTCCCACTTGTCCTATCGCTGTTACCTGGGAGAAGAAGCCGACCCCCACCTCACCACAATGTCCTTTCAGGCAGTCATAAAGAACAATAAGGTCGCTCCTGAACCTCCTCTTCCTCAGATTGAAGAATGCTGATTCCCTCAGCCGCTCCCCATAAGACTTGTGCTCAGATCCCTCACAGCTTCGTTGCCCTTCTCTGGACAATCTGCAGTGCCTCAATGTCTTTCTCATAGTGAGAAGCCCAAAACTGAACACAGACCTCAAGGTGTGGCCTCACCAGTGCCAAGAACAAAAGGAAAAGTCTGAACAAACCTCTTGCATTGAACCAGTCTTAACATACTAAAGCAATTTTATTTTTCCTCATCTACACACTTCTTTTAACCCAAAGCATGTTTTTGTCTTTTTTTTTTTCTATTAAGCAAAACTTGAATTTCCTTATGATTTTGGGAGGAATGCAGTAAAGTGTCTGTCAATAATGACTGTCTCATCTTCATAGAGATCAAAAGTAAGCAGAATTAGCTGTCTTTGTGCTCCAACAAATGCTATGGTTTCTTTTCATTGCTGAGTGTGGACATGAATCCTTTTTCTGAGTAACTCCATTGAAGAAGTATCTGCACAACCACACTTCTAACATGCTGATCCATAACTTATGTCAGATTGTTTGTCGTAGAAGTAGGATGAAAAGTCTTTGGAAGAGGGAATGTTTTTTAGAGAAAATGAATTTTTCTCAGTCACACAGAAAAGCAGCATGGATAAATTTGTACTACATGACTGAAGTTTCATCTCATGGTTCACATTTTCTTTTTTTTTTTCCTAGATTTGACATGATCCTCACAAGAAACTGTATTTTGAGAGAAAAAGGGAAGATATTGCAACCTACTGCTCACCCGGATATTACAAAATTATCCTTCATGTGTCACGCAGTAGAATGTGGGTGGTATAATTAAGTATTATCTTCCATTGCTATTGATCTACTGCCACACTTCTTAAAAACTCTTTCTGCCATTAGTATGGTGTCTAAACACAAAGTGAGTGCCCTTTTTAGCTTGCTATAAAACCAGATTTCTAAGTGCTAGTAGCTTATTTATAAACCATTACATATATTCTCATTTAAAACGGGATTTCCAAGTTTTAGTTTTCTACAAGTTGTAGAAAGAGACGTTTCTGTTTTACAGGGTTTCTTTTGTTACTCAAAATAATGAGATTGCAACTCTTTGGAGCAAGGATTTAAAGCAAAACCATGCACTAGCTGAATTCTGAAGTTTAAATTAGATTATCAGCACAATTATTTTACAATCCACTTGGGAAAGTAATAGGCAAAAAAAGCTTTCATGGCATTTCACCTTTACATGACTGATGTGGCAATCTGGGTTCTGATTACTTGGGCAACTGATCAACAACTTCACATTAGCCATAAAAGAAATGCTGGAAAGAGTTTACAAAAAAAGGAAAGACAAAGGAATAGTGGTAATTTGAATAGAAGAAGAAAAACATCCAGAACCATGACCAGGAGGTAGTTTTGGAACTTTATTCCTAAGTACAAGAAAAAGAAAAGCTGAGTGTTGGCCAGCCATTAATTCTTACACTATGACAGTACAAAGTTGGCACTTAAACAAGAAATGGAACAAACTGATGTCGAGGAAATTTCAGAGCCCTTACCACTAAGTCTTATAAAAAGTGCCAGATTCTAGTTGTAGGGAGTTCAAAGAACAGGTGAAAAACATGCAAATATTATTCTCTTCTCACAGTGGGGACACCTAGAGCTTTAGAAGTTCATCGTGTCTTACCTGAGGCACACCTTACTACTGTGAAAATATATAGTATACACAGTATTTGTTCTAAAGCTACTTGATAGTTCTGGCCTAACACCTGGATTTTTTCAATCTTGTAACAGCAATATGATTCGAGGACACTAAATATACATCTATTTCATATTTATGTTGAATGTAATCAAAATTATGTAAACTAAGAATATAATTTTCCCTGATTTGAAATTCTGTTTTATGTACAGTCTACATAATCTGGGTCCTTCCTTCCTTCCTTCCTTCCTTCCTTCCTTCCTTCCTTCCTTCCTTCCTTCCTTCCTCCCTTCCTCCCTTCCTTCCTCCCTTCCTTCCTCCCTTCCTTCCTTCCTCCCTCCCTTCCTCCCTCCCTTCCTCCCTTCCTCCCTTCCTCCCTTCCTCTCTTTCTCTCTCTCTTTCTCTCTCTCTTTCTTACTTACTTACTTTTCTTCAGTTAAAAATCACTGAAATCTGAAGAACTGAACTAAAATCAGTTTTAGGAAATACTACTTCTCTGAAAGAGTGTTCAGGCACTGGAATGGGCTGCCCAGGGAGGTGGTGGAGTCACCGACCCTGGAGGTGTTCAAGGAACGTTTGTATTTTGTGTTGAGGGACATGGTTACTGAGAACTGTTGGCGATGGGTGGATGGTTGAACCGGATGATCTTGTAGGTCCTTTCCTACTTTGGTGATTCTGTGATTCTTTCCTCCCTTCCTTTCCTTCCTCCCTCCTTTTATTGTTTTTTTGGGGGGAGGGCAGGAGGATGGTATTGCTTTTCAACAAAATCTTGAGAAACTGTTTTTCGCCTTGCACCTCTGAGCATCTTTGACCAGAAGGCACAGAACTCTAATTCTAGCAAGTGCATCAGGTCAGTACGAAACCAAGTTTCCATCCCTCTCATGTACTTCCAGTCAGACTGTGATAGAAAACAAAGTAATGGATAGAATTGCATTAGATGCAGTTTTCAAACAGAAAGCTCATATGTAAATTGTGGATACTCCTTAAGGCATCTGATCTGATACCTCTTGGCAATGTGGCTGAGAATTCAGAGCAGTCAGAAATTAAGATACTAATCAGTGGATTAAAAATCCACTGAGAGATGCCTTATTGCCATTAAAATGTTGCACTTTTTTTGATCCTAAAGGAATTTTCTCTTTTTCTACAGTATAATATTATCATCAGTAATTCCAAAGAAAACGTATACCGTATTACAACTGTTTCCAGATGAACGTGTTTTGTGGAGTAGCAAATAATGAAGAACACAGATGACCAGGCCCTCTCCATCATTTGATAAGCTAACAATGAAACTTTTAGGGCACCTACAGACAAAAGAATTTGATGAAGAACAAAGAGTGGTCAGGCGCTGGGATACACTGTCCAGAGAAGTCGTGGGGTCACCAAGCTTGGAGGTGTTCAGGAGCTGTTTAGATGTTGTACTAAGGGACATGTTTTAGTAGGGAATTGTTGCTGATAAGGGAAATGGTTGCACTGGATGATCTTGTAGGTCTTTTCCAACCTTGGTGATTCTGTGATTCTAAAGCAAATTATCTGAGGTCATGGAAGCTGGAGAGCTTGTACAAGTCTATGGGGCCAGATGGTGTGCATCCCAGGTTCTGAAGGAGCTGGCTGAGGTGGCTGCTGAGCTGCTCTCCATCATATTAGAAAATTCATGGCTGTGAGGTGAGTCCTGGATAACTGGAGGAAGGGTCACGTCACTCCCATTTACAAGAAAGGGAGCAAGGAGGACCTCAGGAATTGCAGGCCGGTGGGTCTCACCTCTGTGCCTGGAAAGATCATGGAACAGATCATCCTGGATGACATGCTTGATCACATGAAGAATGGGTGTGTGATCCAAGACAGCCAGCATTGCTTCACCAGAGGAAGGTCATGCTTGACCAACCTGGTGGCCTTCAATGATGGATATAGCTCCTGCTATATGCTTTGTTTTTATGGGGGCTGAAAGAGTTGAGTTGAAGGTTCCTTTCTATTCTTATAGTATTTATTCTTTATCTATGCTTGCTCCTCTCTGAACTCAGAAGCTACTCAGAACTCCTCCAGTTCTGAGTGAGAAGGAACACAGACAGTTCCTAATATCTGGGACAAAAAAGTTGATGCCTATTGCTGAAGATACTATTTCTCTCCATTGAAAATACTGACATTAACATTTAAAATCGCTCAATATCTCAATTTTATCCCTTCTGTGAAGACCACTTACGAAGTTTTTCTTCATTTTGCCTATTTGTTTTGTTTAATTTGCAGCTAATTTGCACCTAAGCAGTGAAGACAAACCTCACTCCTTTGAGGAGCCCAAAGCATGGAATTTATTTGTTGATCGCAGTTACAAAGTTGAAGAAACTTCACTGTATGAACAGAAAGCTTTTTCATCTTCAAGCTCATCTGCAGGATTCTCTCTTCTTCGTATCTTTGCTTAATATTGTGATTGAAGTAAGGACAACAGTGTCTTTTTTTTTAATATGGAATTTATAATCATTGGAGTTCAGTAACTGAGTTTTTGTGAGATACAACAATATAGAATTACAAGCTTACTTAGAGTCTGTCTTACAAATCAGTGTCATGTTGCTGCTTTTTAAAAGTCTGTGCTGTTGAACACTAACAAAACACAGGAAATATATCCTTTTTCAGGAAATGCTTGCAGTATTGAGTCGATAAAACTATTTCTGTTTAAGAGAATCAGATTTAAATACTCCATTCAAACATGTGTAACATCGCAGCAATAAATGTGATGGGTATATTAATTGACCACTTAAATTCAGAAGGTAGCAGATGAACTAACTATCCTATCTTTCCTCTTCCTGTACATACCGTAATAAAACAGCTTGATGAAGCATTTGCTACTACAAAAATTTCTGAGAAGATTTTCAAGAAATGCACTTACTGTACAATATACCAACTGTGAGCCTTGTGCCATATTGCACAGAATATTGCTATTTTCTTCGTATATTAAATATACCAATTGTTAGTCAAAAGAAGGGAAATGGATTTAACTGGGCTTCTTTACGGAGCATAATAGGCATAAATGATGCTTTTACTCATTCACTAACAGAATTGCTGCTGTACAATTTTGAATCCTGAAACATTTCATTTTAAATTCAAATTTAAGTCAAAAGTATTGTTACTAAACTGATGAAACTTTCAATCATAACACTACATTTCCTCTTTTTTCCTCATTTCCTCTCTTCTCTTGTCATATAATTGAGTACAATGCAGGCTGGATTCCTCATTACAGCTCAGCCTTGATGAAGGGAAGATAAAGGGAATGTCATACTTCTAGCTCCTGTTGTTAAGCCTGTGTGTTATTTACTGTAGCCACCCTTCTTCCTTCATCTTTCTTGGCTTGTTCTGAAGGATAGTTCTGGTCCCACTTACCACCGCCTGCACTCAGCAAGCTATGAGAAAAAGAAATGAAGAGCAAAGGCATCAGATCTATGGCAGCCAGGGAGCTTTCCTTTTGCTCCAGCTACTCTTTGGTGATCAGTGCAATCACCTGTATTGCCCCTGCAGGGCTTTTCCAAAGTTAACTCCAAACATCCTCTTGCTTTGGAGAACCTCAACTTCCAAGCAATATTTTCTGCTTGCATCTGTCTTCTGTTTTGCTTCTCTCCCTTTCACTCTGTTTTACGTATTCTGACACAATCCAAGAAAACAACAGATGGCAACTTCATCCAAGTGGGTGTTATCCACTAGGGACTGCGAAACAAGAGTTCATTTTCAGTTAACTTCCTGCTTTCAGGTTAAAAGCAGTAAAAAGATGAACCTACTACAGTCCTCTGACCAACACGAGTCTCAAAAATAAGTTAGAACAGAGTAGCTGGTTTTGTCATGGGAAGATCTGCCTTTCACTTCAGTAAATTGGGACTGATGTCTGCCCTTAAACAAAATTTTAGTTCTAATCTTTATTGACTAGATTTGGATTTGGGATTTCTAAGGAGCAATGCATGAGTAGTAGCAGTGATAATATGCTCCACCACGAGAAACAGATGGTGTAAAAGAAAAGCAGCTGAAGGAGAAGTTAGGAAAAATCTGATAAAAAACAGTTCATGGATTCAAAGCCTTGGGAAAGAGGAAAGGAAGATTTAAGGAGAGAAAGATCAGAAAGTAAAGGTAAAGAGGAAGAAAGGAGAGTAAAAAGAAGGAAGGAAGGAGGAAAGGAGGGTATAGAGTGTAGGAGGGAGTACTCAGTACTCAGTCACATGCTGGTTTTGGTGAGTTTCTATTCCTGATACCATTTGCACTCCTTAAAAATGTCAGGGCTTCCAGTTCTACAGGAGAAAAAAAAAAAAGAAGTGCTGTAGAAGAGTTACAAACAATAACACAGACTTTTACTAAACTTCTCTGAGCGGAAGTGGGACAATATCAGTACACTGTCTTTACAAGAATATAGGGAAAACTTTTCCTTTCATTCCTTGGCAAAAAGTAACCTTTCAATGAGTGAAGTAAGAGTAAGTACTTCAGTATAAATGTGGTAATTAGCTGTGAAACGAGGAAGTAAGCACATGAAGCACCTGAAAATTTAGCATGTCACTAATGATGTTTCAACCTTTTCCTATTTTGTTAGATCTGCTCAGCCTACAGCTTTATCAGTACAGAATGTTACAACTAACGTAATGAATGGCTGTTACTGAACAAAAGGGGTACATACTATCAGAAATAATATCATAACACAGTAAAAATGCTGACAAAAAAAGCAAAAATAAATGATAATGCAGGGATAAAGAGGAAACTCAACTGAACTGCAACACAGAACATTTATGTTGACTCCATTGAAAAGGTATCAAAAACCGTACAAAAAGGAACAATTCAAATCAGATAAAGAAGAAAGTAGATGTCTGGGTCTGAAAGGACTGTGTTGGGTTGACCCCAGCCAACAGCCAAACATGTGTTGGTCAACCTTGTTGAAGTAGTACATTGCTAAATAATTGTTTGCAAACCTCTGAAGATATAAAAGCAATCTGAAATACTTCTGTAATTAAACTTGTTTTACATTGCACATTCTTTCTGTCAAGAAACAGTAGGAATCTAAATGATGGCTCTTTCACATGGACTTGTTAATAATGAGAAATGCTTCCAGAACCAAGAAATAGGCTTCATGAATTACAGATGTCACACTTTCAGTAGAATCACTTTTCTTACCCAACATAATTAGCAGGAAATCTAAAAATTAAAAGAGATATTTGGATTTCCTGACACTGGCAAGAAAGAAAGATAAGTAAGAAAGCTGAGTAAATTAATGATAAAAATATATAAATTGTTGTGTTTAATTCTACACAATTCCTCTTTCTTCCACTTCATTGATTAACCTGACTTCAGTGCAACGGTTTCTTCAGTTTGTCTCCCTCTGGTGGATTACCTTTTTGGTGTGCCAACAGAACCTTTAATCTTGATTCTTTCTTTTTCTTCCTCATTTTTATCATGGTGCTACATTGTTATCATTATAATTCAATAATCCATATATAGTAACACCCCTATTCCAGCCCTAATTACTTCACTATTCAAGCCTGTGTTTGTTCCTGTTCCCCTGTGTATCAGTTGTCTGGGCTACAAGTCATGCAGTGTTCTCAGACCTCCTCGCTTGAAATAAGTATCATTATACTATATTGTTTTTCATTGATTCTTCTGTCTCCCAGATAAGCTCAAATTGGGGCTTAGCATGGGGTCTGTGTACAGCAGATTTTTCGGTGTTCTGATTTGGGATCTGGTTGAAAAAATTAGACTGAGTAGACTTAAAGTCAGGGACAGTAAAATCATGTCACAAATTTGGAACACCTTTTCTGAGTGATTATAATCTTTTAGTGGCATAGATATATTCTAGCGGTTGATGGACAAAAGATAACATGGCCTACTCCATTTTTTAAAATGATTCTTCTGTAATTTAGGTAAAAATAAATACATATTGAATTATAAGAATGGAATCTCTCCTGGATCTGATGGTACTGACAGTGGCCGCTGAATATTATTAGTATTAATGCCAAACATATTTGTGACTGTATTTCATAGGCGAGGGAAATTTTTCAGGTTCTCAGATGAAGATCTGAAGGAGGAAAAACCTATCACTAAAGTGGTGCTTTGGCACTTCCATGGCACAATTTTTTTTCCTTAGAATATGTGCAAACTGTACTGTTGATTTTCCTTTCTTTTGTTCTGTTGAAGTGGGACATTAAATAAATTCTGTTATAATTAAGCAATTAGCTGCACAGTTAAGTCTTCAAGTTAGATAAATGCTGTGAGCTGCACTCAATAACTGCTATTGAAGTGACACTCAGGTCGCTCGTTTCCTGTTCGTTAGGACCCCACCTTCTCTTCTTCAAGTGCCCTCTACTACAAATGGGAATAATAATTAAGAGTAACAACTAAAACTCACTGTTGAGTTCCTGCATGCTGAGTGACTGAGCCAGTCCTTTTACTTGGGCATTTTGGTTTCCAAGGCAGTAAGCTGCTTCATATTTGCTTCATATCCCAATTCAGAACAGAGGAGCTCACCTGTGTTGACATAGGAAGGGATTTCAGATGCTGATTTACTGTGAGGAATGGCACTATCACTACCTACCATACCATCTTCTCCCATACAGCACAAATTAACTGGCTAGACTGTCAGATGACCTTGCACAATATGTATCAAGGCCAACCACTCTCAGTTCTTACAAAACAAATCCTTCTTCCCATCAGATGATTTATTGTGCTGCATGGACCAGTTCTGCTAACACCTACTCACATGAGTAATTGTATTTATTCTTTGAAATCCAAGTCTGACTGACTAGTTGTATGCAAACTGGGTTAAGCTCTCGAATTCTGAGTTTTTGAAGGCATAACTGCATTTGACATGCTTTCCAGTGCTCTCAGACTACTTTGATGTACTGTGAAGTGAGAAAATAAATGAAGGTAAGGTTAGAGAAGTCCTTACATTGACCTTTGGGCAAAACTAATGCTGAACACTGAGAAAGGAATGGTGACTGAAGAATAGTGTCCCCAGTGTGAATGAAAGCTCCACAATCCCATTTAAGCACCCTTAGAACATTAAGCCATTTAAGATATTAACACAGCAAAACACCATTGTTCAGAAGAGCAAGTGAAAGCTGAGATGGGCTGGGTTACTCCTTCCAACACAGAGAGATGCGTTATTTCAATTTTGAAGACTTATTTACAGATATTTGAGATCTTCTATTATTTAGGAGGCTCCATCAGGGACTTTAAAGGTGTTTGCTTTAAAAAGAAAATAATCCTACAGTCACTTAGAAAAGAAAGAAAAAATCCAGCTCCATAGGAGCTGAATTTGTACTGCGTTACTTTAATCTCCTCATAATTACCATCTTCACATTTCTTTCACTTTTCATAAAATTGAATCTTTCCAGACTGATAAAGTTACGTAGTTAGCTACAGTACATCAAAAGACAGCAGCTGAAAGCAAGTTGCATATTCACTAAGTGTAACTCTGGTTGACCTAAAAAGAAAGAGATTTTTGTACTTCATGCATTTTCTTTTGGAAGCTCTCCTCACTTCACAGAATCACAGAACTGTGGAAGGTTAGAAGAGACCTCAAGAGATCATTGAGTCCAAGCCCCTGCTAAAGCAGATACCCTACAATAGGTCACACAGGTAGGTGTCCAGACAGGTCTGGAATATCTCCAGAGGAGACTTCACCACCTCTCTGGTCAGCCTGTTCCAGTGCTCCATCACCCAGGAGTAACCCAGCTCATCTCAGCTTTCACTTGTTCTTCTGAACAATGTAAAGGTAACCACAGTTAGTGTGGTTAACATTTCTAGTTTTTAATTTAAAAGGTTGCATTTGTACTGAGAGGCACCACAAATAGGTGAAACAATCAGTTTCTGTAAGGTTTGTCCAGTCTGTAAGTGGTATTCCCGCTTTTCTGCAAGCACGAAGAGAATTCCTATCAACTCAGAGTTTCCCTGGAGGATCTGTGTTAAATAGTCTTGTCTAGAGAAAGTAAAGATTGGACTTCTCTTCAGATATGTACTTTATTAGTATAACATATGAAGGCTGGTGGCCTTGCTTGCAGA
This sequence comes from Lagopus leucura, assembly GCF_019238085.1. Classification (NCBI taxonomy): domain Eukaryota; kingdom Metazoa; phylum Chordata; class Aves; order Galliformes; family Phasianidae; genus Lagopus; species Lagopus leucura. Next base: position 14,828,546 of record NW_024962262.1, read on the forward strand.
AGGGGGGTTAGAGCTTGATGATCCTTGAGTTCCCTTCCAAGGCAAGCCATTCTATGATTTTATGATTCTTTATGAGAGATGAATCAAGCTTGTTTATGACCTTTTCTTTCAGAAAGAAAACCACATCACAGCCTCATGACAGCTGGTTTTGTATTTGTTTGTTTGTTTTCTTAAAGTTGATTCTTTAAATACAGATTTAATCAATGTTCTGTTTAAAATTCCTGGAAAAAAAATGATCATCTTATTCATTTTAATTTATATTAAAAACAAGAGATTAATATTCAAACAGGAGATTATATCAATGCAGCTCTGTGCAGCATTTCAAATCTCAGACCAGGTCACAGAGCCATTTTAAATCTGTATTTCTGTGCATGCAGAGTCTGAAGATTTTCATTCAGTATTTATGCAGTGTTAATGCAATGGTGATGTGCAGGCTTTTCCCAGATGACAGCACAGCAGGCATAATTTTGTGCATTTTTTTCACTTTCACGAGGTCAAGAGGTCAGGCAGCTGATTATAAACTCTCCTGTTGGTTGGGCCCAGAACGTATACCAGCAGAGTATTTGCTGGCAGCTGCTTCCAGCAAAGATTTAGGATATTTGTGTGGAAATGGAATAGTTGGGTGCTCACCTCAGCCTTTGCTCAGGGCTAAATCTGTCATTGTGTGTCACCCACAGCTCTACTCTGTGACCAAGCCAGGCAGGTTGATGACTTATTTTGTGAAAATAATGCCTGCAGAGAGTTCAAAGGTTTGGGAATAAGGCAGCAAGTATTTACATCTTTTGGGAACGTGTAACCCAAACAAGTGGCCTCGGTTCCTTCTGAAGTCACGTTGCAAGTTCCACAGCCAGAGTAAAGCTGATTTTGTTCTTTAAGGGCAAACGTGAGCCTGTGAGATTGCCTCACAATTCTGGTTAATTTAAATGACCTTTGTGGTGCACAGAATTAGCCTGACAAGGACAATGCTGAATTATAGGGGATAAGATTAATCCTGCCATCAGGAACTTTGGCATTTATGATGATGTTATCTCAGCAGCTCATGCTGCCTGTGACCCTTCCCAGATTATTCTGTGCAATATCTCATAGATAGCAAAATGCAATTTATCAAGACATAAATATTTGGAAAAAAAACAAGGTGTTCATAACTTAAGAAAAAAAAAGGCAAACATCATTTCAATATGAAAATGGATCAAGATTTACTTCAGGTAATCTGAGATCGAATATTTTGCTTAACTCTTAAGGTAATTGCCAGAAATTTGGGTCTACTCTTGAGCTGTGGACTTAGGAATTTTTTTAGGATATGGATAGATGGCACTCTGGGGGAACTACTGAATTTTACCAAGCTACTCCCCATCCACCAGACTAACCCACTTTGTGTACAGTTGGAGCTTCTCCTAAGGACAAAATGAAATACTAAGGACAAACCAGTGGAGTTTATTTAGCTGATATTTTGTATCAGTGTTTGAAGCCAGCTGTCACAAAAGTTGGCTTATGGTAAGAAGGCAACATGAAGGACATGAGGAAGGACATCGGAAATGTTTGCCAACAAGCATATGTTCGATGCAAGTGCAGCTAAACAGATTAAGCCAGAAATGATCTTATACCCTATGTTGGTAATTAGCACACACATCAGTGAGTTCCCTGAGGTGTAGTGGTCAGTGCTTAGGTTGCTCTTCAACAGGAGAGACAGGATCTTGCTGAGTGGTTCTTCCAGCTCTCTCTTTCTGAAGTGGTCATTACCTTTTCCCATGTTAGCCCTGTGCTACATACTCAGTCAGTCCATCAGCTCTCTCACACACACACACACACACACACACACACATAAGTAATGCTTGCTAGACTTTCCCAGGGTACATATATCTGTGAAGACAAAGAAATCAAGATTTCTGATCATCTCACTGATTTTGTACGAAAGCTTTCATATCAAAAGTAGTTTAATTTCAATAACCAGTAATATACTTCAATACTATGTGTCAGCAAAAGATCTGCACCTAGCTGCAACTGCCAACAAAGAGAAAGCTTTAAATAACAGATAAATATTGAGGAGCGTGTGCTGTATCTATCAGCAGCAGAACACTGAAGGCTCCAGTACCTGCAGACTGTGATGGCCACAGTGCTTTCAGCCTGTTTTAACCTCATCCTTCATAACTTTAGTTCACGTCCCTTTTTGCTCTCATCCTACCTAGTACATAACATTTTCTAGTGCTTTCACATGCTCTCTTTCCCTTTAGAGCTCCCTGTGCTCAACTCACCACTCTTTAACAGTCCTTTCAGGCCTGGCTCCTCATCCCTCTGCTTCCCCAACCTAGGGAGAGAAGGAGGAAGACCACTGAAAGCACATGAATCTCTTTGCCTGCAGTGCACTCTGGCTTTGAAGGAGAAGTAAGAGGCGTAAGTCTGGCTCAGCCCATGCAGTCAAACCCTACATCTGACTTCTTTCAATCAGAATAAGACAAGTTAATTGCTGAACTGTAATGAAGTGTGTTTCTCTGATTTTCAGAAGCTCACGATTCAGCAAAAACTGGGGTCATCAAAATCAGCTTTCTGAAACCAGAATGGCTCTCTTAGCAAAACTCTAATCTCTGTTCTAAAGCACAGAAATAGTGAAGCTTTTAGTATAAGAGCTATTTTCACATAGGTAAAACCAGATGCAGATTTATCAACTAGGATGGAAATTTCATTCTTTCCAGTCTCTTCCTTGCCCTTTAATAGGATCAGAAAGGTTGTATGCATTTCCCTCAAGTGATGGGGCTGCTGATTTGTATAGCCTTCCCAGTAATCTAGGGGTTACAGCTGCTATTGAGAAAAAAGTTTTTTTTTCTTTCCTGAAAAGTGGCTAAGCTATTTTTGTTCAAATTCTCAAAAAAAGCCTTCAGCCTGAGGCAGAAATTCAGCATGAGAAATTTCTGTGCAAATTATTAAAGAATGGTGGAGTTACAAACTACTGAAAACAGATGAGTTTGGCATAAGAAATTACAGATGCCTTCACTTATGGCCTTCATCCTCTGCGCATTTGTACAGTACACATATATGGATATATATCTGTGGTATATGGTATATATATATGTGCATATGGTATATGCAGTACCATTCAATATGGTACTTGCTTTTCTTACCTTCTTTGTTGCTTTTAAAAATATGAACAGGTTTTGTGACTGCAGTAATGTTCTGTGAGGAACGTACTTCTAAGTATCTTGAGGCTGCTAGGTCAACTTCAGGTGTTTCTAGTGAGCAATCAGATGGCAAGAAGCTCCTCACCTCGATGTCTTACAAAAAAAAAAAAAAAAAAAAAAAAAATTAATAATGCCCTTCTCCTTACTGGTTGTAGTTCAGTGTAGCAGTGCAAACAGCACAGCATAACGCGCAAAGAGATGGCTCTGAACAGACACTGAGAAAGCTAATGGAGTGAATGTTAATTCCTTGAAAGATGTTGTCATACAAACAGAGCAAAAATCTTTCAACGCTTAACCGAAGAGGTGGTAATTATGCATTCTTCATCAGTGGAAAATCTGTGATAAACACTATTTGTGGTACATAACCTAGCTTTCACTCATGCCTATTTTATAATAGTGCAGAAGAAAAAGGTTAATGTACTAATAATCAAGAGATGCACAGAAAGAAATTGCCAGTGAAAGCCAGTTTAGCAAGAATCAGGAGATAAGAAGAGAGTTTACAATAGTCTTAGTATCGCAATGTTGATTCATTCTTAAAACCAACTTAGATTAAAACAGAGGACAAATTCAGGGTTCAAGTCAACACAGGAACAGCTGTGCACGACAACTTTTATTCGATTTATATTGTTCCAAGTTGATTCCATACAAGAGAAGCACCTTCTGGTGTTAGAAATACTCTCACTATTGTAAATCAAAGTGGTTCCATGGAAATCGGTACTTAAATTTGTTCAAAACTGATATAAGCCAAAAGAAAGCAAGCTAGCCTCTCTCTCTCTCTCTGTTATCTAACACAAGCCAGCAATGATTGAACACAGCTCGGGAAAACAACTACAAGTTTTAAACTAAGGAAATGAATTCTGCCTGACTAAAAAGAGATACAAGGTTACCTCTTGAGCTAGGGAATGAAAATTTTTGGTGGGTGAGGCCCGTCTCTATGGTTTGCCTCTCTCTCTTAACATTACCAGATGGAACCCACAGCACTGGAGAATGGTGTGGACTCTAATAGACTTCTTTCTTTGCCTCTTTCTGGCCATAGTTTTCAAGGAGTTTAACAACAGACCTATATTCTAGACAAAGAGATAATAATAAACGAAAACTGGTTGACTTAATCACATTCTTTCAGTTCATCCATGTCACTTTGGTAAAAATCAGGCCTCACTACCTTCAAAAGATTTCCTACAAACTTCAGAGAAAGCCATGGTTTCATCTCTCTTGCGTTCTATCTGGTTGTGTAGGAGAAGTGACTATAAGTAGGAAAAGATGATGCATTGTTCTTTACAGCCTGCACCTGTGTCTAATTTTGTCTTGCAGCTACAGATCTGCACCAAAGTAGATGACAGCTACTACAGAGAAGAGTCTGGAAGCTGTCAACTCATAGAGATACTTTCTGAGCTCTTGCTCCTTGGAATAAGTTCTTTTCTGTTTAATCAAAGGAAAATTATTTTTGTTCAGAAACTTCACGTTCCAAATAAGAATGCTGTTAAGCCAGGGAATGAAAATATGAAATAGCTGTTTGTTACCAGTGTTGTAAATCATCTGGGAAAGCCTTGCCAGCACACCAGATGCAGACTGCTAAATCCTTCCACTTCATGACAGGACTGAACTACTTATGGAATCATGCTTTCAGGAAAAAGGAGGGAGCAAGTACCATGTATGTAAAGCATATACATTTGCACAGAACTTACAGTTATGGTTTGCAAGTGAAGCAGATGCTATGTTCAAGCAATAATGTAACATTGTGGAGCAGGATAAAATTTCACACGTGGATGTATACATATATATAAAAGAAAAGGCAGCTTCTATACTCTCATTTTATTAATTTGTACTGATTTTTTAGTGGTTAATAACTGACAATATGGCATAAAAACAACGCAACATTCAAGTTACACATCTGATTGCTTGCGTGTGTATGTGTATATATATATGTGCACACACATACACACATACATTCAATAAAATATCTGCTCATAATTATGCAGAGAGATGGCAATGTTCCCCTTATAACTTTTTCAGCAATAGCTTGACAATCGGTAAAAATAGTTTTCTTATGCTAAAATGGAAATTCGAGGCTGTACTTAAAGCTGAATTTAAAGTTTTGGAAAAGCTGACTAATTTAGAATCTTAAGATAATGTTTTAAAAGGCAAAACATTTCACAGATATATGACTCAGAAAGAGCTGAAATTTAAAGCATTTAGCTTGACAGGTGTATATATGTACAAATACAGTGAGGATTTTAAAAAAGGCTGAAAGTACCTGTACAAAATGTGGAGAAATCTTGTTGTTTCATAGAATTGAGTTGGAAAGGACCCTTAAGGGTCACCTAGTTGAACTCTCCTGCAATGAACAGCCCAGTTAGGTTGCTCAGAGCCCTGTCCAGCCTGGCCTTGATTGTCTCCAGGGCTGGGGCATCCACCACCTCTCTGGGCAACCTGGGCCAGTGCCTCATCATTCTCAGTGTAAACAAAAACAAAAACAAAACAAAACACAAAAGAAAGGGCATTGATGAGATCCCCCTGAGACTCCTCCAGCTGAGCAGGCCGGGCTCTACCATCCTCTCCCCTCAGAAGAGGTGCTCCAGGCCCTTCATCATCTTGGTGGCCCTCTATTAGACTCCTTCCCATATCTGCTCATCATCTCTCCTGTCCTGGGGGGCCTGGAACTGAACACAGTAGCGAACACAGTAGCTCACATGTTATCTCTGGCCTTCAGCATTCAAGATTTCAGTTTACAAGAAATTAGGGCACTGTCTATAAAAGGATGTTTCAATTTAGTTTAACATGTCTTAGACCCAGAAAGGAGGTTCAAAAACCTACATTAGGTACTAAGAAAAGAATTTATACACAGACAACATGCTAGCCAATGGGAAACACTCATGTTTCCCATCTCACCTCATCTCATCATTCTGAAGTGTTTAGAGCATAATGTTGAGCTGCAGAAATGTGTATAGGACTAAATACTGGTAATTCAGAACATCATTTTTCAGGGCTTACAAGTCTAACTTGTCTATGTTTAAACAGATTATCAAGTTATTCTTCAGCAGTTGTCCTTTGGGATAACTGTTCAATGCTTAAAACAGGCAAGAAATGGGAAATTTATTGGAGAAATAAATCCGAGATATCGAAAAACTGAGATACAGATAAAAAAAGCTGGTGATTTGACTCCTTTGAAACTTCGTTTCAACCTTTGGTTGGGCTCCCTCACTATCTATCTTCTTTTTTATTAGTGCCAAGATCCAAGACGCAAGTGGATTTCCCTTGAAATTGGTATTTTTTGTTGACACTGGAGCCTAATGAAAGTTTCAGGCTGTAATGAATTATTCTATTTTACTCTCAATCTTTTAAATATATTAATTTGTAACTTCAGTTAAAATAAGAATAATTTGATCTACATTTTCATACCACGTTATGAAAATCTCAAACCTAAACTGTGTGTAAAATCACTTTTCAGGAATTTGTCTTAAACGATAAAATTAAAAACAATACGATTTTTTTTTCTACTAATGTACCAAATATGTGGTCCTGGGACAACAGGGCATATTAATACAGCATGTTGTGACAGAATTTAAGGAATTAAAATCAGAAAATATCTATTACATGTAAATTTATTTCAGCAGCTGCTGCCCATACTTTGTTTTCTGGGGTGTTTTAAGCTTCTCCAGTCACGGGGTTCAGTCACTTTCATATAAAAATTGTGTCTTTCTTACAGATAGCACTCCAACCATCCTTACTGAACTTAAACCTGCCAGCTGATATGGCAATAAGTTTGGTGGTTTTTTGTTTTTTTTTTACCCCTTTTATCACATAAATTCTCACTTTCCCTGCTTAAAAGCTTCAAACTTTAAACTGTTCCTCTATGAAATGGTAAAATATGGTCAGCTGCTTAGAAGCAAAAACATAGGTTATGTCCTAAGACTAGCCTCGTCCAGTGTTTTATGGACTGTAGTTCTGTGTTCTGAGTTTTTACACACAGGAAGGCCTCTTAAAAGAAGTTCCTTTCCAGTGGGACACAGAGAAGTGAATACACCTCAAATATGAGGAGAGGCTGAGTGACACTGGGCTGCTCGGCTGCAGTAGAGGAGGCTCAGGGGGGATCTCATCAATGCCCATAAACGCCTGAGGGACGGTGCCAGAGGCTACAGCCAGACTCTGTCAGTGATGCCCGGTGCCGGGACCAGAGGCCATGAGCACCAACTGGAGCACAGGAGGTTCCCTCTGAACACCAGGAGCCCTTCTGTGTTGTGCAGTAACAGAGCACTGACACAGACTGCACAGAGGCTGTGGGGTCTCCTCCATGGGGATCTCCCAGAGCCACCTGAACATGGCCCTGGGCACCCTGCTCTGGGTGTCCCTGCTGGGGCAGGGGCTGGAGCAGAGGGACCCAGAGGTCCATGCCAGCTTCAGCCGTGCTGCGAGGAGTGGAAGGACGGTGATGGCGCAGCCCCCCAGCCGCTCAGCTCCCCGCAGGCTCTGCCCGCCCCGGCCGCCGCTCGGCCCGGCTGCAGTTTCCGGTGGGACTTTGTACGGCGGCGCTTCCCTTCCCCGCCTCGGCCCGGCGCTGCCCGCGGCCATGCAGTCGCGGGTTCTGTGCCTAGGCGGCGGGGCCGGGGCTCCTGCTGCGCGCAGGGTCCGCCTGCTCCTGCGGCAGGTGCTGGCCGGCGGGGCGGCTGCGGCTCGGCCCGGCCGCCTGGAGGTGCGGGCGCTGCACGGCTCAGGTAACCACCCCGCCGACACCCGTCCCCGGCTCCCCTCGGCCTTCTCCCCCGTGCCGGGCGCGGTGCCGCGGAGTTCCTCCGTGCGTGCGCTCAGGGAGCGGCGCTGCGGTGCTCAGCCCCGAGCAGCGGGGAGCCACGGAGGCTGCCGGTGGCCCTTTGGGCCCGCGGCTGTCCCGGCTGCGGTATGGGCCCTGCTTGCCCTTACGTTACTGGGTGCCGTATGAGATGAAGGGCAGTGTCTTGGCTCGGTGTTCTCTTCCAAAACGTCTCACCCGCAGAGACTCAGCCCCTGCTTGTGAGCATCGCCCTCCTCAGTCAAGTTAGTTCTTGCAGAGCCGCCGTTTCTGTGCTTTGTGGCTGGTGTCAGGGCTGCCGAGGCAGGTGGTTCAAAAAGGGATTCCCATCAGCGGTGGCAGTGAGCGTGGAGCTGACCTTGAGCAGTGTGTGTGCTGGGAAGATGACCCGGGCTGCCCCGGAGTGTCCTCTGATGCCCTTTGGGCCTGAGCAGAGCAGAACTGCTGCTCAAAAGTGGTGACATATGCCCATGGTAGCTGGCACTTCTCGGGACGACAGCCAGAAGCATCAAACTGCTAAATATAGAGTCTACAATGAGCGGCTGTGAATTAAGGAAACAGAATGCTGCCAAGGGGTTGTGGTGAGGGGTGCTTTCTGAAGGCCCCTTCAGTGCCATTTACCTCAATTTCTGTTGTTTGACTTTGTTCGTGTCTGTTATATGTATTTGCTTCCTTCACGAGGAGCCTTTGAAGAATAGATAACTGTGAAGTTCTTGAAAGAATTCTTGAATAGAAAGTATTTAACTTTTAAAAAATACAGAAAGAAAGCTGGGGTTATTTATTTTTAAAAACAAGAATGAAAAGGAACAAAGTAACAGTTTGTGAAACAAGTGCCTGATGATGATGGGTCAGTAGTGGTGACTGACTTGGTGAGCAAGAAGTTCAGTGAAATGGAAGTGCGTCAATAGCAGAATTACTGAAAGCACTTCCTAAAATTCAGTGTTATGGGATATAACTGGATGTGAGCATGCTGTATGAATAATGAAAATATTCCCCGTTACATTTAATAGTGGTAGTAGTTTTGGTAGGAAGATTTAAATCTCTTGCTTCGAAACTCCAGACAATCTCATAGCTGTTAGAGACAGGAAAATGGATGATATCAGGATTATTTGCTCTCTCAGGTGCTGATCCTATTTATTCTTAATTTTCTGTTTTTTTTTTTTTTTTTCTTAATTTTTATTTTTTAAATCTTATTTTAAATATGCTTGCCTGTCGTCTTACAGGCCCTCTTGGGTTACTGAGATCTGAAGAGCTGATCTGAACTTATGTATGCAGTATGGATTTCTGATATTTCTGTGGGGCTGCACTAATAGCAAGACTTGATGTTGCATGTCTCTTTGCTACTGAAAAGGAAACTATTTCTGTAAGGGCTGGAAGCTGTTAACAGTCAGGCAAAGAGCAAATTGTAGAGTGTGCAGTAATTTGGATCTGACATCCCTGCCAGATTTGATTTACTCTCTGTGGTGGTAGTTTTTAAGCGTAAGGGAGGAACTGTTGTCTGTTTTGTCCTGTTTTATGTGAAAGAGTCATGCTCAGCAATTTTAACTCTGCCTTTATAAAGCAGATTTGTCTTGCTGGTGCACAGAAGGCCACAGAAGAACTGCTAGAGCTATTCAGTGGTAAAGTTTGAGAGAAATCTGAAAGACAATGTTCATGCTGTTGTTGGTTGCATCCTTAATTGTATTTATGGACTTCGTGATGGCTGCAATTACTCCAGTGATCTAATTTACTGCAAGGCCTTATGCTTGTTGCATCAGTGCAGCTGAGAAGGCAGAAAAAGTAGATGGGAACTTTTAAAGCCAACTGTCCCTGGAAGTGTATGGAGTTATGCCGGAGTTATGTAAAATTATTCTAACATTTAAGAAAGGAAGGTGGCAAAAAACCCGATGTCTTTTATTAGACTCACAGATAAGGCTGGAAGAAGGGGATGAGCTGCCAGGCAGATAAGTTTCTGAGTATTTGTGGTCTTCAGTAGGGTTTCACAGTTGCTCCCATGAGTAAATGTCAGTAAATAGCTTCCAAGTTTTTCTGTTTGGCAGGCATTCAAAATTTAAGCTTTCCTGTTTAGCAACTGTTACAGTCAAGGCACCTGTTGATGCCCATTGTAATTGATGAGGCCGAAGTCAAACCTGCTTAACAAACTCAGAATGGTTGCACAGGAAATGCCACAGTGAATTTTGAAGGCTGTTTCATCTGCGTTATTATCTTCTCAGTATCTAAGAACTTTTCAAAACAACTCATTACTTATTTTAAGTCATAGTTTCTTTTTAATTGAAACACATTATTGACATTTTACTTGATATCTGTGCTCTGTTTAGATTAGTTTGATAGCCTGGCTTTTCTGAACTGAGCAAATTGTACTTTAAGAATCTTTGTACGGTTTTAAAATGTCGTGAGCTGCTGTTCAGAGAGCTAGCAGAAGCTTCCCATTCCTGGGCCCTCACACTAGTGGGGGATTTCAACCATCCAGACATCTGCTGGGAGGGCAGTCTGGTATTTGCATGAGTTTTTAGTAATTTCTAGACAGTGCTGGTAACAGTTTTGCAGTATATATGCCAGAGAGCCTAGCCAAGGGTAACATTTTGTCTGCTGCTCACAAGTAGAGGAGAACTGACTGTTTTGGTTATAGATGGTAGCCTGTATCTCTGGGGCCATAAAATGACTGAGCTCTGAAGCTGGAGCAAGGCTGGGGAAGGTGAGCAGCAGAATTCAGATTCTAGGCTTGGAGAGCGCAGACTTCTGCTTTTTCAGGAGACCTGCAGGTAAAATCCTTTGATAACAGCCAAATGCCAAGGAGAGGGGGACCATTTTTAAATAAAACTTAAAGGCAGCTCACAAACAAATAATCCCGTGGTGTAGGATATATCCCAAATAGGAAACACTTATTTGGTGTTTCAGTAAGAAGCCTGTTTGGTCAAGCGGAAAACCTCACAATGAGCTAAAACACGAAAAAGGAGTATACAGAAATGAAATAAGGACAGGCAACAGAAAAGGACTGTAGGAAGTACCATGTGCTATGTGGGGATGAAATCACTGTGCTCTGTAAACTGCAGGTCTTAAGTCCGGAAAGGCCTTAAACTTGAGGTTTGGGTCCAGAGAAACCTCCAAAAGTTCAAGGAGTAGTGTGAAGTTCTGCCAGTTCTACTTCAGTTTTACTGTGTTATAGCACTACAGGCTGGGAAGGGATTGGCTGAGGAGCAGCTTTGCTGAAAAGATTGAAGGGTTGTGGTGGATGTGCGGTTGAATGTGAGCCAACATTACCCTCATAGCATAAAGCAAACGACAGGCTTGGCTAGATCAGGAGGAGCAAGGGTGGGCTCATCTCTAGAATGCTCTACAGAGGTTCCACCTGGAATGCTGTGTCCAGTTGTGAGTTCCCTTTCTAGGGCAATACTGAGAAACTGAAGTCTGCTTCAGGGCTATCAAAACTATTAGGGACCTTGAGCACCAGATGGTGAGTAGAAGTCGAGGGAGCTAGGTTTGATAGTCTTGCAAGGAAGGGAGAGGAAAAGAGGAGAAGTCTGCTTGCAACTTGCAGTTAGGGTTACAAAGATGAAGTCTAACTACCTAATAGTGGCAAATAATATAGCAAGAGGCAGTGCTTACAAATTGAGGCTTATAAGGTTCAAGCTGAACAGCAGAACAAACCTTTTTGCTAGCAGAGTAGTGCAGCAGGGCAAGAGGCTAAGTGGAGAGAGTGTGGAATCTCCATCCTTGAAGGTTTCTGAGACCAAGACAGGGCCTTGGATAATGTGATCTAGCCTTGGTTATAAGCTGAAGTTGAGCAGGAAGCTGGAGAAGATTATATTCAGAGTGCCTTCCAGCCAGTATTTCAAAGATTGTTTGGTAATTGATTTTAGCATTTAGGTTAGCATTTTTCTGATACAGTAAGCAAGTTACTAAGATATATTCTGAAATTTGTATTTCAGGTATGTGAGAGCATCGTGGCATTAGGTGTTTTAAAAACTGAATAATGTATTCACGGAAGTTGAGGAAAAAGAATTTGAAAGCTTAATTTCTGTTTCATAAAGAAAAAAGTTGGCACTTTGAGGATGGGCCACCCGTGTGCTCAGGTGCTGGATAAATGTCAGTTGAAAGCCTTTTTCTTTTCTTTTTTTTCTTTTCTTTTTTTCCTTCATAATGTGTTGAAATTAAAACCTGGAAATACGCAGTTGAATATAATTTAGAAATCAAACTGTTTCATTCTAACAGATGTGATCTAATCCCACAAAAATTAATGTTAGTGGAGCTTAGCACCTTCACGGTTTTAATGTGCTTTTGCTGTTTTTGGCTTTTGAGTCCAGATGGATGGTCTGCATACAAGTGAATGTGTAATACGTTAAGACTGCTGTTGGACTGTGGTAATCTCACATATGTTCAGGACTAAAGAGGCCAAATGGCAATCGTCTTAGCTGTCTAAAGGCTCAGCATTCCTCAAGCTTTGTTGTAGCATCTTGTAAAAACCTTGATTACAGAAAGGTTTTCCCAAGAGGTTGGAACTGTTTTGTGCAGAATTCTTATCCAAAGTCTAAATACATGTATACAACTATGTAGGGTGTTCTCATTTGCTGTGAGTTTCTTTATTTAATACATTAATATATTTCCCCTGTACTCAGCTCTGGGGAGGCCGCACCTCAAGTACTGCGTCCAGTTTTGGTCCCTCACTGCAAGAAAGACATTGAGGCCCTGGAGCGGGTTCAAAGAAGAGCAGCAAAGCTGGTGAGGGGTCTGGAACACAGGCCATATGAGGAGAGGCTGAAGGAGCTGGGATTATTCAGTCTGGAGAAGAGGAGGCTCAGGGGAGACCTCATTGCTCTCTGTAACTGCCTGAAGGGAGGTTGCAGTGAGCTGGAGGTTGGCTTCTTCTCTTGTGGTGATAGGACTAGAGGGAATGGCTTCAAGCTGTGCCAGGGGAGATTTAGGCTGGACATTAGGAAATACTACTTCTCTGAAAGAGTGGCCAGGCACTGGAATGGGCTGCCCAGGGAGGCGGTGGAGTCACCGACCCTGGAGGTGTTCAAGGAACGTTTGGATGTTGTGTTGAGGGACATGGCTTAGTGAGAACTGTTGGTGATGGGTGGATGGTTGGACTGGATGATCTTGTAGGTCTTTTCCAACCTTGTTGCTTCTGTGATTCTGTGATTTGAAAGGGCTATTTGTTATTTTCTTTCTTATTATTAAATAGTAATTGAGTTGTAATCAGTCTTCAAATATGGCCAGTGTCGCTGTAAATAATTTCAATTAAACAACAATATCTTTTTCTTCTCACCACATAGAAAAAGACAGTACGAGTAGAGAATGTTCCTTGTCTTGGGAGGAGAAGAGGAGAAGAAGGATAGTTGATACTAGTTGAAGCTAGTGTTACCATCTAAGCGTTTTTTGGCCAGAACTTTGGCCTTGGAAGCCAAAAGGGCAAACCGTGCCCTGAGGTGCAGCAGGTCCAGCATTGTCATAGGGTGAAGGGAGGGATTGTCTGTTCTGCTCTGTGCTGTGCGGCATCACCTGCAGCACCGGGTGCATCTGGGTGCCATAAGGAGCACATAAAACTGTTAGTGTCCGAAGGAGGGCAACAAGTATAGTGAAGGGTCTACAACGTAGGACATATGAGGAGATGTGGATGTTCTTGGTTTATTCAGTGTGGAAGAGGCTGATGGGAGGCCTGATGGCGGCTGCAGCTCCTCACAGGGGGCAGAGGGGCAACACTGAGCTCTGCTCTCTGTGACGGCAGCAGAGCCTGAGGGAACAGCATGGAGCTGTCAGGGGAGGGTCAGGTTGGGCTTTAAGGAAAGGCTCTTTACTAGAGGGTGGTGGGCATGGAACAGCCTGCCCAGGGTAGTGGGCATGGCCCCGAGCTGCTGGTGTTCAAGGAGCATCTGGGCAGTGCTCTCAGATAAAGAATTTTGAGTGAAGCCAGGAGTTGGACTCAGTGATCTTTTCGGATCCTTTCCAATATGGGGTGTTCAACGATTTTGTGATTCTGCTTTTCTGTGCCTGGCTGCAGTCAATAGGAGGAGCCAGGGAGGATAAAAAGCACAGGGCATTCGTCAGTGGTGCTATACCAAAGTGCTTGGCCAGCCTCCAGCTGCATGGCAGGGCTTGGAGCAAGAGCTGCTACCCTTCCCTTCAGAAGCCCTCAGTAGACTGTGGAAGGCATAGGCCTGCTCACCTGAAGAGCTCTTGTCTTTTTTTTATGGGAAAAAGCAGATGTATATATTATTATCTACAGTGTGGCTCTGGAGAAAAGATACATTATAATCAGTGCATTGTGGTTACTGGCTAGCTGGATATGCATGTTAACTCCTGTCTCACAGCAAGTCAGATCTGTCCAAGCAGTATGTTCTAGGAAGAGTTCACTGCATGTATTGAGGCTGTTTTCATAACTCTTTTTTGGAGAGTCTCTTGCAGTTCCTATTATTGGGTCACTGTATTTATGTGCCCTGAATTTCTGACCCGTATCGCATGGGGCTCTGCCTGCTGCCACTGTATATTGACCAGTCCTTGAATGGCATGTCCCACTTACCTTTAGATTCTGGCTTATTTGGCAACTGCTTTATGTTAGCAGGCATAGCTCTTTGTACATCAGGCACTGACTGTATCCTACTGTTTTCCCTGAAGACCATGATAGCTAAGATTGCTGTTTTCTATGTGAGAGATAAGAAACCAGGGCACATCTCCACCTCTTCACCTCTGTAGCTTTTGTGCATGGTAGTACAGCAGTAGCTTGTGAACTGAAGTATTTATAGAGTATTCTATAATTTGCAATGGAGAAAAATTGTTTGGGATTCATGTTCTCAAATGACAAGCCCAGCTGATTTAACACCACATTTCTACCAGGCAGGCTGTTGTCAGTTCCTTGCCAGCTGGTGTAATGTTGGAGAGAGCCTATCTGGGCTGACAACTCTGCTCAGAGAGTTTGGAAATGCAGTGGAAATGGCATAACCAAACATGAGATTTTAAATGAATGTAGGAGAAACGAATTAGACAAGAAAATATAGCCCAGGTGGAAGTGTGTGATAAGATTAACGTACTAATCCCTCTTGTGCTCATTTAGCTAGGAAAACAGACAGTGCTGTTTTGGTTTGATATTGCTTGTACTTCTATTAAACATGGCTAATATTTTTGCTTTGTGGACAGATGGGAGTTTGAGGCAGTGTTTGTCTCCAGGCAGCGACAAAACCTAAAAGACAAAAGTATTTAGCTTGTGTTAGGGATTTGGTATGCTTAGCTCTCTCCACTGCTTTCATATAGTTCCCTCCTACCTTACTTTGCAGGGTCCATTTATGGCTGGAATACTCGTTGAATTTTTGGAAATGGTAAGATCAGGTGTTAGCATCTTAGGGTCTGAAGTAAATTCTGCCAGAAGAGATGCATTCTCTGTTTTTTACCTAGAGCAAATTAACTTACTTTTTATTTATCTATTTATTTATTTATTCTTAATTTTAGATTCTGGAAAATCAACTGAGGTTTTCAGTGCCAATAAAACAGGTAATTAAAGCATTCTTATGTAGATGATATCATCATTCCAACGTGCTAAAGAAGTCTGACACTTTGTTGTCTCAGCATCTGGCATCTTGTCCCTACTATGTTTTGGAAGACTGTATATGTATGGAAGAGTATTTACAACTTGAGCTGAGGTGATTTCAGCTAGAAGCTCATTAGTCATGTACTCCTGTCTCTTTGCATGTTGGCTGATGAACGGTGAGAAGAAGAAAAAAACCCTGGCAGTGGTTTCCTAAGGATATATCAGGCAACCTGCTCTTTTTAGAATGATCAAATTCTTCCTAGCTGAGCTAATGAGAGAGGTGTCAATTTTTGCAGGAAGCAGTGGGCCTGCAGGATGTTTTTGTAAACTTGGAGGCATTTTGGTAAACCCTTTAGCTGTTTCCCAGTGAGACGGAGTGGTTGGAGCTACTGCAGAGGAAAGGGAACAGGAGACAACGGCTGTGCAGTAAAACAGTTTTTCTAGTTTTAATCTTAGACAAGACAGAAAAATCCTGGGAGCTTCAAAGCCTGCAGTGTCTTACTTCTGTAAGTGGTTGTGTTTTTCATTTGTCAGCTCTTTAAAAACACGTAACAGTTCTCACAACAGGCACAATACCCCTGACCTGTTACTGGACTTTTGGAGTGACTGAACACGTCACGCTGAAGAGGGCATAGTACTCTGATTTGCAGAGTGCAAATACCAGTCCTGCAGTTCAAGGAGAGCCAGGAAATGTTCTGAAGCCTTGGACTGCTGCTTAATAGTTAGCTTAGCCCCTGGTGTTTTGGACCATTGCGCTTCCTGGTTCCTGCATGAGTCTGGAAGAGAAGGGTGCTCAGCTCTAGGCAGGGAGAGTGGGAGCGGCTTGGTGACACTTGGCCTCGGGACCAGGAATGAACCCTTGGCCACCTTCTAAATAGCAGTATTGCTGTTGTCTCCCACTTTCTGGAAAGCCATTTAAGTGCTGTATTGTTGCATAAAATGTAAGAGCAACCATCATCATATGTCATCTGCTGATATTTTAAGGAAAAACGTTTTGGGGTGATTATTTGTGCTTCAGGAGGAACATGAAGGCCCAAGAGTGGGCATATATGTGAGACTGGAAATCCCAGGCTCAGGGCATTGGTAAGCATTTCAATTTGAAAGGAAATGATCTGTAATCCTTTCATCATTGCCTCCTGGTTGTTGCTGTAGGTGATTCCTCACTGGCTGCTGTGAATCCAGTTCTAAATGTGTAGCATTTCCTATGGTTCATTTGAATAACATCAGAATTTGTGAATTCTCAGTGCTGTGAGATCTGCAGTTACATCTGGGTGTGCCGGTAATGGGCCACGTTGGAGTGCAAAATACAAAAGGAGAGCTGCTGTATGTGTGGGAGCCATTTTGATTGCCTTTGTCAGTTTGGACAAACTTCCTCTTCAGCATTCCCCTTTCTAATTCCAACATCAACCTTCTGAACTCATTTATTCCTTACGCATCCCCCTGGTTGCTGTCGGGCAAACCAATAAAACAGTTTTTGGAGTTAGATCTCATTCATGAGCTGTGTCTTTTCTGTATCTCATTTCTCAAACAAACACAAGCATAAATGGTTCACAGAATCACAGAATCACCCGGGTTGGAAGGGACCCCAAGGATCATGTAGTTCCAACCCCCCTGCCTAGCAGGGCCACCAAACATACACATTCAGATCAGGTTGCCCAGGACCCCGTCCAACCTGGCCTTAAACACGTCCAAGGACGGGGCATCCACAACCTCCCTGGGCAGCCCGTTCCAGGGCCTAACCACTCTCCTAGTAAAGAACTTCCCCCTAACATCCAACCTAAATCTAAAAATGGAAAATAAAAATATTTTAAAATTATTTAAAATAATTTTAAATAAAAATTTAAAAATTTAAAATTAAAAATAAATTCTAAAATGGTTGGCCCCAGTTCATGGAAAGGTGGTGTAATCAGAGTGCTGCACCATGGGGCAGTCATTGCAATCCTCTCCATCTACACACTGTTAGGCAGCGAAGGTAATGTGATCTTCAGCAACTATAATGGCAAAAACAACATTTTACTTAGCTTTGTGGTCTTTATACTTCTGAATTTCTGTTAGCATGGTCACAGGAAAAATTCCCCTTTGAGTTTGTTAGCAGTCTGCAGCTTGTTCTCTTGGCCTCACAGGTTTTGGCTTACCCATTTCCTGGCTCAAGCTAGATTTCAGTTCTGATTTCAGTGAGAAAGTACACATGCCCTGCAATTTAACTCAAGCCTGCCAGTGCAGAAGGACAGACAAGACAGGTCCTAGGAATTAACTAGTAAATTACATGGCAGGTGCTTTAGTTTTACTGAAATCCAGAGCAAGAAATGTGCAAGACTTCTCTAACCTTGAATAGGTAGCAAATTCTTCAGCTGCAAGCTGGGGAGTGCAGGTAGAGAGCATTGGCATGAGTATAAAGTTTTGTACCTCCAAGAGACTCCATTTCAGGCTACCTGAAAATGAGGAAGTCAGTATCCCTATAAATGGGAGTGATGTGGCCCTTCCTGCATGGTCTACCTACAAGTATTTCTTACTGCTGTTTCTGCAGACAAACAAGCTAAGGATTTCATTTGAAGAAACAAGCAATGTATCTGGAACAGGGTTCTATAGTGAGCTTGACTTCCATAGCTCCCAACAAAGTTAGCTGTGGAAGGAAGAAGATGAGGAATATTTATTGGATATAAATTTAGCTGATACCTGACCTATTGAAAAGCATCAGAGCCTGGCTGGTAAACTAATAGCTCTCAATTACCACTGCAGGCCTGTGGTGTAAACTTAATATGAACATATTCTACACAGCAAAAGTATGCAGGAACTAAAAGACTCTTTTCTCTTTTTTTCAGGTGATACTGTCACTATTGGAGATGTGTCTTTTAAACTCAAAACACCGAAGAACCCAGAACTTGTTCCACAGAACTACAGTAAGAATCTGCTTTCCTTGTGAATTGACATTGAGGTTTTGTTCTAAAAACCTTACTTCCTCTAGTCGCTCTACTGATTTTACTGAAATTATTTAAGAAATGTGGTTTGAAAAATAATGTACTCTGGGGAAGGCTCTCTTTACTGAGCTCTTTAAGATACCTCAGGTTCAGCAGATTATACTGGAATGTCCTAACTTTGACTGTATCTTGTCACTATAATATATGGGAAGGTACAGGGATTCATGTATGTTTACATATTTTGACTGCTTCATTAATTACTTTTCATGAAGCTCAAATTGTTTGACCATAGAGCTGTACCTGTTTATCATTCAGTTGCAGTATGTCCTAGAAGTTTTCTACTATATGGCGAATGTGTGAGGTTTTCCTACTGTGCTATTTACCATTTCTAGGTTATCATATTATTGTTGTAAGCAGACTTTCAAAATTCATCAATTTAATGAGAAATCAATTGCACAATGATTAAAAGTACTATCAAATACTTAGCAAAGTCACTGGCAACTCTGCAGATTAACTGTGTGCATATGTATATATGCAATTAGTTCACATTACGTTTTGGTACCTTATTAAAAATGCCACACATTTGTAGCCACCCATATTTCCTGCATTTCCTCCTTTTTATTGAGGCTGCGTGCTTCCCAACTTTTCCTTTTGGATCAGCAAGGAAATCACAGTTTTGTTGTGGCATTTCCTAGGGCAGTTCAGGCCAGTTCTTTCCTGTGGATCTAGAATGGTCACTTGCTACTTGTTCAGTGCTTCCACATAGCCGTAAAGGCTACTGGATATCCAAAACTTAAAAACAAACAAACAAAGAAAACAACAACAAAAACCACCTGATTTTTCCACACAGACAAAATTTCAGATTCAAACCAAACACACATGCTGTTCTAAAAGGGTATGTAGTCCTTAGGCTATGCTTAGACATGGCCATGCATTGAGAACTCCCAGTCACTGTCCTCCCTAGACTTGCAAGGTCCTACAGCTGGAATATGAGTGTAACCATTCACTTCCAGTGAATTTGCTTTCCATGACATTTTTGAAGAAGACACCAAGAAAACTGCAGATTTATTTGGGTGGGATGAGAGGTTATTTTGAGACTGGAGGGATCAGAAAGAGAATTGGAGGAACTACAGACCTGTCACCCCGATCTCGGTATTGGGGCAGTCATGGAGCAGATCGTCTTGAGTGCAATCACATGGCATGTGCAGCCAGGAAATGAGGCCCAGCCAGCATGAGTTCATGAAAGTCAGATCCTGCTTAGCCAACCTGATCTTCTATGATTGTCTACATAGACTTCAGTAAAGCCTTTGACTCTGTCTCCCATACTATTCCCCTGGAGAAGCTGGCAGCTCATGGCTTGGACAACTGTACTCTTACCTGGGTAGAAAACTGTCTGGAGGCCCAGGCCCAGAGAGTGCTGAAGATTGGCTGCTCAGGAAGGTGATGAAGTCACCATCCCTGGAAGTTTTCAAGAAGCATGTAGATACAGCACTGAGGGACATGGTTTAGTGGGAATGGTGGTCACAATCCGATGGTTGGACTGGGTGATCTTGGAGTTCTTTTCCAACCTTAATCTTTCTACGTTTCTGTGGTTCTTTTTGGTTTACAGAGGTGGTGTCGATAATACCAAGAGTAGACTTGCCACTGTATAGCTGGCAGAATGGCAGATAACTGCTGTGAGAGATGCTCACTAAGTGTGTTACAGGCATACAGTATTGGAAAAGGCAGAAACTGCTGTGTGAAGGTTTATATTGTAGCATTCTTAGGTAATAGTATTTGGGTTTGTCAGGCCTTCCTTATTTTTAGTAACTGTGGGATAGTAGACCTCTGTTACAGTTGCCATATTTAGCTAAGTTTCCTAACCCTCCTCTTTTTTGAAATGCAACCTTTCTTCTGTGATATAAAACATTTCTGCAACTCCTTTGCATTTAATATAAACGTTAGATGCATAAAAAATTAACATGTATTGATCTGCTTGTCCTTCAAGAAATGTAGCAGGAACAGAGAAAGGGAGATTTTATTTGCTTTCGGCCAGTGATTAGTTTTGAGGTCTGCCAGCAGGTTGGTATGCCAGGCTGATGGTTGGTATGCCAGGCTGATGCTTGTCATCTGGATTATGGACTGCTTAATTCCTGTGCCCCATTAATCATGACACTGTGACACCTTTCTTGAAGGTGATGGAAGTTACCAAAGCTATCCTATGCCACGTGTCAATCCTTGCTGTTATGGGGTTGCCCGTTGAGAAAGGATTCCCGTTTCTGAGTGTAACAGCGCTTCCCACACCTTGTGAGCTCTCTGGGAACGCGGCCAGGCAGTTGAGAAATGCTGCTCTGTGTTATTTCTTTACGTAGCTTCTTAGAGGGTGGATTTTTGTGTTTCACTTTTTCCTATGCTTTCTCATTTGATCATGAGATGCATTAGTTATCTGTATCCATGACTAATGCGATCAGTTTCACTTATTGAAGTTTCTTGTAGATGGATTTATTTTCTTGTTTTCTGTGCTGTACCAAAAGCATTAATTTTAACAATGCCTCCATACCTTCCACTTCTCCTAACTGTGGCAGGCACTATTACAAGTTTTGGTACATAAGCACTTTTCAGCAACATTTATGTTAACTCTGTTGCAACAACAGAATGTCTTTCAGGTCTTTGGACTGATGAGAGGTGAGAGAGTATGAAAATGCTTGATAAAATCAAAGAAGAATGTTGTTTTAGTTAGTGATTTTAAAGGAAGAAAAAGCTGAAAACTAGTGAAAGCAGGTAGTACAGTGGAACTGTACAGAGCTGTGGGATCTTAGCTAGAATCTGATTCTACAACCAAAAGTAAAATTTACTAACAATTATTACATTGCTAATAATTACATATTATTATATCTTATTAGTTGCTTCTCTTTTTTGAATGATCATAACTGGCATGCTTGAGATACTGCTGTTCATTAGTATTCATTTATTGAACAGAAGGGTTATTTAAGGTACATGATTTTGCTTGTGAATCTAAATAGTAAATTAATTACAATTAAATAAGGTAGAATATTCATGTGCTTATAGCAGGAAATCTCTCTCTAATACTTGAATACATATTTTTTCATATAGTCCTAATGTAGGAAATTTTTATGCCATGGTTTTTAAGTTCTGTGGTTATATCACCACGGAGAACAAGGTTATATTCCCTTATTGAAATTAAGTTGATTATATTGGCTCCATGTCAATTATGTCTTTGTTGTGAGGCATTTGTAGAGTATGGGCATCACTTACTGAGTGTATTTGTCCCTAAGAGAGTTTTTGTTTTGCGGTATGAAAGACTGTGCTGTAGATGTTTGGTGTAAAATATATGAATGTAGTTGCATGCTTACACTGATCTGTAAGCTTAGATGTCGTATCTTTTAAAATTTTGCTATAGAGACTGATACTGCATTTGAATTGTTCGAGTTTCTCACCACATTTCCTTTAAGCTAAGACTAGAAATAGTTTGATCACCCAGTTCACTGGGTTTTAAAAAGGTCTGGAGTCACTTCGCCATCATGATGTTTGCAGTGGAGTAAGAGCTAAGAGGAGGGAATTAAAGCAGTGACAGTTCATTTACTAGCACTGCAAATAATGCAGTTTTCTAGCTTACCATCTGTGTAGGATAGAATGCTCTTGTTATTCTGCCAGATAATAACCATGGTAAAATGCAGTAACGTTGGAAGTGTATATCTATAATGTACAGAAATTTTTAAGAAAGTTACAACTTATTCTAAACTCTACATTATTATTCTAGGCTTAAAAATAGCCTTAGGAACCTTGAGGAAAAATTGTAACACAATAAAGAATGTAAGCGTATTAAGTACCTACAAAATCTTGGCTTTGTCATTTTATCTTTAATTAATACCAGGTAACTTCATTCTTTCTATTACTACATTAAACTGATCAAATTTTAAGTCTTTCTTTGAATGTCATTACATTTTGCTGAAACACACAGGATATGTGCTGCTGCTTACCTTCTGATTTGATGTTTGGCTTTTTGGCTTTTTGCTAGGTATGTTGCAACCTCGCTATGTAGCACTCCATTTTGTGTGCTAATATAAAATACTCTTTTGCCGTTGTTGGCAAATCTTCTTGGAAGATGATAATTAAAGGTACATAAAATCTGAATTGTTTTAAATTTTTCTAAGTGACAAGTAAAAATGAGTCATACGCAAGGGAATTTTGTTAATGGGGTTTCTGTCTGACACGTTCTAGAAGGCAGGCACTTAGTTTTGCACTGCTTGTTCTTTTATCAGCAAAAACAAAACCTACATTTTTAAAATCCCACCATGCCTGAAAAGTGTGATCTTATCTGTAATTATTCTTTGGAGAAACTTTGTGTGGCTTTTTGTGTTACTTCGTGTTTATTAATCTTGACCAAAAATTTCCTGATGTAGGCTTTGTATAATGACAGAGAATCCTCATTAAGGCAGGAAATGTGATGTTCAGTGGTCATGCCACGTAGGTGCTGCTATGTGAAGGTGCAAATGCATTTGGGAATTTGCCTATATTCCTATTACAGGTAACTGTTGCATTTGGAAAAGTTATTTTCAAACAGTTTGTGGTTTTATGCCACCCTCCCCTCAGAAGTGAAATGCATATATACCTCTGGGGTTCAGTGTGTCTCTGTTAAGTCATATAAGTTGTTAGTTAGACCGGTTGAGACATATGAGGATGAAATAGAGAAGGAAAACTAAATGAAGCACTAAATGAAATTATGTTGTTGAAGGGGAATTCTTCTAATGTTGGGGAAATCAGAGCTATTTTTGTGTAGTGGGATCAGTGGTGTCAGCAGCTTCTTTTTCTTATTAATCAGGATTGCCTTAACAGTAAGATGCCTCTGTGTTCTTGTCCTGGAATGGTATGCAGCATTTGCAGAAGAGGAGAACAAGTGTGTGCATTCAGTTCTTGCTCAAAGAGGGTTCAGGTTTGTGCTGGAACGTGTGTTGCTTCTTTTTAGTTTACATCAAATCCACAAGTTAACTGAATGCAACACACTACTGAGACAGGTTGGATTGCAAGATGACTGTAATTTCATGTTAACAAAGGTTTTTGTCATACATTTCTTTTTCTCCTAGCATAAAGATGTCTCCTGTCAGAGTTTGTGATTATTTCGGCACTTAGTTTTCTTGTAGCCTTGCAGCTGTAATGTTGCTTGGCTGTTATCTCCTAACCAAGAATTTTCAGTTGTGTTTCTTTGTCTGTAAGGCTCTCAGCATTTTACATCATTATCCCCATTATTTTGTTTATACCAAGGCTGGAGCAGAGGGTGGCACACTGTCATAGAAATCTTCAGGAAGAGTCTGGGTGCTGAAGACTGTCCCTGGTGCTTCATAGCAAAGTCAGCTGAATCCTAACTATAGATAAAGGTAGATATTTACCCTCTGTGTTCTTTAAATGTGTCGGTGATGTAGATTTCAGACCTAATCTCTTTCAGTAATTAATGATTATTTTGTGTGTGGGGGGAAAAAGTTTTGCCACATTTAGATCTTTCCAGACATAGTTCTGATTCATAATAACCGTAATGTACAAATTGGTTTGGTTTTCTTTTTTAACTGTAATTATGTCTTGCATATTGGAAATACAGTTGTTAAGATTTTAACAAGATTTTAAGGCTCAGGGATGACCTTATCTCTTGTCAGCTACCTGAAAGGAGGCTCTGGTGAAGTGAGGGTTGGCCTCTTTTCCCATGTGACTGGCGATAGGATTAGAAAGAATGGTCTCAAGTTGTGCCAGGTTGGATGTTAGGAAATACTTTTCCTCTGAGAGACTGGTTAGGTGCTGGAGCAAACTGGCCAGGGTGGTGGTGGAGTCACTGCCTCTGGAGGTGTTCAAGAAATGTTTAGATGTTGTACTGACGGACATGTTTTAGTAGGAAATATTGGTGGTAGGTGGATGGTTGGACTGGATGATCTTAAAGGTCTTTTCCAACCTTGGTGATTCTGTGATTTTATGATTCTGTAATTCGTTTTTTCTCTAGTCCGAATTCCAGTATCTTTTTCCATGTCTTCTAGATTTTTGATCATTCTTCTTGGTCATTTCTTGACTCTCATGAATGTGTTTGTACTGGATGGAGCTCTTGTGCTCAAAAGCAGGAACAATATGGCCCACCAGTCGGACGCTGATCTGACTGCTCTGGCTATATATTTTCTTATGAGTTACACATCCAGCTAATAACAGTTTCATTTACTCCATATTTGTAGGTTAATAAGAGAATCTTAGTCTCTTGAATCCCATTCAGTGTTCCTTCCAAAAAGCTGTTTGATTTGACATGATTACTTTATGTTCTCATTTATATTCAAATGGAGTCAGTGATCTATCTGTGTACATCTTATCCCTTCCTGTGAAGCAGTCGGCTTGGAGGAATTAATGATAAATAGATTTACAGTCTAATCCAAGGAGGTAACTTCCCCCTTTCTAAGCCCCTGCAAAGATTCACTAATTGTTGCCCTACCGCTGCAAGAACAAAAATTGTTGGAATGAAGGCTGTTTCCATGAAAAGTTTATGAGGAAAAATAGTGTTCCAATGAAAACTGACTGTGATGCAACCACATTGTGAGTCTTTGAAAACTCTTTGGGTTCCGTGCATCAGTGTAAAATTGGAAGAGCAACAGTTTTTTCCTTGTAAAATGCTAAATGAAAGCAGCTGAAAGCAGTCTGCATGTAAGGGCCTTCCTCTTCAGCTCAGATGCCCTGCCTTCCCCCTAATGCACAAAAGCTGTGAAATGTGTCCTGGTGAGCTCAGTTGTTTTGAACATTTTTTAAAGATATGTTTGTGTCTATAGACAGAGGCCTCTCTCTTTGTGCCCTCCTTCCTGTTATAGAGTTGCCACCCCTACACTGGCTGTGCAGCAAATGGTATGTAAAGCTGAAGGAGCCCTTGGTAACTATACAAAAGGGAGATCATTTTTCCCTCACAGATTTTTGCCTCACCTGGAAAAAAAGGAGTCGTTTTCAAACTCTAAACAAGTGCTGTAACAAAGGTGTGAGTATGCAGTAGTCTTTTTCATTTTGTTTGAATGACACACAGTGGTATCTTCTAAGTGGTAAGTGGTTTAGTGGGCATGGAAGTGGTGGGTTGGCAGTTGGACTAGATGACCTTAGAGGTCTTTGCAACCTAACTCTATGATTTTAAGTGCCTGCTGGTTTTTGTTTGATTGACCAAACCAAAGTTATACAGAGACTGTGATATATTTTATATCACATCTGGATTAGATATTCTTGGAAATTGGTTTATTTGTCTGTTTGCGTCTGAACAGTGGGAAGAGGTATCTGTCATTTATGGGATTTCTTCTGTAGATGGGCTACAACTTGCCAACAGCAAGTCTGCTATCCACTGAATGTTACTTCTTCATAAGTGTAGCATATGCCACGAATTCAAGTATGAGTGAACTGGAAAATTTCAGAGGCTAACATATCCATTTCCATCTTGGTTTTATCAAAAGCTGATTTGTGGATCAAACAGCAGTGGCTGCTGCATTTGCTTCAGAATCAGTCTACAATGTTTTCTTCTTTGGAGGATTTCTCCATTCTGCTTTAATTGCTCACTTTACAAAACGTTTGCAAAGATTCTGCTAGGTGTTTTCCCACTTGCAACATATTCAAAAGAGGTCTAAGGCAATTTCTTTCTCTGGCTGTCATCAATAAACAGGAACAGCAAACTGTAGCACTGGCTACTCTTCTGCATGTGCCAGATGGTGTCTTTGAGAATACACGGCGGAGGCTTCCAATGCACCACCCTGCAGATTAAGAATATTGGGCCAGCTACTCAACTAGGGCAAATCAGCAGAGTGCCACTGAACAGCTTGTGTAAACCCAGTTTGCATTAGGTGTTATCTGACTCATGGGATAATTAATAAAAACTGTTGCATTATACATGCTGATGCTTTTGCAGCTAATTTGCCTTGTCTTCTAAATGTCACAGAAAATGATTATGTGCCTCTTGGAGTCAAGTCAATATATAATACTTGAATAGTGAGAATTTTTTTTTCAAGTTTTGGTAGACACAAGAAGTTTGCTGTGCAGATACCACAGGAAAAGTAGTCTTAATATATAGAAATAATATACAATATAATATACTGCATCTGAAGTTTCTTTTGAAAAGTATAATGTGCTGTGGGAGCAGTTTGTTCAATGTAGACTTCATATGCATAGAAAATTTCATATTTTTCTGATTTTTAGAAGGAAACTGAAGTAGGGTTACTATATGGAGAGATGTACAAGTATTACACGTTAAAATAGAAGGAACTGAAAAGTGGAAGCTGTTGTCATGACAGTTCACCTAAGGGAACTCTTTCTTTGAATTCTCAGCATTATTTATAACGGGCTTCCTTTGAGTGAGTTTGCAGATGGTCAGTGTGGTGACTGTGACTTAAAAATGCATTATAATTGCTCCAGCTGTAACCCGTATGTGGGAAGAGTTATTTGAATGATGAAGCAATGAAACCACTTTCTAGTAACTTTAAATCAGTATGAAACGGTGTCTTTTTTGTGACCCTTTCTCCAAAAGCAAAGTTAGGAAATTAGAGGAACATAAGCATCCTGAAATGCCTTAAGGTTTGCATGGGAGGGGGAGGCGGTCATGTTCCAAAGACTGTTAGATTTCAAATGCTCATGTTCCCATTTAAATGACAGTTTGTCTTACAGATGCTGCTGAACATTCTAAAATCCTGTTTCTATTTATGGTGCTGCTTTTAAGTCTGACCTGAGGTTTCGTTTTTTTTTTTTTTCTTGAGGCCATCCTAAAAATAAACAAGATAGCTACACATGTTAAGTGAAATACACCAGAGGCGCCTGCAGTCATGCTGTGTCGATGCTTCAAATGTGTGACTTTTGATGTGAAAAGAATTCAGTGTTCCAGCAAGATTTGCAAGTTTATTTCTCCAATTTAGGGAATGTACCTTTTTTCCTTTATTTTATTTATTTATTTATTTATTTTGGTAGCAGTTGCTAAAGAAATGCACTAATGATGCACGCAGTGCATTCGTACAACAGGTGGAAGTTATAATGAATGTGTCTGTATCTTTGTCTGTATCTTGGAATTTTAGTGGTACCTTTCATAAAACACTGTGTGATGCTTTTCAAATTAGCATACTTTTAAAGCAGCAGAATTTGGACAGCTAGGGTCTGGTGTGCTTCATTAGCCCTTATTTCACGAGAATTATATCTAATGTGAATTTTGTTTTCTCTTGAAAGTCTCATAGAAATGAATACGTTCTCTGTGAAGGACCAATTTGCATTTGCCTGTGGTGTGTGGTACGTGTGATGTGCATTGCTTTTGGATAAAAACAGTATGTATGCCTTCATTCATATAATCTTACCACACCAACACTTGAGAGAGCAGTATATGCAGTAATCCCAGGAACATTAATGACAGCTGTTTAAAAACAGAACCAAACCCTGAGATGTTTGTTTACAGTTAATCTGATGATCCTAACACAAAGGTTACTTGTTTTATTCACGACCACACCACTCTGGGAATGCCCAAGCTCATCTGATCTCAGAAACTAAGCAGGGTTGGGCCTGGTTAGTACATGGATACTTGGATGAGAGACCTCCTGGGAATACTGGGTGCTGCA
Source organism: Lagopus leucura (assembly GCF_019238085.1). Classification (NCBI taxonomy): domain Eukaryota; kingdom Metazoa; phylum Chordata; class Aves; order Galliformes; family Phasianidae; genus Lagopus; species Lagopus leucura. The sequence goes on from NW_024962262.1 coordinate 14,856,529, forward strand.
GGCTGCTTGCTTTAGGAGGAAGCTTTTCACACACAGGGTTGTGAAACACCGCAACAGACTGCCTGGGGAGGTTGTGGATGCTCCATCCCTGGAGGCATTCAAGGCCAGGCTGGATGTGGCTGTGGGCAGCCTGGGGGGTCGAACCCTGGGGAGTTTTCAACCCAGGCCATTCTATGATTATGTGTGCATGTTACTCTTGCTCATATTGGTGGTGAGGTTATAGCAGATTTCACTGGAAATGGGAGATTTCTGATTGTTTTCTTTAGTGATAGATCTAAGTCTTCACTTAAAATTTTAATTAAGTTTTCCTTAGCCACCCTTATACCATCTTACTGGAATCTCGCGGGATCATTTTCTGCTGTTTCTATTGTTTTACAAAAAGGAATTGTCTTTCTGATACACAAAGATACAAAGGCAAATTGGAAGCCCTGAGAATTGAGGGATATTACTGCTTGCTTTCCTTGAACTCTCCTTATTTCAGCCTCAGGAAAGCTAAAGTAGAAACAGAACTTGTTTCTTAAAATTTTGGTTTCTAATTGAGTCCAGTAAACATGCTAAAAAAAAAAAGGTAAATAAACAACTAATAATGTGAGGATTTTGTCTTCTTACACTCCTTTCTTACTACACTTTGGATGCATCTCCAGCATTGCAGGCACCTCCTTCGAGGCCCTTGCTTCAAACCCTATCATTGGTCTTGTCACATTATTCTGAAAGCAACCATATACACACATGCATAAATAAACCTCCCTCCTGACTTGCTTGTGCTCTTGCTCTCCTCATGTGCTATTTAATGCTTTTTGCCCATTTCTGAGGAAGGGCTGTGCTGTGCTGAGGGCCACATGAAGGTATGGGGTGTGGGTGACGTATGGCAGCAGGAACGGTGCCCTCCTCTCAGAGCACACGATGCTCTCCAGTACTGCCAGCAGTTGAATGAATGTGGTAAATATTAAATACAATCAATGGCATTCTTTACAGGGATATGTGGATCTGCTTTGATTTGGTTTTCATTATGATTTTGGAAGCTACATGGTATTGATAAGTCATGTAGTGTTACTATGAGTCTTGCTTTTCTGTGATAGTTGGTGCGTGCTACTGTGTGAAAACGTAAGCAGGACTGTAGTTGGCTTTTAAGAAAGTACCAAATAAAATATATTCTGAAAATGAATCTACTTATGGCGATACAAGCAGAGTATTTATTTATTTAAAGTTCATGATTTACAGAAGAATTGGGATGTAGGCTGTCTTTTACAAATGATAATTAACTTCTCTTTCCCATATCAAACTGATGCTAAGAAGTCTTTTCATTAATGAGCTCAGTGTGAAATTAAGATCATCAACTTTTTTCTGTTTTTGTTTTGTTTTACTTGTTTTAAAATAGCAACTTTCAAAGAGGGAAAGGCAGTGGGTAAGATATAAACTATTGTATAAAGTCAGTAGCCTAAGAGAAATTGTGTAGAATTCTCTGCATTTCTGTTACCTGGCTTTAGGATAACATATCTTTATGTCTTTGTTTTAGTTTTTGAGAAAAGAACAAAAAAATGCATGGATGACCAGCTATCTCTAACACTTTTCAGACTTACTGTGTTCTTGTCTTTATTTTTCTTTCAAAGTGACAGATTCTTTGGCCCAGTCTGTAGTACAGCATTTAAGATGGATAATGCAGAAAGATCTTCTCGGCCAAGATGTCTTTCTTATTGGACCTCCTGGGCCCTTGCGACGGTCTATTGCCATGCAGTATCTGGTATGTATGTTGATTTAAGTTCTTGGAGAAAGAGACATTAGTTAGCCATCAGTTAGATATTCCTCTACTAGCCAAACTGAGGAAAGTATTACTGTGAAGTTTCACAGCAAGCAACTTGAGGAGGTAAATAAGTTTTTCCATAAAGGTTCTTTCCAGACTTCAGTTTGTTTTAGATGAATAAAGAGTGCAGGCATTTTAATACGTTCTTCTGCCTAAACTCCAGGGAAAAAGAAAGTTGGAAGACTATGTTACCATATGCTATCACAAATGGAGAAACAGTTTGTTCTAGGCATTATGTATGTTGGAAGATTAAGATATCTGCCTACTGTTACAGACAACAAATCGTTTTTGCTTCTTTTTATAGAAAAAGATATGAAGTAAAGGATTTGGGAAAGAAGTGTTCTAAATAACGTTTGGGAACAGTTATCATGAGTGATCAGAAAGTGGAGATGTGCGTGTGATCCACACTTAGAATGTGGGAAGAACTTGCCTACATCCATCTGCATGAACCATGGCAGCACTGTGTGCAAGATTTTACATTAAAGGCATTTGTGTTTTTAAATGATCAGGATGGGGGATGGGTGGCTGCTCCAAAAGAAAATGTGCATAGGGTTTTGTCTGCCATGGATTCTACCCAAGATCTGGTTGTGCAGAAGGATCGCGAATGGAGGTGTATAACAATTGTCATGAAGATCAGCCATTTCTTTTCAAATCAAAAGAAGGGAATTCAAAGACTGGCTCTCAGAGGTAAAGCTCTCAGAGGAAAGCTGTATGATTTTGAATTTTGGAAAGGAGAAAAAAGATTTCATGCTCTAATAGACCAGATATGCTACTTGATAGCTCAGTGCATTCCTTAGAAGAGATGAGGAGAGTTTGGTATAACCTAAAAAGAGGAGACACCTGATAGCAAGGCATGGGACATAGGCTGTATCCTTGTTTACACCAGTGTGTATACACCTGAGCTTTATTAGAAAGATTGCTGCTTATTGTTTCAATGCTGTATAGGACAATTGTGTGAGGACTGATCTTTGCATGTGTGGTGCTACCTGCTGGGGTCCCTTTATTGAAACAGTGTCTCCTGGAGAACTTCTGTCTGCTGTTGCTACTACACAATTATTAAAGAAAACTCTCCTGTATTCTTCCTTTTTTTCTTTTTCCTATTAGTCATACTAAAACAAGATTATACCTACATGCATCATAGAGAAACAAGTGGCTTTTTAAGCTAGCTAGATACAGAAAAGATGTAGAAGAAATACATCTCGGTGTTTTTTTTTTTTTTTTAATAACTTTTTTTCATTTATTAATTTTTTATTTTGCCAAACATCTAAAGTCTCTAAAGAGAGATCTCATAACTTTCCATGAGTGATAAGGGCTAGGGGTAGTTCAGCATCAATCTGTTTCCTAGCAGAATGCGTAATATCTCAGATAAAGAAGTAGCATCAGGTATAAGTACATTTATTTTTTGTTTTGGTTTTCTTTTTTTGCTTTAAGATGGAAATTTCTAAGTAGAACTCCTGATTTTTTTTTTTTAATTAAAAAAAAAAAAAAAACCTAAAGATTTTTCTTTTTGAAGTAGTATATAATTTTACAGAAGTAAACTGCAACTTGTGTTATTAAGGGCAGAAGTGGTGAGAAAAATATAGTTCATCAGTATATTCACAAAGTATGTGCAGGTAATAATCACAGCTGTGTCACACTGTGTTACTGAGCAGTGACAGAATTGAAGCTTTCAAATAATTTATGGAAAAGTTGGATTTCTATCCATGATTTGTGGATGTTGATTGTTTCTTGGTGTCCAAAACCAGAAAATTAGCCATAAAGAAGACTTTATGGATGCTCAGTTGAACATCTATATTGCTGGTTATTATGTTTTTAGAATAGATTCGGGGAAAATAAAACTTTATTGAGCAGAAATTCAAACCATTTTGTTTGAGGCAGAACACACTGTAAACGTTTTAAAAATAAGATATATTAGATCTGAAAGTTATTTCAGATCACTGTGCTTTGTCTGGAGCTCTTTTGTACAATTATACCATTGGACTTATTGTTAGAAGTTCACTTACTGGAGTTGTGGTTTTATTTTTGTAATAACCTCAGTTTGTTGTCCACAGGAACTGACAAAGAGAGAGGTTGAATATATTGCTCTATCAAGGGACACCACTGAGACAGACCTCAAACAGCGACGAGAGATCCGAGATGGCAGTGCTTTTTATCTTGATCAGGCAAGTTACAGTCACACACCACCTCATTCCTGTTTACAACTGCTTTGAAGACAATCATGGTTTAAATGATGAAAACTCAGTATGTGGCATACAGAATGACTGGTATGTTTCTGATGGTTAGAAGATTTCGTAAAGCACTCCTGATTTTGTTGTTACTGAAAATGTTGTTTTTTCCCAAATCCAAGATTGCTCCCTCTATTACAAGTACCATAGGGTTTTAACCTTTTATTTGGACTCTATTAGGGAGACAATTTATTATGTTTAGTATAATGATGAGAAGTGAAATTCATTCAGTGCAGGTAGACTGTAGTTTCACAAGCACTTCTCTAGACATTGCTCTTCCCTAACCACTGTAGCACGTTAGATGTATTTTCGAAATGAGTCCTTTGATCTAATGTCACTGAAAAAGAGTCTAGTTCATTTATGTTAGTACTGCTCTGTGTATTTAAACCCAAGCACAGTAAATGGAGACAACTGGGAGATTTGGTTCAGAAGATCACTTCTGATCAGAATTAAAATAATGATCTAAACACTCCTGTCATCAGTATTTCCCAACACATTAAGTAAAACTGTAGAGTGACTTAGGTTAGGAAAAATTTATTTGCAAGATATCAAGGACATGTCTACAGGTAAAATACACACTTTGTTTAGAATGTCTGTTTTGATTTATATACAAGTTAGATGCCTAAATAAATAGAGTGGGTCAGTTTCTCTGATGTAGTATGAATTTAAATGTTTTATCTAAAGCAGTTTTCAGTTGTTAGTATGATAGAGGTTAATGATAGCACCATCCTATGAGTAATTTGTGGGTGGAAAGTAGAAAGGGAATAGGAGAGGAAAGAAAGCCTAAATGTTTTATTCTCTACATTAAAGAAATAATTTACTATTTTTAAAATAAGAAAAGAAGAAATACAATTAATCTCTTTTTCAGCACTACCAACCTTCAAAATAAATTTTCTTGAAATCATGGTAAATGATGGTGATAGATTCTCAGATTTGAAATTATTTACTGGTTATCCATAAATATGAGAGTTGTACAAGATGAGATAATTTAAAGGATAAATCCTATGTGGATTAGGGCTGTAAATGACTTCTTGCTTACCAGAGGATGAAAGCATTTGTGCAGACTATAGAGCTCACTTATTAACTCATGAGCTCCATTGCTAACTGTTGTTATAGACAGTCTTATCCTTGCGCTTACTGCAGAGTAAAGAGAAATTCTCTCTCAGTGTAGAAGCATTAGTTAATTAACATTTATAAAACCCAAGTATTGGGGGCTGTATGAATCTCAGCAAGATGTGAGAATAATCTGTTAATTGTATTTGTGTGAAGACTGTGATCCCAGTATAAATACGAAGCAGCTTGTTTTACTTTGCACAAGCTATTTTGAGTGATCTTGCTTCAGTAAGAGTATTCTGTGAAGATTACCTTTCTAAAGTAAAGGTCTAAGATTACCTATCTTCTTCCATCTGTTGGAAATTTTCAGTTGAAAGGCTTTAACCAGAGTCCAACATAGCAGTATTTCAGACCCGGGTTTTCCTTTAGCAAGATATTCAAGTGAATCATACTCAAGTTGACTACATATGCTTAAGTTTTGTGGGAAAGATGATAAAACAAATAACTGTATTTAGATGTGTACTGAAAACATGAAAGATGAACCTATTAGATAGTGATGTTCTACCCAAAGTTTTCTTGCCCTGTATTTTAATTATAGACACTTAAAGGATGATAGATAGCTACATTTAGAACCATCTGAGATCTGGTTATATTTGGTAATAGAAAGAATGAAGTTATACAGGTTACGCAGAAGTTTGAATTAGGTTGCTCAATAATTCTAATGTTTTCAGTGCAAAACATTGCAAAAGCTAGATTCTAGTCTTCTTTAAACCTCAGTCTATGAACTGTTTCAAGACAGAGAAGGCAACAGTAGGTAGCCGTAAGAAAATATTTCTGGTAGAGCTTGACACAATGGCTTCCATTGCCATGGATGAGCTAAAGAAAAGATGAACTTGTATGAGAAACTGAAGATATAATCTATACTTTTCGGATTTATACACTATTTCCTTTCCTGTGGAACCTTATGCTTGCTGTTCATGACACTATATAGAAGACAGCAAAGCTCAGAAGTCTTCTTTTCCAGAACATCCAATGGGTGAATTCTGTGGGTCAAATAAAACTTACCTGTCAGTTGTCTAGAAGGCTCTTTGCAAGTCACAGTATAATAATGTACTTATCTAACACCTTGAATGATAGTATACTGTGATGGCAACTGGCATCTTGTTAGCAGAAATAAATTTCATGTAATCTGTCGTCAGGTTTGCAAAATTGTCTCTGAGTGATTGTTAATGTATTATAGCTGCTTATAGCTCTACATTTAATAATGACAAAATAAATACTGTAAGTGGATATCTCAATATCTCAGATACTTCAAAGCATCTGATTTATTTTAACAAGAAGTTGCTGAGTATGATGGCAGATAGTTATTTTATATAGACCTGGGAAAAAGTAACTGGTAGGCATTGAGTGAAGTTCTGCGTTGTCATGTCATTGAAAGGTCAGCATGTGTCTTAACCAATTCTCATTTCTTAATGCTAGAGTGAATCACATGGGAGGAGACATAGAGTTATAAAGTAAGAAGAGAGATCTGATGAGGAAAAAAATTGAAACATTTTAAAATCAGGAATGGGGAAAACAAAATGAATGACTAGGAACCATTAATATGAAGGCAAACCTTGAATTATCAAATAAATTCCCAGTTACAATTGTGTAAAAAAAAGGCGCTATGGTGAATTATTTGTTTTCATTCAAGTACTGGCAGCAGGAACTTGTCTTCTTGACTTTACCTTGAGCCATTAACTTTGGTTTTCAGCTGTTAATTGACAGAAGTTTCAGAAGTGTCGTCACTGAAATTACTGAAACAATTAAGTAACCTCTTGGATCTTGTTCTGTAACTTATTGCATGGGTTAATTAAGTTATGCATCAAGTGGCTAGTTAGATTTACTTCTTATTACATAGATATTTAAATGGAAAATTCAGCTGTTATTGATTGAAGAGCCAATCTTGCAGCATCTTTCTGTTTCTTTAAATCTTTGTACCTGAGCCACTTAATTGAACCAATATTGACATTCTTATTTCAGTTTCAAAATGTTTTCAAAATCCTGTTTTCAAAAATTATGTAGTTAGATGTAATATTTTTGACCCTTTTGCCATTTCTGATGCAATTTTTCTTTAAATCATGTGCATGCCTCTGATCTAAATTTTTATTTCTACAGCCTCCTATGCTTTTTAATTGTTACATCTAAGGAAATCCTACATTAAAATTTTGTAGTGTGTACAACTGGGAGAGCACCTAAGCTAATTTCTGCTGAAGAAGTGTATCACTCCTATGTTCCCTAGAGCACCTGGTTTTGTTACCTCTGCATCTTCCAGGTTTAGTATTAAATTGAAACACTTCCCAAACACTGAACTCCTGACTATGCGAACAATCTTTCCCCTTAAGCATAATCAAACTGAAGATGGAATAAATAGAGCAATATTATATGGGTGTATGCTGAGAAACTACAAATATAACTTTTGAACGTTTGCTAATTAAGCTGTGGGTGGATGAGTATGTAAATCATAGCTATTGCTGTGTATGCAGAAAGTTAGTGTATCTTTGAATTGTGTGAATCATAGAAACATAGAATGGCTTGGGTTGGAAGGGACCTCAAGGATCATCAAGTTTCATCCCCCCCGCCACAGGCAGGGCTGCCAACCCCCACATTTAATACTAGGCCAGGCTGCCCAGGGCCCCATCTAGAAATGGGGCATTTGCAACCTCTCCGGGCAGCCTGTTCCAGCACCTCACCAATCATAAATAATCAGTAAAGAACTTCCCCCTGATATCCAGCCTGTAACTTCCCTCCTTCAACTTAAAACCATTTCCCCTTGTCCTGCTGTTATCTACCCTTGTAAAGAGTTGGCTCCTCTCCTGTTTATAGGCTCCCCTTAGGTACTGGAAGGCTGCAATGAGGTCTTTTCTCCAACCTGAACAAGCCCAGCTCTCTCAGCTTGTCTTCATAGGGGAGGTACTCTATCCCTCTAATCGTCTTTGTGGCCCTCCTCCGGCCACTCTCCAACAGTTTCAAAGCTCCATGTGAGCATGCTTATTTTAAGAGAATATCTTTGATGATGGAGTTAGGAATATACAGATTGTACAGTGATAAAATTTCAAATTGTTTGTCAAGGTAACAAAAAAAATGACTTGCTCTGGTTTGAATGACTTCGTGTAGTAACCAGTTGAACTTGAAGAGTGATGAAATGACAGCTTAAACCGTCCTGTCTGTAAAACAGATGTGACACAAAACCCCCAAGCAGCATAGCACTACATAGAATTACATTTATTTTCTTTTATTCAAAAGAGATTAGGAAGTTGTTTTTTTTTTAAAGTGAAGATGTGAGATTAATTGAATAAAATGCTCATATTTAAGCCTGTGTATGTGTATACATATATAAATAAGTACATATATACCACAAAAACTTGTTATAAACTAGCAAATAGGTGAGCAAGAATAATTCAGCTGTTAAAAAAAGTATACAGTGAATGCAAACTGTGTAGTTCTGTGATTTATTATTACTATGTTGGGGGTCACAGTGAGTTTTTGATGAACTAGTAAGTTAGCCACAATAAAGGCATCATCAAAACAGTGTGATGTATTTTAATGACTGTTCCACACTGCAGTACCTGTCTATTTGGTATAGGCAGCTAGGTAAGAAAGTCTGTAGAAAGCAGAGGTATGCAGTCCAGAAGTACAAAAGTGAACTATTAATTTTCTGGTTCTGCCTAACATTGCACAGAAAGAAGAATGCTATGTGGAAATAGGTAGAAAGCAGTAGTATTTGGTTGAAGTTAATCTTCACTGACATCAACACAGTATTTCTTGTCTATTAAGAAAAAAAAAAAAAAAAAGCATGATAAAGACCTCTGTATAATCTCTCTTAACTCTTTTTATTTTAATCCTTTGCAACACTGCTTTATGTTCCTAAAGTTGTCATTGTTTAACTGGGCTTGTTAAGAGTCTGGTATCCTGATTTGATGTAGAAGACATATGAGATGAGTGGCTGTGATGTAATGAGAGGAGTACTACAACTACAAATTTACAATTTCTTATAGATTAAAATTAAACTGATTTCACCTGATCCAGTGGGTGGCAACCCTGCCCGTGGCAGGGGGATTGGAACTAGATGATCCTTAAGTTCCCTCCCAGCCAAAGGCGTTCTATGAACACTGTTTCAGACATCTGAAGTCTTTTTGGTTACTGAATATCCCATCTGACAGTGCCATCATATACTGTGAATTGTGTCTCCCTTTCCTTTTGCTTACAGTATTACCCAAAACAAATGCAATCTGCCTTTTGATTTTCTAGCATTGGTGGAGAAAATTAGCTATGAAACACATCCAGAAAACATTTGATTGTCTCAGCAAGGGAGGTGGGCTGAAGTATGAAGGTATACTCCCCTCCATTACAGAGGAATAAAAGGGTTTAAACATTTGCTTTCTCTCATGCTTTAAAAAAAAAATTAATTAACCAAAATAATTACTAATTTATTGCTTTTAATAAAACCTGACATCAAGCTTGAAAGTGATGTAACTTATTTTGTTGTGGCCTAACTTGTAAAGTTCAAAAATATAGTTTATCTACAAAAATAGTTATAAAAAAAATAGAATAGACACTCTCAAATGAATAGTAGTATTTAACTGATGAATAGTAGTTTTAAACCTCATCTTTAAATGGCATTGTGCATTTGAAAGCATTTATTTTTCATTGAATGTTCCTGAAAAGAATGAGCAACATCTTACAAATACTGAAAGATAATACTAAGTTTTTTAATAAGTTTGGCATTGCTGCTTTGACATTGTTTGAACATTATTTTTATTAGCCCTTCAAATTACTACAAATATTTGACTATTTTTATTTGAGAGGTAATATGTTATCACTTTGATTCATTAACTAATCATTCACTCCAGTATTCCGCAGCTGCTTTCCTCTGCTGACCTCTCAAGGGAAATCAATAGGAAAGGACTTGAGCATTGTAAAAATTGAACAAATATATTAAATGTTATTGTTTGGTAGCTATATAGACATGCTGCCTGACTGGCAGATATTTTTAAATTCTAGTAAAGTAGATTATCCCAGTTGGTGACAGCCTTATGTGCTTCATTGATCTCAGCGTGTCTGTACATCTATCTTTAGACTCCCTCTAAATTTTTAGGTAATTTCTTTCTATTTCCATACAAGTATTACAGAAAATGTGATGGTCTGATTATTTGAGTTACATCTTCTTAAAAGTATAACCTGAGAAAATTGCAAGTTTTGGTCAATATCCTCCTTCTTCCCTAGTAAAGTGAGGAGGAAAACCTCACTGCATACTCCATTCTGCATCTCTGCCCTTTATTTTTATGTGATTACAGAATCATAGAATGATTTGGGTTGGAAGAGACCTTAAAGCCCACCAAGTTCCAGCCCCCTGCAGGACTGCCCAGGGCCCCATCCAACCTGGCCTTCGTTGCTGCCAGGGATGGAGCACCCACAGCTCCTCTGAGCAGGTGTGCCAACACCTCACCACCCTCTGAGTGAATAACTTTCCCCTGACATCTAATCTGAATTTCCCTTTTATTTTAGAACATTTTCCCCGTGTCCCATCACTATCTACCTGTGTAAAAAGCTGCTTTCCCTCCTGTTTATAATCTCCTTTAAATACTGGAAAGCCACGATGAGCCTTCTCTGCTCCAAGCTGAACAAGCCAAACCCCTTAGCCTGTCTTCATAGGAAAGGTGCTCCAGCCCTCTGATCATCCTCTTAGCCCTCCTCTGGACCTGCTCCCAAGAGCTCCATGTCTTTCTTGTGCTGGGAGCTCCAGTCCTGAATGCAGTACTCTAGATGGGTCCTCACAAGAGCAGAGTAGAGGGGGACAGTCACCTCCCCTGACCTGCTGACCAATCCTCTTCCTTTACCTGCTGGTTAGTTTAAATGATTTATATTTGAAAAAATTGCTTCTACTTGACCCCATGGAAAGTAATACAGAAATTAGCAATTTCATCTGAGCTTTGTGACATTTGATGTCTGGTTGGGCTACAGGGACTCAAATCAATGTCCCCCCCCCCCAGTCGCTGCAGCATGAGTTTATGTTTTTAAGTTCCATTGTCCTCTTGCAGGCACACACGATCGTGTTAACTCAAAAACAGCCAAAGTTTTGTTTTATCTTTACCAGATGATTTCTGAAGATCTTTTTAGCATAAGAGATGCCTGCACATGTCATTGCTGGAAAGTTTTTGAGATGCAGGAAAGACTCTGGTGCATGAGTTTGTGTGGGATATTGAGCGGGTGGAGGGAAGAAGTTACTACTCTGGAAGAGACATCTGAAATGTAGTTTGCAGATGCAGGGAAGCCTGACTTCATTAGTTCTCTTCTTCACTGTGCTGCTTGCTCTATTATTTTTTTCATGTTGTAATTTTTGTTGCTGTCTTTGAGATGTCATGAATGGAATTCAGTTCTCAGAGCAAGGGTGAAGGGTGCTCATCTTCATGACAAATGCACCCAAACAGAAAAAAAGTCTCCAGGTATCTCCTGAAAAAGAGACACTTTAATTAATAATTAATTAAAGCAATTTTTTGGAGCATTTTTTACCATTTGGAAACATAGCCTGTACATGATATTCACAGTGATGCACAAGTTGAAAAAAATAAGGCTATTTATGGTTTGTAATGTAGCTCAAAATCGCAAAATTTCAGAGTGACCAGAATGTTTTGGTTTTATTTTATTCATTCTGCTGAGAAAACCAAATTAGATTCCAGTGGTGGCATTTCAGACAACACTGTTCAAATTTTCATGCTCTTGCAAACTACTTTTCTTAGCTTTATAAAAATGTCCTTCCTCTGGTGTTTGCACTTAGGCATGTGCATTATGTCAAGCTATTTTCTGCCCCCTCTTTCTGTTGCTGTGTAAGTTTATTTCTGTGACTTTTTTCATGAGTGGGGTTTTATTGTTCCTGCAGTTGTTGTGCTTTGCTCTGCTCAAGTGCAGGGGCCCTGTTGTGCAAAAGGCTGTGAATACCTTTTATGTGTTGTGTACTTAATAAGGTGTTTATGCCTTTGAAGAAAGAAATATATTTTTGTAGGTGAATTATGAAAGCAGAGTAAGCAATCCACACTACATATTTGTTGCCTAAGTCTATTGCAATGGGAGTAATAATGTGTTAAGGGTTTCTGCTCTTGGGGAAGAAACTCAGCCTGTTTTAAGTTCGTGTATTCCCTGGAGCAGGTATCCAGGTAACCATTCTTTCAGATCTGTGGGGGCACAGGTGGGAGGCAATGAGCTTGGTTCTGCATTTGATGAGCAAAATAGTCCCTAGCTACAGTTAAAGTAAACCTGAAGATAAACATTTAACAAATCCCTCTCTGCCTTTTAACAAGAATTAATACCTTTAATCTCAGGTTTACCATCAAGGTTGCATAATATAACACCCTCTGTCAAATTATATTTTATATTAAACACTTTAAACAAATGAGGCTGGTGAGAGAGTGAGACAGCACAGCTATTTCGGGGTTTTCATTATAGAATTATGAAGATGAGTTTCTTGGAAACATCTTTTAAAAAACGATTTTCAGTGACAGATTGCAAACTTGCTTGCCTTTCTCTTATTTGTTACGCATTTTAGTTTCCAAAACAACCCGTCACAGATATGACTGAAATAATGATTCAGAAGATACCTCGCAGTGTGCAAAGCTTATTGCAGAAATTTATTACTCGTTACCAAACAGGTTGCATAAATATCACAGTTCAGCCAGGGATACACAGCTGTTTAAGAGCAGACATTATGCTGTCTGATGTTAGTACTACTCGCAAGCCTTAGAGTGAGGTGAATTGTGTGTATATTTCATTGTACTTTGGAGAATAGTTTACCATATTTCAGAAATGCTTTAAAAATATCCAAGGAGCACAGTTTAAAGAAAAAAAAAACAAGCCAATCAGAGTAAATTAGAACCCAGATGATGATGTTATTATTGTTGTTATGGGGATTCTTTGCTTAAGAACTGAAAAAAACATAGTTGAGCACTCAGACATTCCTGAAGCTGATCATCTTTGGCTACCTATACATACTTCTTATAATATGTAGCATCCATTTTGATATATTGTACTGAGCAACACAACCTTGGATAAAAATTTTGAACAGTTTTCTAGCTCAGAAAAATTGCTTTCTTTTTAAATTGTGATCTTCTGAATTAATCTGCGTGCTTTAATAGGCACTTCTCAAGATTGTACTGCCAGTAGAGAACATCTTTTTGAAGTTCACAGTATACTTCTGGATAGTCTAAACCTATACCAGATTGTGCAAGTACAGAAGAGAGGCTTATTGGTACCAGTGCCAGGTCAGAAGCTACAGGCACAAACTGGAGCACAGGAGGTTCCCTCTGAACACCAGGAGCCCTTCTGTGCCGTGCAGTGGCGGAGCACTGGCACAGCCTGCCCAGAACTGTGGCATCTCCTCCTTGGGGACCTCCCAGAGCTGCCCTGGGACGTGGCCCTGGGCACCCTGCTCTGGGTGTCCCTGCTGAGGCAGGGGCTGGAGCAGAGGGACCCAGAGGTCCTGCCAGCCTCAGTTATGTTGTGATATTTGTAATACTGGAAGACTGTTAATTCAGCAAGCCTTCATTCATAGTGTGCATGTCTCAACATGAGTCAACAAGATTCTATGGATACTGACAATATTTTGACATATGAACAAGATGTGTATTTTCCTCTGGCTAGTAAAATATGGTTATAAAGTCTTCATAGACATATAATATGCAGAATCCAACTAACCTGGCAAATAAAATGTTTGTTGAAATGTATTCTGGCTGTATCTCCAAAGTGCATTTGGAGAATATAGCATTTTGTTCATGCCAGGTATTGGACTGGTTGCTAGAGACTCAGATTTTCTATTTAAACAGGTTGAAGCAGATTTTTTATTTGACCAGTGACCTTCCTAGAGAACAATGTTAGTACAAAATTTGCCTTTCTTACAGATTTTCTGGAATGGAGAGAGTGAAATTTTTTATTGCTTGTTAAAGCATAATATTTTGAATTAGCCTATAATTCACTTGCTGATTGCTTTTGGAAGGAACTAGTGATTCAGTGCAAGGGAAATAGTCTTAGGACTACACTTGGTTAATGGGATTATTATGGGTTCCTCAGATATTGATTTTGAGATGAGATCCTAAAAATGTCAGGGAAGGGAAATTAATACACGGATGCGTACTGAGATTTGTGAGCTTAGGTAAAATAGTTATTGCTATTTTAATAAAGATGTTAAAATCTTACATCATGGCTTATTTTCCCATAGTTGTTGTTTATGCTTCTACTTCACTATAGGATAGCAGTATAGAAGTATACTTCTATGGTGTGCATAAGAAGCAGCTAAATTAGTTAGGGTGCCATTTAGTGTTATCTTTAGTGTTATCTTTAGTGTTATCAGATGGATCTCTGATTCTGTCATATGCTTTGTACCATGCATCAGTTTGGTTGCACTGAGCTGTTCTTTGTCTCTAGTTTAGATTTATCCAGCTGTCCTTCGTACCTTTTTTTTCTTTTTTGAATTTTTTTTTCCATGTGAAATTCTTATTTTATTCTTTTCTATCTTCATATTTTTTCATTATTCTTTCTCATTTCCTCCTTCTTTCTCTTTGTCTCAGTCTTTGACATCTGTTGTATTCATCAGAGATTTCCATCTAGTGTCATATGAAATGTTTGTCTGTAGGAGTTCATAGGAGACATGCTGGGAATAGATTTCAATCATACTCCCTTTGCCACTGTGCTTGTGTCTAAAATTGTTAAAATGCAGTCGGAATGGAAAGCAAAACTCTTTGGTGCTTCTTGATATTGGGTACATCTACACATTCCCTGTTACTATCTGGTTAAGCTTTTTCAATCTGGAAATAGACAAGAAAGCATTAAATTTCAGTTTGTCTTTCATTGGGCAGTAATTGTGAATAATAGTAATAAAGTGAATTTAGCTAATTTCCCTGAGCCCACAGCATTGACTGAGAAGAAGCTGCACAAAATTACCAACACAGAGCTTAGTTTTATGTTTTGGATAGACATTAGGCTCATATAAACAGTAAGAATTCACGAATAAGTAATGAGGAGAAATATAGAAAAGAAATAAAGTCCCACCCCAAATGCTCCAAAGTGTTCACAAGTGAAAGTCTGTGCTTTTATTCTGTTTTTATAGAAGACGGTGTTCAGTCTGGGAATATAATTACAAACATTTCTTATTTTATCACATAGATAAAATCTGATTATTGATAGCATTGTTTTGTTTTTATCTCCCACACCTGGTTTTACCAGATTGTTGTTCTCTTCAGGTCAGACTAAAACACTGTACTGGTAATGGAATTACACTGGTGCATAACCAGAATAATCCCAAGGAATATCTGACCTTTGGTTTCTAAATATTTTAATATGGTTGTAAACATGTACAACCACTTCTAAACTGTGTATTCTGTATAAATAGCTATGCCATAATTGTCATATCTGAAAAGTGTTATGCAACATCAAAAAGAAAACATGCTGATTATTATCATGTACTGGGTATACACTGAAATGTTATCAAGATTTTTATTTTGTTGATACAAGAGACTAGAATACCTTTTGTTATTATTTATATTACTATCTCTTTTTCAGTCCCTGTAACAGTTATAAAAGTCCAACTTACGAACATGTTAATACAATCAGTTGTCACTCTTTGTAGAATCATATCGTAGAGTGGCCTGGGTTGAAAAGGACCACAATGATCACCTAGTTCCAACCCCGCTGCTGTGTGGTTGGGTTGCCAACCAGTAGACCAGGCTGCCCAGAGCCACATCCAGCCTGGCCTTGAATCCCTCCAGGGATTGGGCATCCACAACCTCCTTGGCCAACCCGTTCCAATCTTACTGATTATTGTTGAAATAAATGCTGTTTTGGAAATCATCTGTGGATTCTTTTTCAGTGGGATTTCATGAGATATTTGATGTTTATTTCTCTCCCAATATTGCTTGTTACTTTTGAAAAGTGTGCAGTTCGTGCAGCTACAGAAGGACGAATCCTTGTGTTGGAAGGTTTGGAGAAGGCTGAGCGCAATGTCTTACCTGTGTTAAACAATTTGCTGGAGAACAGGGAAATGCAACTTGAAGATGGACGTTTTCTCATGTCCGCAGAACGTTATGACAAACTTCTGCAGGTAGGGAAATACCATTTGGATTTTCCATTCTTTTTTTCCTGTTCTTGGTAGTGCTTGAATACTGTTATGAAGAGGATAGTAGTTAGAAGCCAAATGCTTGGATTCGAACACAGTGTGTATGTGAGGTGTTATACAGGTTGAAATTTTAGGGTGGAAGTTAGCTGAGATGCATAACATTCCACTTCAATTAAAACACTGTTTTAATCTATATCCCTCTGCCCCCATTAAAAAAAAAAGACAGTTGCTCATGCCAGCTTTATATGCTGCTTGTATGTAAAATGTGGAAGCTGTTGAGGTTAAACAAAATGTATTTGTGAGAAGAGATTACAGTTGAAAGTGTCCCCGTGAAGTTCAGATAGTGCTTCAGCATTGTAGTAGTCCTGTTGATAGGCTTTTAAAATAGGATGCCAAACAAAGAGGTCAAGATTGGTGACTCAGTATTTCTCAGTACTGTCTCACCTTTAATTTAGTAAAATATGTGTGAGGAGCCAATCCAAATGATAAGAAATGGATAGTGAGTTTACTTTTGGTAGGCAATGGGATCATATCTGCTACTGTTACTACTTCAACCATTTTCATTTTCTTCAAGGTTTGAGTCCCATTGCTTACATTTGAGTTGGGTACTCTTGGGCCTTTTGGGGACCTCAGTAAATTTAATCTCAGTAAATTTAATCTCAGTTTCCACCAGTACTCTGTTTCATACTTTCGTGTGCTGTAGTGTCCACTCACATTCTTGTTGGTCTCTTGTCTGATCTCACTCATGTTTCTGTCTATTGTGCCTGTTGATAAGTATATGATTTGGACCTATATGAAAAAAGGAAATGTGCAGTAAACCTTCTAGTTGATCCCAATTAAATGAGCTTGCCTCCTATGTTGTTAGTACCATAGCAAATTTCTGAAAATATATTGATATTTCTTCAGTTTCTTATCTCTGGTTTGAAATCTTCTGATTTGTGCTTTTTCCAAAAATCTTTTTATGGTATTTAATCAGAAGAAACAATTGTTGGGAGAATTATTACCAAATTTGAAAAGTAAGCTTTTAAATTTGTGATTGTATTTAAAAACTGAAAGTGAGAATTCAGACTCAGACAAGATTTGGTTGCAAAGTAAAGCATCTTCTCTTTTCTTTTTTCCTTTTTTAAGAGTATTCTAATGATAAAATGCTTCAGAATGAGTGCCTCGGGTGCACTGTTAATAGTTGATGAATTAAATAAATCTCCTGCTATAATACTAAATCTAATATTGTTGTTTGGCAGATACTACATTATATAAGCTAATGTTCATTTTCTCTTCTTCAGTGTGAATAATCATATACTGTATAACTAGGTCAAGGAAGACAAAACTGTGATGTGTGAAGATTTAACAGTGTATATTGCTTTGTGTGCATTGAATCTTTTACAGGACAGCAACTGTAATACACAACATAGATGTTCTTGTGAAGGAGTCCAGTGATAGCTCTGTTTTGGTATTGCTTGTAATAAAGCATATTTTGTAAATGAAAATGTTAAAGTAATAATGGTCTCCTTTACATTTACAAGAAGAAGGGAAAAGAAGGAAAAAGAAAAGTACTCACAGTACCACACTTCTAGTGCTTCAGGTTAAAATGAATTTTGTCATCTGTTTATTTTCTGTTCTTTTTGAAAGCAAGGTTCTGAACATGTAGTTCTGAACCATGACTGTCTGTGGGGCCTCTAATCAAATTGCCTGACAGCTGTACATAATCAAATGTTCTATCTCCTTTTGTTTTGGAAAACCTTGCTTTTATGATCAGCAAATTAGAATAGATCAATCCTTTTTAGCATTTCTGAATGAAAGATGGGAACAATACCATATTTATAGCTAGACAAACAAGGGTCGTTAGTCTGTCTGCAGCTTAGTCTGGAGGAGTATTTAGTGATGTAACTTTTTTTTTCCTGCTTTATGTTGGTTAATTTAGGATCATACGAAATCAGAGTTGGATGCATGGAGGATTGTTCGGGTTAGTGAAGATTTTCGTGTAATAGCATTGGGTTTGCCAGTACCTAAATATTCTGGTAACCCTTTGGATCCTCCCCTGCGCTCTAGATTTCAAGCTAGAGATATTTATCATCTGCCTTTTAAGGTAAGCACTTTAACAGAAGAGTTGGACTATCTGTACTGAGTAGAGCTATTATTTTGACATTGTTTTACTTAGCTCACCTCTGGAATCAATACCTGAACAATACATTTATCTTAAATGGCATTTTTTCATACTGCTCTCTAATAAGTTCCTGAAAGGCAGGCTTAGAGTTGTCAAGGAATGTGGCAGCAGAAAAATAATTTCCATTAGACAATATAGCCCTAGAAGAAAGATTTGATAATATTTCCTTCCGTTCATAAAATTAAGTCTGTGTTCAGGACTGAGTAGACTCTTCATGTCTAAATTAGCAGAAAAAATAGAAAGTGTCTCTCCATCATGTGCTGTGACCTACAGTATGACCCAAAAATGAATTTACTTTATGATATCATGTTCTATTTTCAGGACCATCTTCAGCTATTATATTCAATTGGATCAAACATTTCTGCAGAGAGGTAATTTTTCGTAATTAAAAGAAAAATCAAAATTAATGAAGAAATGTGGTGTCATTTCAGGTTTCCTTGCTATTTTTATAACTTGTGTCTCTACATGGAGACCAGAACTGAAGAAGCTTTTAATATGTGTGGGTGTATGCTCAAACAGCTTTCTATATGCAGCCTTCATAGTGAATCCTTAATGCTTTAGAACTTCAATCACACATTATTTTTTTTCTGCTCAGATAGAGTTTCAGCATCTTATACTGATCTTAAACTGTAATTAACTATTTAGGCTTTAGTATTTTAAGTATAGATGGCATATGTAAAACTCTGTACTTATTTTTTTCTATGCAGAATTTCTCAGATCCTGTCTTTTGCTACAACTCTCTGCTCTCAAGAATCCTCTACACTGGGACTTCCAGATTTTCCTTTGGACAGCTTATCTGCTGCAGTTCAGATTTTGGTAAGTGTATACACATATGCTGTGAAACTGTACAAGCTTAAAATTTCTTAGAATTAGATCTGTATTTTTCATGTGTCTGGAAGAAGATGAACAAGAACATTTTGGAGAAATAACTTAAAAATCCGAAGATGGTTTGAATAACAGTACTTCAACCAAGCATAATATGGAAGGGCAAGGACAGGCACAATGCAATATTTTTAAAGTAGCTGAATGTATCTGTGTGTTTTCAAAATAATGTTCCTACTCTGCTTAATCAACTTTTGTGACTTCAGATACAGCGTATGTGATGACAGTGAGGTTGTCGTGGATCTCTTTGTATTTATCAGTGTAGAGAAATAAGCATTTTTGTAGGTTGTGATTTTTCTATTTTAATGCTGCATTACAAAGACACTACTCTCCTTTAACAACAAAAAGTTCAAATGCAGGTGCAGAGACTGTTAATGCAATAAATAATAATATGCTTAAATGCAATGTCAGAGACTGTTAAGTGGTATGAGATGAATCCCATATTAGATCTTTGGGATCTATGGAATGGCTGGTGAATTTACAATAAACTTAGGGGAGTTATCAGGAGATGCAGGCTGAGCATATTTGAAGGTACAGTAGTTCTCCTGACAGCTACAATCCATAGTGGAGAAGTCTACTAGAATAATTCTCCATTGTATCTTCCATGCAATCATCTCTCCAGTGGTATTGCTCAGTGACAATAAGTTTTATTGGATTGTACATATTAAAAGGTGTCAGTTATTTGTGTCACTGTTGTGCTCAGTCCCTTCAACTATAAGCTAGAAAGTCATTGTGCCTGATATTTAGAGATGGAATTTTGGGTCTGAATTAGTGGTATTACATCAGATAGTATGAAGTGATTAAGATTCAGGTTTAGAGAACTGAAAGAGCACATAAAGGGCTTTGGAAAGAAATACATGATGGGTTTTAAAATAAATTACAACTTCTTATTCTTTAAGCCCTGTATGAAGAATTATTTTTAAATGACTGCCAGATAGCTTTCAGAGAGATGGAAAGAAAATGAGATGTAAGCCATTATCTAAACCGTGGAATGAAGGAAGCGTTTTATTTTACATTAGAGAATGTGAAAATGTTACCATTGTATGACAGCGTCTTTTTTGGATAGGCCAGAACTGTTTCTTTTAGAATTAGTTTTAATCAGTCAGTTTTCTAAGCCAACTGTTCTCACTGATTCTAGCTGGAGCATTTCTCCTTCACACACTGGGTCATCATCCTCTACTTTGATTTAACCATTTTTTTGGTTTTGGATTGATTTACAATCGTAGAATCATAGAATCCTTAGGGTTAAAAGGGACCTTTAAAGGTCATCTAGTTCAACTCGCCTGCAATGAACAGGGACACCTACAGCTAGATCAGGTTGCCCAGGGCCTGATCCAGCCTTGCCATGAAAGTCTCCAGGAACAGAGCACCAGGCCCATCTCTGGGCAATCTCTTCCTGTGCCTCACCACCCTCAATGTAGAAGGTTTGTTTTTGTTTTTTTATATCCAACCTAGATCTACCTTCTTTGAGCTTGAAGCCACCTCCCCTTGTTCTGTCACCACAGACCCTTCTAGAGCGTCTGTCCCCTTCTTTCCTGGAGCTCCCCTTTAGATATTGAAAGGCTGCTATCAGGTCACCTTGCAGCGCTTTCCAGACTGAAGAGTCCCAGCTCTCTCAGCCTGTCCTTGCAGGAAAGGTGCTCCATCCCTTGGATAATTTCTGTGGCCCTCCTCTGGACATGTTCCAACTGCTCCATGTTTCTCCTGTACTGAGGACTCCACATCTGGATGCAGTACGCCAGGTGAGGTCTTACCAGCACGGAGCAGGAGAGCAGAATCACCTCCCTTACCCTGCTGGCCATGCTTGTTTTGGTGCAGCCTGAGATATGGTTGGCTTTCTGGCCTGCAAGGCTCCTGTCCAGCTTCCCATTCACCAGTACGCCCAAACAATATAGCAGTGTAGAATGTATATGTCATAAAGACTGTCTCCCTGTCTTCTGCATAGATTAATGTAGTTTCAAAAATGTGTTTCTTAGTTTGAAAACTCATTTCTCCAAATTTTTTTGTAGTATGCTGTTCTGAAGAGGCTAATTTTGGATATGACACTGTAATTATTATTAATTTGAGATAATGTGTGCAAATTATATGTTACATCTTTATTTATAGAGGGCTTTTAAAATGCAGTAATGGGCTTTGTGATCCTTCAGGCAGCATATTTACTACAATGCTCTTAAGTTGTTTATTTTTACTGATGTTTTTTTATATGGAACATTATAAATAATACTACTGATTATAAGTATGAATTGAATTATGCCTTTCATAAAATATGCATCTCCTGATCTCATTTCTGAGCAACTCTTCTCTTTAGTTGGATCTCTGCCTAATCCAAGTCTGTAACTGAGAACTGATCCATTTTATTTAAATTAAATTAGAGCATGTAAAAAAAGTAGTAGCAGTCCACTAATTGTTAATAACAACAGTTACTCAGGATCAATCCTTAATAACGTGCATGTCTTTTGTGAAGCAATTGAGCATTATTTTAGGATTTTTTGAAACACTTTTTCTACCATGGAGAAAGTTGTGTGCATGTCTCTTAACTATTCTCAAAAGTACTTCTATTTCTTTCTCTATTGCTGTGGCAAAATGACTGGAACAATTGCTAGTTCAGATAACAGCTGACAGAATAATTATTACTTATAATTAGCAAGGAAGTGTAAAACATTGTTTACAGTTTTGTTTGGGAAGTGCAAACATCCTTGGTAACGCATTTCAAAGCAAAACAAATTTTGTTCAGCTGTTCCAAACTTTCTAGAAATTTGTTAAGTAAAACCTGTACAATATAATAGAATTAGAAGTAAATATTAGAAATTGCTGTGAAATAGTAGGCTGTTATTGTACAGATTCTTGTCATAGTGTGAAACACGGTTTCCACTGGTGGAATTTGTCTCATCTAACCTCAAGTGATGTTAAGATTCTGAGACAGTCCCTGTGGCTTCCATTTATGCACGGGAGAAGAAGTGCTTGTTTTGGCATAATTTATCTAACTTGCTTGAGATACTTTCATTGTAATGAATTGCATGTTCAAAATGCCTGTTTTGACATCTGACCAACTGCTGGATGAGTTGGTCATTTGTTTATTGCCATTAAATTTTTTATTTCAAGTTTAGCACTATTTTGGATTTAACACCTGATGAATGATGAACCAATCATTTTATTTCATCTGTATTTTTAATTTGAATTAGGATTCATTTCCTATGATGTCAGTCCAGCATGTTATTGACCGGCTTTATCCCTATAATGTTTTCCTTGGAAAGGAAGGCAGAACTGCTGTCAAAGATGCACTAAAAGTAAGTATTGCATGTTGTAATTCAAGGGAGCAATGGATGTTGACTAATGCTACATCATTATTTCAGTTTTTAAAAAGAATAAAAAATCTTAAGTGAGTGAGGTGGTTACATTATTGCTGGTATGAATACAGTCTTTCAAAAGCACTTAGATGTTCATGGATTCCCTTAGAGTGCTCATAGATTCCATTAGAGTGAAAAGCGAAACTTGTTTTCTATAGAATTCTTAGACCTGAGTTCAAGACTGCACAAAACTCGTTACTATAGAAATGTTTGTTTGAGAGTAGTTTATTCTGTAGCTAAAGTAGTTAAATGCTTAAAAATACCTTTGGCGCCTGACCTTTTAGAGGAGATACTAAAATAAAAACAGATCACATGTCACAAGATGCATTTGATAAAGTATACTTAAAGAATGTATTAGTTTTTTGGCTTTAGTCTGTATTAGCCTTTTCTTGTTTGTTTTTGACCAGATCTGTTCTGTTTTTATGATTGTGTTTAATAACAGCTTATCAAGCTTGTAACTGTACTGGGTTATTCTATTCATCCTTTTAAAACTTTAGCACAGTATTAGCTTTCTTTCTTCTTCAAATGTGTAGGAGATATTGCAAATAAACATTTGCAGCCTAAACCATCTCACCCAGCTCTTTCAGTCCTGAAAAAATGAAAGTCATTTGTACCTGCCTATTTAGGAATACTCAACGTAGTGGTTAGGGAATGGTCCTGAACCATGTCTATGTGTCAGGGAATGACTGTTATCTGTCCTTGCTGCCACTTCCCAAATCTGCACAGGAGCTTAGTCCTGAACTCCCTAGTTTAGCTAGGCTATCAGCTTGTTTTCCTGAGTTTTTGCTTTTGAAGGAGGTCCTGCTAGTGTTCACAGGCCTTCAGAACTTCCTGCTCTGGGATCCTGTCTGTTACTTCTCTGAATGAGCCACTCTGGTCCCATGAAATGCGAGATCTGTACTCTGTTACTTGGCTTCATTGCTTCTCCTCAGAATTTTGACCTCCATTATTTCATGGTTGCTGCAACCAAGGCTGCTGTCTGTTGTTGCACTCCCTTCCTACTGTTCCTTGTTTGTGAACAGCAGAGCCACTGTACATCACCCCAGCACAGCACCTGTGGTAAGAATTTATTCCAGACAACCTTCCAAAAAAGGTGGATTGATTGTGTCATGCTGTGTTTCCCTTCCAGCACAAATCAGCATGATTGAAATTGCCAGTAAGAACCAGGATCTAGATGGAAATAGAAATTTCTGTGAACTCTGTTAACAGAGCAGAAACAGTCACTTCTGTTCTTAATGTGCTTTTATTGTTATCTTGTCCTTTTTTTTTTGCTATCAGTTATGCATAGTAGGAATCTTTACATTCTGTACTATTAGCTTTCTTCATTTGCTATTTCTTTTAATAAGCTTTCTGCTATGTATGCTTTTTCTTCTTATATAAGAGGGTTGACTTTCTTTCTTAGTGACTGTCTACTTTTAAATCTTTATCATTTAAACTTTTCTGTGTTAGTTTTTCTTATTTTGATATTCTTTGTCAGCATGACTTTCATAAGCTTGTCTCTCTAGGTTAGCAGATATGTATAATCCTATTAGGAATTTTATTCTGTTTGCATGCAACAAAGCAGACAATCTTATAAAATATATTAAACAACTGGTTGTACTGAGGAACCCCTGTTTATAATTGTACTTTAGTAGTAGCATTGCAAGAACTGAATACAAAATTATTTTTGCCATCCCACAAGAATTGTGAAGGAGAGGAGTCTTGCAAAGCAATGTGCTTTATTATTCTGCCCTTCTCCAGACATTAAGAGTCTGTCTAGCTATGTTTGCTACTGAAAACTATGTAACAGAATACAGTTAAGGAATATTAATTTCAGCAAGGAAAGATTGAGTTGGAAAAAGTATACCTGACATATATTTGGAGTTGATTAATTAATTTGTGAGGATTGAATCACCTTTTAACATCAGCTAATGTTTAAAGAAAACAGAAACAAATTCCTTGTCATAAATGTAAAGTTTAATGATCAGAGTTGGAGACAGATATGGGCAAGTAGTGCTCTAGCTTTTAATCTATCTTACTTTCATGAGCTGTTTCAGTCAGCTGTTGGAGGTGAGAAATGAGGTAGATAGCTGGCTGAACAGCTGGTTTTGGCAGCTGTTAGAACCTGTGCATATTTCTAGAGGCCATCACATTCCCTGGATACTGTCTTCCCAACCGTAATCCTCAGCTTGGGTGTATCTTTTCCAAATGTGCCTTCTTTCTCAATAGGACTCCACTATGTCTTAGGTATTCCTCTTAATTCTTGCTCTTGATAATCAATGAAATGAGCTACTGACTTATATCTTCCCTGCAAATGAAATTAGTTACTGTGTTAGTCTTAGATATGTAAAGATGCTTTGAAATGCAGATGTCATGTTGAGTGAACCTATTAAATCTAACCTGTCTTAGTTTTATCTCTATCTGTCTGAGAACTGTTTTGTAGGGTATAAAATGTGGCTCCTTGTGTCAGCCTAGCCAACACTGAGTGGAATCTTCCTTGATTGCACACCGAGTCACTGTTGATGCTTTATTAGAGAGCTGGTTATCATACAGGGCACTGGTACAAGGAATGCAGTTTCCAGTATTCCTTAGTTCATTAAATCATTAGCTTGCGACAGACAGAAGTACCAATGAAAACTTGAGAATGATCTATCCTTGTGTACCTATATTTGAAGTTGCTTCATTTGAGAAACTGTCATTTTCTGTTTTGAATCTTAAAGATTTTAAATGTAAGAGATTTTGCAAAGCAAGGTATGGCTTGGTTTGAATTCTGTCCTTTGTACTTGGATTAAGTGTTTGCATGAGAAATTATTTTTGAATGGCAGATGAATATTTGAAATATGCTTGTAAAAAGTTATTTAACTTGAGCATTTCCTTTATACAGTTTAGATGTAGACAAATGACTGCTTTCAACCAAAACAGTCTCCAGTGAAACATTTCCGAACGATTAGCTTAAATATGTATGATGTCTTCCACAGTAATGAAGTTTTCTTTCCTATGTACTATTGATAGGCATTTATAAAACTGGCAATTGATATTCAGTTATGTTTGTGGCTCACAAGAGATTGCAGCTAATTCCTTCATTGTTCCATAAGCTTTCAGTTGTTTCAGATTCATCGCAGATTTGGGCTTTGCTTTTTAAATTCTTACGTGCCATTTGCATGCTTGATTTTTTTTATGGTATTGGAAACATCCCCTGTTTTGTTTTTGTTTGTTGTTTACTTTTTTTTTGCATTATTTGTTCATCCTCTTTAATGTTGCCTGACCTCCTCCTCTGACCTCCTCCTCTATTTTGCTGCTTCTCAGTAGGAAGCCTCTTTGAACCACAGAAGCACTCTCTTACAGAGTGGGCTAATATTACAGAAAATTGGATTCATCTCTCTTGTTTAGACAATTCTATTATTCTGGTTACTTCTGAGATCTTTCTATTGCAAACTGTAGTCTAAGGCAGAATTTGCTTCTCTTTCATCCCTTCCCACAAAGTCATTTAGAAACTTTGTGTTTTTTCCATTAATGCCAATTTGCAGTTCTTATTTTGCTTCTTGTACAATTTTAATCCTCTTATTCCTTGTAAAATTATCTTTCCCTCCTGTGCAGAGAATCAGAGAATCATAGAATCATGGAATGGCCTGGGTTGAAAAGGACCACAATGGTCATCTAGTTTCAACCCCCTGCTATGTGCAGGGTCACCAACCACCAGACCAGGCTGCCCAGAGCCACATCCAGCCTGGCCTTGAATGCCTCCAGGGATGGGGCATCCACAACCTCCTTGGGCAGTCTATCCCAGTGCCTCACTGCCCTCTGTGTGAAAAACTTCCTCCTAACATTTAACCTAAACCTCCCCTGTCTCAGTTTAAAGCCATTCCTCCTTGTCCTGTCACAATCCACTCTCATAAACAGTTGTTCCCCTTCTGTTCATACGCTCCCTTCAAATACTGGAAGAAATACTGGGGAGTGAGGTCTCCCCAGAGCCTTCTTTTCTCCAATCTAAACAAGCCCAGTTCCCTCAACCTTTCCCTCTTTTTTCTCTTGATTACTCAGCTTTCAACTTTGAAAATATTACTGTGGCTTTTCTTATACTTAAGCCCTTTGATAATGACTTCTCTTTGTAAAAGAGAAAGCAATCATTTTCATGATATCTGTATAAAGCATAAATTAGAATATAATGCTCAAAAGTGGATTGGAAATACAGAAGCCCATTACTTTTTGATATATCCAGAATGTGCTGAAGGCTTGATAGGTAGAGGTCTTCCTCAGTTTTCATCGTGTGATAAGACTGTGGAGCTACATAAACATAACGTTTGGTGGTCATTTGTACTGGTAGTCAGATATTTAAATCTGCAGTTTTTTGTAATTGCCTGCAAAGATAGGTGGTCTATTACTAAACTGCTAAAGGCTATCGTCCATTTATTTTATTATTTCAGTCTGTCCAAGTAAGTATCTGCAAAGTAACAATATGACAATTAAATTGCATTTGTCTTTAGTTGGAATAAATAGATAAGTAGGTCTTTTTGGTTTGTTTTAAAAGAGTATATGAAATATATAGGCCATCAAGAATGTAAACACAGTTGTGTAAAGTGAAATAAAGTTTAAATAAATGAAATGAGTTTAATACTTCACAAGTAATTAATCTTGGATATGCTTCTGGCCCTGTTATCAGAACAAACAATTCTAAAAAAGAAATCTGTATTTAATAAATAATTCCCCCAACCCTCTAATTCTGCAGCGTTTTGAGCTCCAAGACTCAAACAAACAATTGCGTCCAAGACGGATTACAAAAGTTGAAAGTGTACCAGGAAACAAACCCTTCAAGGCTGATGTAACTGTACAGATTGGTGAAAGTGAAGTGACATTCCAGGTAATTACATATTCCTAAAACTATATGTACTTACTGTTAAGTTACTTTCATGTAATCAAGAATTTGACTCTTATCTTTGATCCTGAAACACATTTGTGTTGAGTGTTTGCTTTTTGTTATTTTTTCAAAAGCACATAGATACAGGATTATTGGGTTATGGATAAGCAATATTTTAGATAAATTAATTGTATATAGGAAACTACAGGTATATCAAGTGCTGAAAAATATATGAAAGGAAAATCTATAATGCAGTAAAACATCCAGAAATTTTGAATAAAAATGCTTGTGATGTTCTTGATGCTACTTTCCCTTTTTCTTAGAATAAAATAATGGTCTGTGTGTATCTGCACTTCAAATAAAATCTGATGAGTGTTTGGTAGTGTTCTGACACGGGGTGTTGGGAAAATGGAACAAAAATAATTGCATTAAATGTGATTGGTCTGAAAAGTTTGTGACCTGCTATGTGGTGAAAGAAGATCATATTCAGGGAAGAGGTGGTGATGTGAGGATTTGAAGTTAATTTTGAGTTTGGACGTTAGATAGTCTCTAAAGATGGAGAGTTAGTGGGAGTCGGAGACAGTTTTAATACAGATGAAGGTTATCCTCAGAGACTCTGCACTGTGACAGTGCAAAAACGGGAACAGCAGCAAACAGGAATTTGTCAGACAAAGGTAAATCTATAAGGACTTGATAGGACGTTTTTTCTGAGGAGGTGGATTTTTGCATTCATTTGACCGTGTAGGTAGATGATACCTGCTCAAAATATGCCTGCAGGATGCATTTTTTTCAAGGAAAGAGGACATGAGAAGTTTGCTGATGAAACAGTTCCAGACTAGAACGGAAAATGGAAATAGTGCAAGCATCCTAATGTGGACGATGACTGAATATTTTTAGTCTCCAAAGTTCTGATCAAAGTGTCCCCTGCAGATTTTTGCAAGACACATTCTTTGTTTTTTTGTTTGTTTTTCTCTAAGTAATAAGCACTTTTCATATTTTGATTTCTGCATGACCAGTCTCAAGTTCTTTTTGTACCCCAATGCCATAATTCACAGAAATCGTAGAAACACCAAGGTTGGAAAAGACCTGCAAGATCATCCAGTCCAACCATCACCAACAGTTCTCACTAAACCACATCCCTCAACACAAAATCCAAACATTCCTTGAAAGCCTCCAAGGTCGGTGACTCCACCACCTCCCTGGGCAGCCCATTCCAGTGCCTGGCCACTCTTCCAGAGAAGTAGTATTTCCTAACGTCCAGCCTAAATCTCCCTTGGCACAGCTTGAAGCCATTCCCTCTGGTCCTATCATCAGTTACATGAGAGAAGAGGCCGACCCCCAGCTCAATACAGCCTCCCTTCAGGAAGTTGTAAAGTGCAGTGAGATCTCCCCTGAGCCTCCTCTTCTCCAGGCTGAACAATCCCAATTCCCTCAGCCTCTCCTCATAAGGCCTGTGCTCCAGACCCTGCACCAGCACTAATTGAATTGGTTTACATTTCATAATTTTTTTTTTCCATTAAGAATGGGAGAAGAAAGTGTGGAGGAAGTTGTCTATAAAAAAATCAGAATCATAGAATGTCTTGGATTGGAAAGGTCCCTAAGGATCATGAAGTTCCAGCCCCCATTTGCCATAGGCAAAGCTGCCAACCTCTAGATCTGATACTAGACCAGGTTGACCAGGGCCCCATCCAACTTGGTCTTGAATTCTCCAGGGACAGATTATACAGTGTTAATTTTATTCAGTGTAAGATTTGGGTTTCATAATTACATCCACAAAACATTACAGTATTATTTGGAGAAATGTAACCCAGCCCATACAGAGTTTAGAGCTATCACAATATGTCTTATTAAGTGTTTTGTTTTGTTTTCTTTTGCCTTGTTTCCTTTTAGGTTCCAGCTGGGACTGGGCTATTAAAACAGCATTCTCAATCAGATAAATTCATAAGAACTTCCAGTCATGATCAGCTGTTGGCAGAAATGATGCAATCTCATATGGTTAAAGATATGTGTTTGATTGGAGGAAAAGTAAGAATTTTAATTTCTCATTTCCCTCTTTCCCCATGTTCCTTACAATGTAATTTAGTTATTAATTTCTAACTTTTTAGGGCTGTGGAAAAACAGTTATTGCTAAGGAGTTTGCTGATATGCTAGGATACAGCATAGAACCTATCATGCTATATCAGGTAAGTAAATGATCTGCTGATGATCATGCTTTCAATATGATCCAAAATACAGCACACAGGCAGGTTGTCCATGTAAGGCAGCCTTTATGTACAGCAGCAGCTTCTATAATCAGTAATAATAATCACCAGTGTATGTTTTAAAATAAAGGATACTAAAAATAGCTTTATGGTAATTATGGAGTGTTTTTTTACTTTCTGTTATGGAATACTCATCTAAAATCTTGTCTCACTGCAGACCTGAACAAAGGGGGTAGTATACAGCAATAAAGATAGTTCAATGTTATTACTTGTAAGTTAGCCCTGATAGGGCTTTACTTTCATTTTACTGCCTTCATTGGGAACGTGAGAGATAGATAACTTAAATAAGCAAAATGTAAGCATTCACTGCATCTTTCTGTTAGCAACAGAGAATTGACAATTTGTTTTGTGATTTGACGTAACTGAGCATCATAAAGAAAATGATGTCTTCCATATCTTTCCAGATTTTCTCTCTACTTTTGAAGTATGTTTCCTTTTGGTCAGAGTGGTGACTTCTTGTAATTCATGCATATTGAAGACCTTTTCTCTTTCCTTTTTTTTGTTTGTCCCTATGCTGTTTCATTTTATAATCAATCAGCAGTTTTAATGTTATTTTTCACTGGTATGGAAGAGGTTTCTTAAGTATACTGAGAATAGATAATGTTATTAAAGCTTATTGAGGATGTTCTCAATTATTTTTCACTTTCTATAGGCTTACAGTTTCATTTTTTTTTTACTTCTGTCAAGATCTTTCAGTGTCCTCTTACAGCTTATTTTTTTCTGATGCCTGTCTCATGGGATTTTAAATAATGCTATTGATTCTCTTGATTTACTTTTTCCTCTTATTTATTTATTTATTTATTTATTTTTACATTTCTTTTTAGTCTGATGGTTACAGTGGTGGTGGGACTGCATTGCAGTAGAGATAAAAAAGAAAAAGTTCTATATTCAAAAATGTTGGATCCTAGAAATAAAGAATGAGGATTGGTATTTATATGTGATAAATGCATATTACATTCAATTGATATTAATGCTGCTCATTTTTTTTTAGGTGCTATCACTCTTAGCCGAACTGTTGCTAATTTATTTCAAATTTGGCTGGGATAATAGAGATGTGGCTTTAAAAATAAATTTGGGGAGACCTGTGTGTTTTTTGTGAGGCTTATAGGTAGCTGACTTAACTGTCTTAGAATGACACTTAGGGATAAAGTGAAAGGAAGAACTAGAGAAGTCATAAGGGCTTCAGTGTGTTTTGCAGGTGGTGTCGAGGAGCTGTAGGTATCATCAAGGCTGTGTTTCTAGTGAGCTGGAGGAAAAAATCTACCATAGTTTAAAGTAGCAATGGTTGCAGACAGGTTAGATGTACAGAAAAATCAAATTAAGGAGATGTCAGTTGTCTCAGAGTATGATAAATGTGAAGCAGTGGCCCTGCTATCCGTTTAGGTTTTTTTCTGTTGATTTCATCCTGACAGTGCATCAGACTGTCTCACAGCACTATAGATTGTTTGTTTTTTAAACCCTGAGGTCTGTCCTGCTTAACAGTGATCTCCTGTAGGCACTGTTCACTTGGTACTTGTTTGGAGAATATTGTCAGTCTTAGATCTTGATCAACTATGACCTCATGCCATAGTCTGAAAAATATTGAGGTTAAAAATAGAGTGACTGAATTTGCTTATTACATGTAAGGTTTTCTCCATAACCTTTAGGAATGAAAACACTCTCAAATGAAATATGAAGCTAAGGCTGTTCCATGACCTTGTAAGCCAAAGCATACCAAATATCACAAATTTTGTGGTCATAAGTGATAATTGGCAATATTGTAGGGGAAGATTAGCATCAGATTCAACACAGTATATTCTTAACACAGTATATTCTTTAACACGGTATAATCTTCCCCTTCCTTTGCTTATTTAAATCTTTCCCAGACAGCATGGAAACCTTAAAAGGAAGAAAAAGACAGTGGCAGCTGGTTTGGATGCATGTGGGGAGTGAAGAGATGCAGACAAAAATGGGTGGTTTCATTGAAGGGTTGAAACAGACAAAAGAAAAAAAAAAAAAAAAGGAAAAAAAAATTTGTGATTATGAAAGAAAAAGTCCATTTTATGTTTTTCTGCATTGACACGAGCTTCTTCAAACACGATCCCACTGTTCTGCTCTTCCTTCCCCCAGTATGCCTTTAGCTAATGGAGGTGCAGACTCTAAAAATTTATCTGCATAAATTGAGTCAGATAAGAGATCTTTTCCCATGTTTTAACCTGTCCAGTTGTGATCAGGTTTGGTTTTCAAAGTTACACAGCCCTATCAATGCAATATGATGTTCCTAGTGATATACCTGGCTTTTCCAGAAGTATCTGTTATCCTGTATACAGTCATATAGTAAGATAAGTGCATAGATTCTGGGCTAGAATTATGTCATACTTCTCTCTGCACTTGCAGATATAAATATAAAATATAAAAATATTTTATATATAAAAATATATTTTTAAATCATCCCAAGAAAATTACTTTTACTGCCTTGACAAATGAACATAAAGACAGACTCACTCACACTTTTGTTGTATGAGGTACAGTGATCCTTGTGATGACTGATCCTTGTGGATCTCTTCCAACTCAGGATAGCCTATGACTTTTACTCACCAGCAAAATCAGGGAATTATTTAATTCAGCAAGCTTAAAAACATAACCACTGTTTTTCAGTAGCCTAACTTTAATTAGTATGGCTTCACTGAATAGGAGCAGACGACTTCCTTTTTGGAGATGCATGAATGGAGGAGCTGATGAAGAAATCAGTTAATTGCTGGACATTGTTCTTTCAGAAGGACCTGTTATGGATCCAAGTTGAAGGAGGGAAGATTTAGGTTGGATGTTAGGGGGAAGTTCTTTACTAGGAGAGTGGTTAGGCCCTGGAACGGGCTGCCCAGGGAGGTTGTGGATGCCCCGTCCTTGGACGTGTTCAAGGCCAGGTTGGACGGGGTCCTGGGCAACCTGATCTAAATGTGTATGTTTGGTGGCCCTGCCAGGCAGGGGGGTTGGAACTACATGATCCTTGAGGTCCCTTCCAACCTGGGTGATTCTGTGATCTGTGATTCTGTGTGTGATTACTGCTGAAATAAAATCTAGGCTAAGAGTTTGAAGTATTTCACATTAGAGCGAACCATTCCTTTGGTTTCACCAGGATTTGATCAAGTTAAAAGGGCACAGGGTTTTTGTAGAGCGGCATTTATGGTAATAGGGAATGTTGTTAAAGCAAAAAAAAAACCAACTGTGAGCTCATTGTTCGGAATAAATTCACTCGTGGACATGTCTACCTAACATCCAGGTATATATGTATGTATATATATGTGGTGCTGTTGCCAGAACTTTTTTGAGAACTAAATGGTTTGCATGACACCGAGTTTGTTGGCACCGAATGGGATTTGCCTTTCTCTAGAGGGGAGAAGGGTCCTTTGGGAAAAGCTAGTAGAAGTCATTGGGAGGGCTTTAAACTAGGTCTGAACAGGGATGGGGGTGACAGTGAGCCTTCCTGTGATAAGGTGTGGGATGGCATAGCTGTATTAGGACAGGGGCCTTGAAAGACTGACTTCCTTGAGAGATGCTGGCAACACTGCAGCATGTACAAAATCCTGTGATGATAAGGCAGTGACTGCTGGGAAAGATCATGGAATACATCCTCATGGAAATTATACTAAGGAAGACAGGGAGGTGATAGGGGAAAACCAGCATGGCTCCACCAAGGGTAAATCCTTTTTGAACCTAATGGCCTTTTATGATGGTGTCAGTGCATCAATAGACAAGGGAAGAGCCACTGACATCATCTATCTGGACTTCAGTAAGGACATGGCGCCCCACAACATCCTTCACTCCAAACTATAAAGACATGATTTGATGGGTGGACTGTTCAATAGACAAACTGGCTGCAGAATTGAGTTGAGAGAGTGATGATCAATGGCTCGGTGCCTGGAAGGAGATCAGTGATGAGGGGTATCTCACAGGAGTTGGTGCTGGGACTGATGCTCTTTAGTATCTTCATCAATTACGTTGACAGTGAGGTTGAGTACATCCTCAGCAAGTTTGCTGATGACACCAAGCTGTGTGGTGTACTCAGTACACTAGAGGTATGGGATGCCATCCAGAGGGACCTAGACAGGCTTGAGTAGTGGGCCCAGGTGAACCTTACAGGATTCAACAAATCCAAGTGTGCAAGGTCTTGCACCTGGGTTGAGGCAGCATCCACTACTAAATACAAGCTGGGGGATGACAGGATTGAGCACAGCCCTCCTAGAAAAGACCAGATTATACTAGTGGATCAGAAACTGGACATGATCCAGCAATGTGCCCTTGCAGCATAGAAAGCCAACTGTATCCTAGGCTGCATCAAAAGCAGTGTGGCCAGCAGGGAAGTGATCCTACCCCTCTGCTCTGCACTGGTGAGGCCTCACCTAGAGTACTGCGTCCAGATGTGGAGTTCTTAGTACAGAAGAGACATGGACCTGTTGGAGCACGTCCAGAAGAGGACCATAAAAATGATTCAAGGAATGGAACATCTCTCCTGAAGACAAGCTGAGAGAGCTGGGAGCATGGATAAGGCTGCGAGATAATCTGATAGCAGCCTTTCAATATCCAAAGAGGGAGCTACAGGAAAGAAGGGGACAGAATCTTTAGTAGAATCCATGGTGATAGAAATGGTTTCAAGCTTAAAGAGGGTAGATTTAGGTTATATATATAAGGAAAAGAACTTTACAGTGAGGGTGGTGTGACACTGGCACAGGTTGTGCATGCCCCTGTTCATGATCCCTGTTCCAGATGACCTTTAGAGGTCCTTTCCAACTCTAAGGGTTCTCCGGTTCTGTATTTCACGTGTAAAATATCTCAGAAAATCTTAAAAACCTTTACAGGAGGCAAGACATAAAAAATGACTGAATGCTGCTGAGCTATGCATCTTTTGATATATTTTAAGAATGCATTTGTTTTTTTACACATCAGTAGCTTTGCACAGCAAAGTAAGAACATAGTTTAATGACTGGAAAAATGTTAAATATTAATTCATGCAGTAATTGGGCAATGAAGGCTCTGAAAAGTTTGATAAAGCATACTTAATAGGTTTCTGTATTTTTCTTCAGAAAGTATCTTTTTGGTTTTCTGGGAGAGAGATTATATTGTCCTAAATCATTTCTAAAATGAAAGAGGTTCATATCTGTGCTGTAGTTCATGTTATTTTTCCAGTCATTTCTACAGGCACTAAGAAATTAGATGAAGCTCTTCTCTTTGGTCTGAACAAACAGCAGTATTTTCATTCAGGCTCTGTGAAGAATTGTGTTCTTGGATGTTTGTATATAATGTTTACTTTTATTTTAAATATTTGCTTCATCCTTCTTTCCATCTGAAGTTGATATAAGGACTTGAATAGTGTGAAGTCCTTAGCTGCCTATATTGTTTTCACAGAAATAAACTCTACAAGCTTTTATGTTGTGAGTTGAGAATCAAACATATCCAAACATATCAATCAACATATCCCAAACCTTTTAAGCATATGGATAATTTCTTACGGTAACACTTGTCTCACAGAACAATTACTGTCTAATTTATGGTCTCTGACATTGTACACATTTCTGACTATATTCAGTTCTAAGTAGGCAGATTCTTGACAGAGGAAACTTAGATCCTGATTAGGAAGGATTTGTTTTTCAGGGTTTTTTTGTGTGTGTGTTTAAAAAGCAGCAAATGAGAATCACTGCATCCTAGGAATGGGAAAGAACCTCTGGAGATCATCTAGTCCAGCCCCATATTTAAAGCAGGTTCCCTGGAGTAGGTCCAGGTGGGTTTTCAGTATCTCCAGAAAAGGAGACACCACCATTTCTCTGGGCAGCCTGTTCCAGTGCTGTCATCTCAAAGTAGAGGTGTTCTTTCTCATGTTCAGAGAGAACTTCCTGGGTTCCAGTTTGTGCACGTTGCCTTTTGTCCTGTAGCGGGGTGCCACCAAAAGGAGCCTGACTCCATCCTCTTGACACCCATCCTTCAGATATTTCTAAGAGTTCCTGTGGAATTTGGCTACACTACATTGCTATGTCCACAGTAAGTGGCAGCATGATTTAAATCATTTTAGGTGATATAATAAATGTGAATTTCTTTCCATGCTCTGTGGAGCACGGATTAAGTTCATACAATATTGTTGCGTCTACTTCTTCGTGTACATATTGTATCTGAAATGTCTGCGTGCATTCTAATGCAATGTTTATTTTGGTCCTGGTAGGGAAAAAAATAATCAATACATAGCATCTCTTGTGGGAAAGCTGTTCTTGCAGGGAAAATAGAATGTGCACATATTTGTCCAACTTAGGATAAAGAATAGAATGCATCAGAAGGAAGTACTCAGCTTTAGCAATAAAATAAAAAGATGTAACCATTAGGCATGGTAAATCTAACTGAAAAAGCCTGGCCTCATATAGTTGACACCCACCCTTTAGATATTTACAAGTGTTGATAAGATCCACTCTCAGTCTTCTCTTCTGCAAGAAGCAGCAGCCAGCTGGTTTTTGTGTACTGTAGCTAGGGAACTTTTGGTTGTGATTGTTCAAAATAAAACATTTCACTTCTATTTTTATCTTTCCCTGTAAATTTTCAGGTGAAAAAAAAAAAAAAAAAAACAATATTCAAAGTGACGTTACAACAAATTTCCTGCAACTTGTTCCTCCTTCTCTTGCACAGCAAAAACAATCTTTTAAGCACATCCCTACTGTTTGTGTACTGTGATGTTTTTGTTTCTAGGATTTCTTCTTTTTTTTTTTTTTTTTTTTTTTTTTTTTGCATGACCTCATAGTTTTCCTTCTAAACTCCTTCCAGTTCTTTGAGAATTATTAACAAAATGCAAGTCCAAATTGGCATGAATGCAGGAAGCATAGATTTTTTTTCACCTTGTAATTGCCAAGAACACAATTCGTGCGGAGAACCGTAAGAATGGCTGAATTGGAGATTTGTATTGCGGTGGCTGCAAAGGGGAGGAAAGGAAACAAGTATTTTCTCTGCTCAACTTCATTATTTTTTTTCCTAACCTACAAGATACTTTAGCTTGTATTGCACTGTTTATCTTCTAAGTTACAATGACTGTGACCAATACAAATCAAAATGTTTCAGAAGGCAATTGCTTTGCCCGAAGTAGTGTGTGTGGGGAGAGGGATTAATTAGGACCTTTCTGTTGTCCCCCTCCAAAAGGAGGAATTTTTAGTGACAGGGTGTTATCATCATGGAACAGGCTGCCCAGGGGGTTGTGGATTCTCCTTCTCTGGAGATATTCAAGAGCCAGCTGGATGCCTACCTGTGCAGCCTGCTCTAGGAGGCCTGCTTTGCAGGGGGTTGGCCTTGATGATCTCTGGAGGTCCCTTCCAACTCCTACAATTCTGTGATTCTGTGATCACGCAGTTCATAACATTATAATTTTAATATTATGTATTAAAAATTGATTTAGTGTAAAGAAATAAAAGCAATAAATCACTAAGCAGGGACTTTGCCATAACAAATCACAGAATCACAGAATGACCAGGGTTGGAAGGGAACTTAAGGATCATGAATCTCCAACCCTCCTGCCACATGCAGGGCCACCAACCTCCATATTTCATACTAGACCAGGCTGCCCAGGGCCCAGCAAACCTCTTACTGCCTTTGGGTAGATGTTAATGAATGATGCTTCATTTGAATGCGTCACTTAATTAATACAATTCAGTCATTTAAATTATGATATGAAGTTCATTTCAGAAAATATTTTTCAAGAAAATACACCTCTGATGGTTGTTCTTTTTCTTCTCATGAAAACAGAAGTGTATTTCTCAAGTTGCTGGAATTACAGCTGTGTAACAGTATATATAGCATACTGAGCTCCTGATTAATTCCTGTTCTATATTGTTTCCCTCCTTTAGGTGTGAAGTGTCAGAAAGTGTGTTAGTTGAATGCATGCATTTGCTAACTACACAGTGCACACTTATGATGCAAATCCTGAAAATACTTGCACTTTTTTTTTATGACCTTGCTTAAAAATTGTTTTAGGCTAATTCTTTAATAGAATACTAGCAATGAGCAAACTGCATTAAAAAGCAGAAGGAGGGCAATAAAAATAATGGCTGTTTTGGTACATCTGAATGTGAGGTTTTGGGTTATAAAATGGGGAAGCACTGAATGAACCGGACTTTGTCCTGTTATTTTAAGGCTTTTAAGGAAATTTAGAAAGAGGAAATGATTCAGGCCATATGATGCAATGTGTTCTATTTTTATTCTTGAAAGTTCAAAAGGCTTGTAGTTGTGAAGAGGACATTTGCAAAAGCTGCAGCTACAATAGAAAGTATTTTTCTCATCTGATTTTAGGTTAAATTCTGTTCACAGCGTAGCCTAAAGAAGGAATTTCATCTTTCAAGTCACAAAATGCCATTATGTCTTTGTTGCCCCAGTGTGCATCTGTTGGAAAGTAACAAAATATGTATACTGGACACTGTTGACTAGATTTTGCCTTTATCTGTGTTTTATTCCCTATGCAGTATTTTGTGATACTCTATATACTTTTGATATAACCACCAACAACCAAACTTCTGGTTTAGCTTCAGAAAGGTTATACTGGCAAGTCTGGTACTTACACAGGCTGTATGACACAGTGCCTGTCCATGTGGGTGTTATTTAAAGGTTGCTCCAAGAGCGATGCCTCCTATCTATTTTCATGGAAACTACAATAGATGCAAAGAATACAATACTATTTGATAGAGCAAACTCTCAACTACAAAACTCTGTTTTTCAAAATAGTCCCCACTGTTAGCAGAAATGCACCACCCAATGCCTCACTGTGCTGACATCTACTGTTTGGTCTCTATAAATGTTCAACAAGCATCAGTGAATGTCAGTGGGTGCCATTTTTTCCACATGAAGGGATTCAGTGATACACCTTTGCTTCATATGTACTTCCATGTCAGACGCCACTTTGTCAGACCATCTCACAGCTGCTATCTGTCACACAGCAACACCTCTGACAGAATTTGGGTGAGAAGTTTTAATCTCTACTGCTGTACCACCAACCGCCTTTGGTGTCATGGGGTAACATAATAAAATAGGAGGCATTACTTTCAGAGCAGCCCTCATAATAGTCTTTCAAAAAGTAATTGAAAAATTGCTGCTAATCCTCTTTGGGTGTAGCCCCAGGAAAAACAGAATGGAGTTTTCTAAGGAGAAAGCTTGTAGATGAATACTAGGAGATACTTGTAGATGAATAAAATGCAGCATAACTCAATTCTGATGAATTGGCACTTACAGGACATGACAGCTAGAGACCTGCTGCAGCAGAGGTATACTCTTCCTAATGGGGACACTGCGTGGAGACCATCACCACTTGTTACTGCGGCCCTGGAAGGAAAACTTGTTATTCTTGATGGCATTCATCGAATTAACCCTGGCACTCTAGCTGTATTGCAAAGGTCAGCTTATGAGCACAGCTGGGTAGTGTGCATGTGATCTGTTTGCTGGGCACATATGTACTGATAAATTAAGGTTTTTCTGGTGAATATGACTTTGTAACTTCAACAGTGCTGTAAAGATCAAGCTGAATGTTGAAGCTCTGTGGAACATGTATCGTTCTGTCTTTACATACTTGAAAGCAGAAGCAATTCTTTCAAGTTCCTTAAAAGTCTTTAATGGCACAGGAAATTTCAGTTCTTTGTAAAGACAGTGTGTAAGCCTAAAGAATGAACTATATTTTACTGTAAATTTACATAATAATTTACATACTAATAATACATTAGTAATGTTTGAACAATGATCTGAAAATAGAAAATGCCAGAAAATAGTTTAAATAATTCTCATTATTTTCTATTAAAAGTAAGTAGCTTGGCTAAGTGTCTTTATGCTGAAACTATTTACTTGGGCAAATTGCATAACCTTCACACCTGGATGCGTCTTAGAGTGCTGTAACTTTTTCCAGTGGACTGCGTTGACTGAGACAGCTTTTTAAAAGTGTTAGCTGAAATAAGTGCTGCAAAAAGAAATCAAAGGCTACATAAAGTTTGTTTATTTTTATTTTCAAACAGGCTGATACATGACAGAGAATTGACCCTCTATGATGGCACCAGATTATTAAGGGAGGATAGGTATCAGAACTTAAAAGAAGAATTGAAGATCCCTGATGAGAAACTACAGGAAAGGTAAAGTGTCCACTATGACTTCAGAATGCAAACACTATTTCATCCTGTAAAGCACCTAATCTCCTTTATTTTATTGTGAAGATATCATGCAAAAGTGCTTCCCTCTTAAACCTTTTAATCATCAGGAGAATGTATTTTAATCATCAATTTCCTCATGGTTTTTCTTCTTTTTATTGAATGAGAAAATTATATCCTGTTCAGAATGCTTAAGCTAAAAGAAAATCATTAAATAACTTTAACATGAAGGAGTTAGAAATTGAAGATAAATGGTGCATGCATAAAGGCACAGATATGTAAGTGAGTCATACTTAATTTTGGAAGAATTTATTAAGACCATCTTAAATAAAAATAAAGCCATATTGAAATTTAATATGGCTTGCTACTTTCTTTTTCTCTACTATCTAGAAAGCTGTTTTTTTAATTTCCAACTAATATGGAGCAGGAAATAGGAAAGATAGGTTGGGATCCATTTTGCTTATTCTTTATTGTTTATTCACTTCCACTTGTCTGTTAGAAACATTCTGCAACTCGTAGCATTTTTCTCATTCACTGCTGACTGTACATGATGCGTGGTCAAACACTGCTGATAAATTGTAATTAGCAGAAGATGTATTGTTGAGTGTGCTCCAAGACAAACACAATTTAATATGCAGGTATATATTAAATAAGCCTTGTATAAAGAACTAAACATGCTGTTTATCTCAAATAGATCTAATCTCTCTGAAGGCATTTGAACTTAGATGTCAAAAGTCTCACGTTTATGCTGAGACTTACACTGCAGGATGTGTGTGTTTCTAAACTTTGAAAGAGACCCCAGTTCTGGTAGGGATGCACTCGCAATGTGCCACCTCTTCATATGTACCACTCCCCTTTCTCTCAATGGTCTTGCTAAATATGGTTTTTGTTTGTTCTTTTTGTTTTTCCTTTAACCTCCTTCATAGTTTATACTTTCAGAAAGTTGTTCATCTGGTTTTCTTCTTTGTTGTTTTTTTTCTAGTTCGCTTTTTATCTAAAATACTACACCACCATTTTTGTTGTTAAAAAAACTTAATTTTAAGCCTTTTATAGCATTTACTTATATAAGTAAATATAAGATCTTAAGAGATTTAAGACTACATCTTAAATAAGATGTAGTCTAAGAGTGCTTGTTGCTAATTGGCTGATGAGTCAATACAGCCAGCTAGATGGGCATTTCCTGCATTTATATTGTCTGAGTAAAGAACAAAGAAATGCTTGTAAGGATTTTGTAAGTATTTTAAGCCCAGAATTTGAGAAGAGAGGCGAAGAAGCTCCAAGGATCTATCTTAGATTGTATTCTGACTTCACATTCAATTTTGTACTTCAGTATAAAATCTAGTTAATCATGTTGCCCTGCTTTTGACTGCTTTGGAAGCACCAAAAGTCTTTTTTGGTTTTCCTCAGAAGAGTGTCCCTTTTGCCTTCAGATCACAATGCATGGCTTTCATCTAGCCACTTCAATATTTTGCAATAGAGAGCTTATTGTGAATTTTAAGCACTGAATGTTCTACTTGATTGACAATGGCTTTTACCCTAAATGAAGGGTGTCTCTT
Organism: Lagopus leucura; assembly: GCF_019238085.1. Lineage (NCBI taxonomy): Eukaryota > Metazoa > Chordata > Aves > Galliformes > Phasianidae > Lagopus > Lagopus leucura. The sequence continues at coordinate 14,897,916 of NW_024962262.1, forward strand.
ACAACAATCCTGACCAGTGTTTGATCTTATAAAAAGTAAACAAAAAAATCCCATCCCACCACATGGGTTCTCTCATATCTGGAAGCTCATTGTGAGCTTTTAGCACCACCTTGGTTACAGCTGAAAATCCTTGCTACTTTGTGAGGAAGTGCTGAGACATCCACCTTCTGGGTGAAATGTTCAATCTAGCCCTATTTCAACTTTTTGCTGTATTGGCTCAGTCAGAGGAAGTTAAGGTAAATTAGTATAAAAATCTGCCAGCTTCTTTGGTTTTGATATGGTCTTCTTCAGTGTCAGTGGGCCACTCATCTGTTCATAGGGTGCTGTTTTGGTCACCCCTTGAGAAGCTGGAGATGTTCCAGGTCCTCATCTTGAACTTTTTGGTTTACCTTTCACTGTCTCCCAGTTATTATGTCGCTAGTTGTTCTTTGATTCCAGTACTGCTTTCCTCACTGTTCTTCTTCCTTTTCAACAGCAGTGACCTGTCACTGTAATCTCCAGTACCTTACAGTGTTGCAGAATGGCTATGCAGAACTAGGTGTTCTTCCCAGACAGCTTCTCATCCAATGTTATCTCACTACTGACAGCTGATTTAATCACAGTGTAGGTGCGAGCCATCCATCATTCACCTGCATAGACTGTTTTATGAAGGGAGCGCACAGTACACTGTAACTTGAGTTTTATTTTAACAGATCATCTAGGACAACTCTTGCTTCTAAATCATGTCTAAATAAAGCCAGGCATTGAGCTTCATTTATTCTGATTTTCTGAGTTTAACTAAAGTAATTTCAGTGTAGTTGCTCTTTGAAAGGCCTGCAGAATATGCATTCTTATTTCTGCAGGGACTTAATCTGGTATTTGCTGAGTGACATGTGAAGGCTACTGTTAGTTTTCCAAAATGAAAGTTCCCTATAGAAAGCAGGTTCAAGTTTTATTTAAAACAGGATTATTTTATTTTCTTTTTATCTTTTTTTTTTTTTCTCCTAAATCTTACTAATTCCGAGGCTTCAGTTTTCATTTGTATATTGGAAATCAATATACATTAAATTGGAACCTAAGATTCATATTATACAGTTAGTGAAATTAAATTTTTGCTTTGTTCTTAGCCTTTTAATTATCTACCCAATCTCACATATTAATGTAGTTCTTATGGGAAATGGTAGAAGAGGAAAGCACATATTGAGAGGCATATCAGTGATGCAGTGGGAAGCACATGACAGTTTTAAGTCTCTAAGCAGTCAAATGGGGCCTGAATGAAGTATCTGAAGGGAAATGAAAGAACAAGATAAAAAGGAATATTTCTGAAGGACCAGAATTTGAAGGGAAGAAACAAATGCTTCATTAGGAAATTATTAGACTGGGAGAGGGCAGGACTGTCTTCAGAATGTGAATAAGAACATGAGATGGAGACTAGAAGGCGGCTGTGATGAAGAAGAACTGATAGCTTATTCCTGTCTTCAGGAAAAACCAAGTAGATGAGGTAGATATTCTCTCTTTTTCTTTCTTTTTTTTTTTTTTTTTTAAGTCATGGTCAGCTTTTGTTCATGAGTGTTCTTGATTGTAGTGACTATTCAAAATGTGGCTTGAAGTTTCTTCTGCAGTGCTTCTAGTCATTCATGAAATAATAATAAAAAAAAAACCCTAACTGTTCCTCTGTATTGCCTTCATTTAAAACTCACTAATGAGGTGGACAGGTGCTGTTGTAAGATACATATAAAATATATATATAATCATATTATAGAATTGTAGAATGGCTTGGGTTGAAAGGAACCTTAAAGATCATCCAGTTCCCACATCCCTGCTGCAGGCAGAATTGCCAACCACTAAACCAGGCACTAGGTCATGATACCCAGAGCCTCATCCAACCTGATCTTGAACAGCTCCAGGGATGGAGCACCCACAACCTCTCTGGGCAGTTTATGTCAGTGTCTCAGCATGCTCTCAGTGAAAAATTTCCCCCTGACAATGTAAATCTTTCCTCTTTTAATTTAAAACCATTTCCCCTTGTCCTATCACAGTCTACCCATTAGAAAGTTGATTTCCCTTCTGTTTATAAGCTCCATTTAAGCATTAGAAGGCTGCAGTGAGGGTCTCTGCAGCTTTCTCTACTCCAGACAGAACAAGTTCAGTTTCTTCAGCCTCAGCCTTCAAAGTAATGTTGTTCCAGTCCTCTGATCATCTTCATGGCCTCCTCTGGACCCCAGCTCCACAGCTTTCTTGATCTGGGTGCCCTAGACTTGGGTGTAGATCTCCAGATGGAGCATATCTTTTGTAATCTAAAAGGGCAAGTGATCATGCTTTTCTGTAGATGACTAGAATTCAGATTTTCATCTAAATTCTGTTTACAAATTCCATTTACAAAATACTATTTCACGATAGGTAAAAGGAGTCCTGCTCTTAACCAATGAGCTGATAATTCTGTATTCTTTCTTTAGTCTGTAAGAGGATTTAAAACACATGAAGATTCTGGGAAAAATTTGAACTATTAAGGGAGAATTTCTTGTAAACACAGCAAGATGCTTTTCATATTTCTATATGAAAATGTTTGATAGTAAAAATAATACAGTCATTTTCCACGGTTTTAGTGCCTTTCATTTTTAATGTTTCAACAGTTATAAAACTTGTGTAATTCATATGAATAATAAAATAGAAAGCAAAAATAGAAGGGAGAATGCTGTACAATCTAATGCTTAAAGTTAAATCGTGAAGGATAGTTTTTCACATCACATTATGGCCTAAGGAAATTACTTGCCTCTGTATATGGAAAGAGAACAGTATTATACTAAAGAATGTGAAAATGCTTTAACCATGGCAGAGTTATTAGTAATGTCTAAGGGGAAAATATTTTTTGGTGCTTGTATTATTTTGAATTTTTGCTGGTTTGAATGCTATTTTTCATAAGTTACTTTCTTTTTTTTTTTTTTTTTTTTTTGCAATTTTGCTTTAAAGATTGACTACTGTCATAAGAGCTAATAAAATATATTGTTGTTCTAAACTATGTAAATTACTGACAATGAGTTATATGTTTATTTCATTACATTGCTGTATCTGTGATGTCCGCTAGCATTTTCCCAAGAAAGGCTGTGGACTGATAAGTGTAATAGCTCTAATAGCACTGAAAAGTGCAAGCAACACACTTGTCCTCATTAGGCTGTGGGATGCTCCTTGGCCTATTGGATAACTAGCAGTGGGCGAGGAGTACTTTTTCCTGTAGTCTTTTCTTGTGCCAGCGTTGCTGTGCAGTGAAGAGAGCCAACAGTCCCAGTGAGATGATATTTGGCCACTTGGGGAAACAAGGTGTTTTTGTTTATGACTTGGGGAGAAGAGTGAAAAAAGCTGAGGAAGCGACTAATGGTCCTTGAAGTTCTTTTACACAGAGGGAAATAATAACTGATGGTGACTGGAAGATTCATTTTCCCAAACAGGTTCAGAGATAAGAAAGAGTGTCTTCAACTACCAAGAATTTTGCATGGGATTTCTTATGCAGTCACCCATTAGTGCACTGAGGTGGTTGTTGTAAGGGTAGCATATGGCTTTTACAAGCAGTGAAGTGCTGGTTTATTTTAACAGGCATTCTTCTAACCTGTTGGAGTGGATATACTCCGCAGTGTTCACACATACATGATAAGTATTGGGTATGGTGAGCAGAAAAGTTTCAATTAGAAGATAACCTAGAAGGATGTATGTAGTAGGATTGTTCAGAAGCTAGAAGTTACTCATGCATGCACAGGTTTAATGCCTTGCAGACTGTGGATGATTTTCCACATGATTAGGTTGAAAGGCAGCAGATAGATGAGAGAAATATAAAATGTGGCAGAAAATGAATTTTGCAACAGTGAAAAATTTTCTATTTGCTGTTTTCTTTTTTCAGCTTGGTGCATTTATAGATATAGTAATTTGCTAAATTGAGAATATTGTGAAATTCAGTAAAAACAGCTAGGAAAGAAAAAATAGGTCATTTGTGGTCCTAATATTATAATAATTCCCAACTCATAAAATTTTGATGGAAAGTGGGATTTATGAAGCCATGCTACAGGGAAAGAGAACCAAGCCCAGTTTGGTTTTGCAGAGTAGCATTAGGAATACAATTCTGCATTTTATTTATTTATTTGTTTGTTTGTTTATTTGTTTATTAAACTTCAGTTGCTTTGAACCATGTGTTGATAAAAGGAAAATCTTTCCCTAAAATCACCCTGAGCAGACTGCATTCTGATCCTCTTGACAAAGACGGTGCTGGTAATCCTTGGTTGGAATTAAGCACTGATGTCAAAAGGATGTAGACATTAGTACAAGAGAGTGCTCTCTGGCTCTGTTGTCAGTGAACATTTAATAGAAAGAGAAAGGAATGGGGATTCTCTCCACTAATCCGACAGCACCAAATCTTCCCACTGTGTTTGAGTTTCAGCGATTTAAAAAGTGTCATGTTTTTAGCAAAATGCATTTATTTGGTATTTGTCTGCAAAGAATACAAGGTGTCAAAGATCTCTGTTTTATAAAGTGTACCTCCGTGTAGTATCTCTGTATTGTATTCCTTTAGACACCTGCTCTGTAATACCTCAGAATAACATAGAAGCTCATCAGTTGCTAACATGGAAACAGGGAACTTTCTCAGCATTGCAGGTTCATGTCATGTGTGGCATTTGTTTTAATAATACACTTAGCTTGACATTTTTTAATATTTCAAACATCATTCCAAACGATGGGCTTCTGAAGTAGCCATATAGTTTCATTCATGTTTAGGAACTGGAAAACTACAGCAGAGGTGTTGTAACCTGTCCAAGTCACAGAATCATAGAATGATTTGGGTTCTTTTAAGGGACTTTTAAGATCATCTGGTTCCAACCCCCTGCTATACGCAGGGACACCTCCTTCTAGACCAGGTTGCTCAAGGCCCCATCCAGCCTGGCCTTGAGTGCTTCCAGGAAGAGGGCATTCACAACCTTTAAAGGAGGTTGTCTAGAGGATCAAGAAGTCTAGAAGATACATCAGTAATTTCTAGCTGGCATACTGATGTTAACTTGCCCCAGTTATCCATCTCCAGCTTCTCTTGTGTTACAGAAGCACCGGCATTAGTCCTTGGAATTTAGGTGATTATGGAAGGGCGGTTGTTTTTCTCCTTAGTAATGGGAGTAAAGGAAACATTTTCTTTTATGATAATGTTTGCTAATGTTCCCTGATCTTCGTTTATGCTTAGTGACAGTGACATTACCATTGGTTCCTCTTTCATATGATGTTTTCAGACATCTATTTCTATTTTTATCAGTCAGGGAGTAGCTCCTAGGCTTATGGCTTTCAGCTAAGAATAACTCATGCCCACCCCCTGTGTTTACCTTTGATCAAGAGTCTGTTTGCTACAATCACTGTGGTGTGTCACAGTTTTACTGTGCCAACCACACAGTCAGTTTTGATAATTTGTGTTTAATGGTCATATTCTGTCTTCAGATTTTCTTACTTATGCTGTCATTTTCCCACTGATCTCCGAATGTTCTGATTTCAGATTTTCTGACTTACATGAAAAATCACACATGATAACAGGCATATCTAACAGTATAAGCTATTTCAATTTCACTTCTTTTTCCAAATTAACACCTGCTGTTTTAATAAATGTACTGAAAAGTTGTTGAGAACAATTCTTGCGTAATTTGACTAGCTTTTTATCCAACTCTTCTGTCTGTTACCTCTAGAAATTGTGTAGTTGTGCTGTTCAATGAGTACCAGTGCATTCCAAATCCAGAGATGTGATGATGTTATATAGGTAAGATAGACAAAAGATGTGAAGAAGGCAAAACCACCCAAGACAGAGGCAATGCCCTTCTACTGTTGTAACACATGCATCTAGAAGTTCTGTATTTAAGCTTGTATTGGTCACAGTAAGCTTCTGTTATCTGCAGTGGAGTGAAATACACAGGCATTTAAGACTTTTTCACCAAATCCTGCAATATGAGCTTTATACAGTGAATAGTGGATGTCTTGCTACATGAAGCTGCAGAGGCAGATAGGATGATGTAGTTCAGAAAGAGATTAGACAAAGTTTTGGATAAAGAACATCAAAGCCAATAAGGATAAGCCCTTGCATTCCTTGAATGGGAATGGAAGAGGGTGAGGGAAATAGGCTGATGATAGCAATCTCTCACATAAGACTTCAGAAGGGCTTATGTACCTTCCCCAGGAAGCATCTGCAGCTGCCACTATCAGAGAATGAACTTCTAGCTGGATGCATGGATTGAAAGACTCAGTGGAGTGTTTATTAAACTCTTCTAAGTCTTAAGCAGCCATTAAAGGGACCTGTTTTCCCCCATGGTGACTTGAAAATGAGTCGAGATATGAAGTATAACTAACTTTCGGGGGTATTATCAAGTTAGGTGCATTAATCCAATCCCTAGAGACTAGGTGATTTTCCAGAGGCTGCAGAGAACATCAGTGTTGCTAAATCCAGCTCTTGGCATTATCTAGGCCAATCTCCACAGTGTCATCCTTTCTGTCAATCTAATAGAGGAACTGCAGGACCAGTAGATCCTGCTCCCTCCTTGATTTGCCTGTTAGACATACTGCTTTAGGTAAAGCACTTCTAAAAATCTAATTGGTGAGATGTGTCCTTTCAAAACATACAAACCAGTAAACAATAGCTTAGCTGCTGGTGTTTGCTTGTCTTGAGGCATGTAGGTCATATTGCAGATGAGAAGTGGATGCCATTCTCAGTGTGAAAAATGAGGAGCAATTTATGTAAGTGCAAGTCATATTATGCAGTTTCTGTCTTTTTTAGTAAAGTTGCATTGCAAATATCTGAGTAGGTATTGTGATATGATACAATAATATATATATATATTTTCATCTAGTATAAAAAAATAAATGTGATATTCACTGCAGATAATGCATTTTTGAAAACTTTTTTGGCAGGTCCATCTTTCCTATCCACCCCTCATTCAGAATAGTTGTCCTAGCAGAACCTCCTGTCATTGGAAGTAGTACCCAACAGTGGCTTGGTCCAGAGTTTCTGACACTGTTTCTTTTTCATCATGTTCGATCTTTAAGCAAGAATGAAGAAATTCAAGTTATTAAAGAAACGGTAAGTATGTTCAATATTTTAGGCTGGTAATTGTTTATTGATTTTTTTTGTTCTTAACTATATGAAAATATTTTGCTGTTCCCGATGATGTTTGAATGTAGCACAAATGAAACTTCATTTTCAAAACCCATTTATCTCTTAATGGTATTAGAATAAATTTGCATTCTTATCATGATATTAAATGATGACGTAATAAAAAAAACAATGTCAAAACTGTATTTCTTTTTCAGTGATGTAAAGCAACCATATATGCAATGTACCTGTGTGTAGCTGTATATGGAACTTCAATCTATCTTGCATTCAGATTAATACTGTTTTTGTTTCAAGCAGATTCCAAATGTACCCAGTGTTGCTGTGGAGCAGTTGTTGTCATTAACACATAAGCTTCGGGAGACAAATGACACCACAGTGAGTCAGTTTTCTTGTGTTTTTTTTTTTTTGTTTGTTTCAAATCTGCTTTCTACTATGACACTTTGTTTTCAGAGAGGCTGGCTAAGGCATACTAAGCAAGCAATGGTGTGATTTTAGAGGCTGCCTAATTCCCAGGAAGTGATTACTGGTAGTTACTGCACCATATACTGTAGTTTCTTTGATTTTTGTTGCACGTTGTTAAAATCTGACTAAGTAAAGCTTTCAGGAAATTGGCCAAATCTCAGGGGCAGTGGAAACTACCAAGCCATATAATGGCCTGGATTGAAAGGGACCTCAAGCATCATCAAGTTCCATCCCCCTTGCTGCATGCAGGGCCACCAACCTCCATATCTAATACTAGACCAGGCTGCTCAGGGCCCCATCCAACCTGGCCTTCAACACCTCCAGGGATGGGGCATCCACAACCTCTCTGGGCAGCCTGTGCCAGCACCTCACCACTCTCATAGTAAAGAACTTCCCCCTGATATCTAACCTAAATCTTCAACTTAAAATCGTTTCCCCTTGTCCTGCCATTATCTACCCTTGTAAAGAGTTGACTCCCCTCCTGTTTATAGGCTCTCTTTATGTGCTGAAAGGCTGCAGTGAGGTCACCCTGCAGCCTTCTCCAGACATTATAAAATGCTAGCGGGCAACAGCAAAGATTAGGAATGTGAAAGGGAAAGCTACAGAATTTTTAGCTGTGTTACTGCTACAGGCTCTTCTGTTGAAGTAGTCTTATCAAGAAAAATAAGTTCTGCAGACATAGTAAGCACAAAATTCTTTTAAAAAGACAGTCAAATGTTGGTGAAAAGTAGAAGGAATCATTGCTATGGCAACTAACACTCTAGATGTTTTTAATGTAAATAATGTAAAACATTTTGGTGGAATCACTAGTTCAACTGGTATGCAAATGTAATCTGCTCTTAATTTTCATCATTTTGACATGGGCAATAGTTTCACAGCATTTCTGTATAGGAAGTTGAGGGTTGTTGAAAGGCCTTTGTGCTGTTCTGAGATTAAAAACAAGAAAAAAAGGAGTAAAAAGGCTGAATTCTATATACAGCGTTGGAACAGTGTTGTTGCTAATATGTATTTAGCTCCCTACAACTAATCTTTGACAATTGCAGACTGATAAATGAATCATTTGTAACATATTTGGAGACATACCATGCTTGAATAGAACATTATAATAGTCGTTTTCAAACGAGTGGATATCTATAGCATTGTGAAATATCTAAATGAAATATATGATGTTGGATAAGATGTGAGTCATAGTGCAGACTGAGGGAAGTTTCTTGTAGATGAGCAGTGACATTTGACATGTCAGGAATAGCATGCCTGTGTGCAGAGCAGAAATGTTTGCCTAAGGTATTTTATAGGCTATTTATAGGCTATTTATAGAGTTGCCTGAGTAAGTAATGCTCAGCCAGAGATTATCTTGGCATATTAACCATTGTTTAAAGTGATTTTTGTGAACAATAGAATACCTGTAGAATATTCAGCTTGTGGTTGTGTTCTGCATCATTGCAATTGTTTGTTTGATTTACAATAGAACCTAGAGACCACAGTCTAGATCCTGTTGGATTAGATGCCTCATAGATACATATTACAAAGACAGTAGCCTACTTCTGAGTTTACAGCTGTCCCAGGTAAGAAGGAAAGAGGAGATTTTAGTCAAGATCTTAAGTTCCCAGTTGCAAATATACAGAGGATACAACACAGTTTCTCCTCTATGGACCGATATGCTGTTTTGTTTGTTACATCATTTTGACTTTAAACTGCCTGTGCCCTTGGAGATTGGACTTGTCTAGGTGTGAAATAAGAGGCAAGACTTGCCTCCTTCTTCCCACCTAGTGCAATGGATAAAGTACTGCGTTAGTATTCTCTGTTGCCAGTATGTATCAGTGCAGTCCTTTTGGTTGTGAGGCATGAGGATTGCTTTCCTTAAGAAAATTACTTTGGTTGAGAACATTTCAGCTGTATTAGAGTACTTTACCAGATGGAATATGATATCCAGAGGCTGTGAGAGTTATGGCTAGTGAGCTGAAATAGCAGATACAGCGCTCACTTCTCTCACTGATGAGTAGATCTTGAGATAGCACTAGAAAAGCCATCATGTATGACACCATCTTTGTAATGCTGAGTAGTATACCATGATGATTCAGAAGATGCTTCACAGTCTTCCATCAATGAAAACAGGAGGATCAGGTGTAGCAGTATTAGCATTTAGCCCAATCCAAACCATTTTTGCTCATTGCTAAGCTAAAAAATACTACCCTTTGCCTTCTCAGCATTTGAGAGGAGTACATACAATCTCATAGAACTGTTCTTTTTTCCTTCCCCCCCAAAATAACGTCTGTTTGTTGAAATTAGTTTTCCAGAGGAAAGAGTTGATGATTTGACATTTCTCATGCTTGAAAGTTATTAGGAGAGAAAAAAGATTCTGCAATTCCTAACACGCTGGGTTTTTTTTTCTACTTTTTCCTCGTTGGCAAGCTTCAGAATTTTTTTACCAGTTGAAGGATTATATTATAGTCAGAAATCATTTATATGACCCAAACTAAAATGTTTTGAAATTACCTTATTACAACATTTCATTTAACACAGACAAAGTATGATGCAACTTATCAGATCACACTCATTGTTGTGTGCTTCCTGATAAAACAGGGAACCTGTTTGTATTAGATACCTTCATCCGGTAGATGGTAATTATGGAATGATTTCTTGCTCGATATTTATATCTCTATCTAAATACATAGCCACTTATTTGGGGGGCTCTGTTTGTTTGTTTATCTTTCAGTGATGCTGTATTTGTTCTAGGTTGGTCTTCACAAGCTTTGAATCACTTCTGTAACTCTTTACTCAATAATGTGCAGTTTTTAGCATTTACTTTAACAAGTGGACAGCAGAAAGGGACACAGTGTTCCAGTAATAGCCTGCCCAAATGCATGCACAGAGGTGATACCGTCTCCTTACTTCTGCCCACTGTTGTTTTTTGTACATCTGTGAATCCTGCCAGTCTCTTTTGCCAAAGCATTACATGTGGAGCTCATATTCAGTTTGTGAGAAGAAGACTAGATTTTACAACATCAATGCTTTTACAATGGCTAACCTGCTTGTTATTAGTACTCTGTAGTATTTGGTTTCATGTAGCACAGAAAATTAAGTCATCAGCATATTTTTTCTTTCCGTTGCTTATCAAGTGAAATCATAAAACACATCTTTAGATGACATAATTTTCATGACAGTGAAGTACTGCAACAAATAAAGAATTAAAAAATTGCAGATGCAATAGCACCAGCCATTACAGGAGGCAGAAAGCACTTGTGAATTAGGAGAAAAGTTGAAATAATTGCTTTTGGATTACGCTTTTTTCCTGACTTGTGCAGTTGAAGTCTCAGAGATCAAGTAATTAAGCTACCTTGTATTTTTTGACAGGCACAGTCCCTGGCTTCATCTTTATCTACTCGACAGCTATTGCGAATTTGTCGTCGACTGTCACAACATCCAGATGAAAGCCTTTACTATGCTGTTAATAAAGCCTGCCTTTCCAGGTAGAAGTGCTAGTTTGGTAGAAGTTCAAGAGTTTATCGGTCTATTGCTAGCATGCAAGATACCTGTTAGTGCATTTCAGTAACTAGTGCAATTAATTTCCTCAGAATAGTTTCTCTGTTATTTCTAAATATAGGAGGTGAGTAGAAATGGCTTTGTAGTGTTTTCTTATCTTTATGATGGTGTTTAATGACATCGTATAAATTTTGTCACCATTATCAACATAACTTTGCTGTCTCAAAACACTCAAAACAGAATTCTATTAATGTCTTGTTTGTTCAAATCAAAACTTTGATTTCAGTTCTAAAAATGGTATGGTTTTGTTGTTTTTTTTCTTTCACTTGAGGACCAAAGCTCTAAGAGAACAGCATCAAGAGAAGTTCTTGCTACTAAACATTGTTTCTATATTGCATCTGTTAATGGCAGTGGAAAAAGATTACAGACTTCCAGCTCTACTTCACTCCACTTTGCATCTTTGTTGCAATGTTCTGTAACACTGAACCCTTTCATAAGCAGTGTGCAACTATTAGTGTAGTTAGTTACCTATGGGAGAAGTTGAACTTCTCTCCTTCAGGTGAAATGCTGAAGATTGAGCATTAAGGCCATAGACGTTCGATGTTTGGAGATACAAGTAAAGCTTCATACTGATTTTATGTTGTGAAAATACAGAAGATGTTAAAGAAAACTTCCTAAAGAAATGACCTGCCTATTTATTTCTTTATTTAGATTTTTACCAAACCTTGCCAGATTGGCTTTACATAAAAATCTACAGGATTCTGGGATTGAAGCAAATCCGGATAACATGAAGAAACTAGAGGAGAAGGATTACAGTTGTAAGTCTGTGTCATCTTGTGTCCTTTTATTCATGTTACTTAGATGGTTCTGCATTTAAGGCTGAACTGAATGACTTCACAACTAAACATAGTTTGCTTCAGTTACATCCCTTTGGCTTTGTTCTGTCAGGATGTAATGATACTCTTAGTGTGTTGGTAATTTTGTAATGTCTGCTGCATTCCCTGCTCATGGAATTTTGTTTGAGGGTTTCCAATGCCTGAATGACTGCAGTGACTGCATAGGTGTACAGATTTGTATATGTTTGGGTATGTATGACTGCTGAAATATAAATAATACTATGTGGAGAATACATGTAAATAGTGCATGAACACCTACATATGTATACACGCATATGTATGGTTGAATACATAGTATTACATTATAATACAAATCATGCAAGCATTATTTTATTTGTATTTGCATTGCATGTATTTTTATATATGTAAAAACTTATTTATAAAATAAACTAGAATTATTACCACTTGCATGATGCTACCTGATTACCTTTTTTTTTTTTCATCCTGATGCATTGTGTTTCACTGTTCCCCTTTGTGAAACATGCAGGAAAAAATAAAGGTAGAACCGTATATGATAACAGGAGAACAAATAAAAGTATCTGCCCAGAAACTGTGCTATGTTCACGTTCCAACCCAGCCAGATTAAGAAATTAGGGACAAATAATTTTGAAGAAGGCAGAAAAGAGAGATTCATATCATTTTATTATTTACACTTAGCTGTTATTTTCCTGAGAAGGAATATATGGTTCTTTTAATGTAGGAAATTTTTACTTTTTTCTTTTTCAAGCTGTAGTTGAAAGTTATACCTCCAAGTATAAATTCAGCAAGTTTTCGCTAACGTTTTTGGCATTCACAAATTTTATCAAAAGAAGTAACTCAAGAGAAAAGTCAGCAGCTACTCTCAGCTTCAGCTCTCACTCCTGTCCACACCATAGCCCCAGTGGGGCAGGGATAGAAAATAAGAAGAGAATGAGAAACCTTGTGGGATGAGGAAATGTGCTCTGATAGTGTTAATGATATTCCAACAACAGAACAAGGCAACTGTCACTGCTCCTAATGTTCTGTATGATATTTTTACATAAGATCAATTATTTGTCATTTATTGTAGTAGACGTCTTTGACATCTTATTGTAAGAAGTCAAAGTCAATATAAAACAATCACATGTTAAAAAGCACTCTTTCAAGTATTCACTTTGTTGAGTTAGAAATTATTTAGAGCAACCCACAGCCTTTTAAAATTTGCACATCTTCACTTGTAAGCATTGGGAATTGATCGCTTAGAGGATGCTCTAAGTAATGCATGTGCTTCTTTGTTTCCTGAAAAATGTCCAGGTGAAATAAACAATGGGATTCTGAAAATAGGATCTGTGACTATGCCAATTTATAACCCAAGTGAGAAAATGAAAGTGCCTGATGTTTTGTTCTATGAAAATGCTCAAGTAAGTAGAATTCTCTGGCTTCTCTTGCACAAAGTTTGTTAAATGTTTATTAATGTACATGTTCTCAAATATGAAATAAAATGTTAACTCAGTTTTTAGGTTCTAGTTTTGAAATAGTTTCTTTAGGCTAAAAATTTTTCTGTAGTGATTTGATGCTTCTCTGGGCAACCTGATCCACCACCTCCTCCTCAAGAAATCCAGTGGCTTGATTATTCATCTTGAAAGAGGGTTTTACAGAGAATTTTTTCCTGGGGAAGCTTTGCAGGTTGACAGCCTTAACACTGTTAAGTTTGAGAAGCTAGATGATGAGTAATTAGTATTATTAATCAGCCATTAGTTAATCATTATTTTTATTTTACAGAATCATATATAGATAAAAAATATTTATTTTATAGAACTTGAGTTATTAATTAGTTATTTAGTTAGTTGTTACTGTTATTGGCAGTAATTAGTTCATGGTAGCAAAGAGTAAGAGCAATTAGTGTAGACAATTACAGGAAAGGGCTTGGTGACTTGTTTTTGTTTGTTTGTTTTTCCACCCCTCCCACCTTCCTTTTACAGGGGTAGGTATACTGCAGCTGTTTTTGCTATCTAGCACAGAGACCTCAAAATTCTCAGACAAGTGTATCTTTAACCAGAGAATTACCCCCTGGGTGACTGTTGGAACCCTGATAGCTGGTGTGAGATAATGTAATATTTCACTGAGCTTGTGAAATGTTTTTCTTTCAGGATCTTGGTGTGGCCTCCTGCCTTTGTGAATTTATTTTTCTCTCTTCTCTTGTTCTATTTTTTTCATCTTTTTCTGGTTGGAATTTCTTTCCAGAAAGGCTATCCTTTCTACTACATGATTGTCACCTACTGAAGGTGATGACAGACCATGCAGGGAGGACAGATCACAGTCATCTTCATCTTCCCCAGTAACATTTCATGTGAGAACTGGTTCTGTGTTGCCATTTCTAGAACACTGCATTGCGTTTTCCATCTTCTTGCATGTAGTTTCAGTAGTTACAGTTGAACACACTGCATAAAAATGTGCACAACTGTGAGCAGATATTATCACAGAATTGTGGGGATTGGGGGGAAGTCTGGAAGTCATTGAGACCAGCCTCCTGCTTAAGCAGGTTCCACAGGAAAGAATCCAGGTGGGTTTTGAATATCTCCAGAGAAGGAGACACCACAATTCCCTGGGAGGCCTGTTCCAGGTGCTCTGTCACCTTCAAAGTAAGGAAAGTGTTTCTCATGTTCATATGGAACTTCCTGGGTTCCGGTTTGTGTCAGTTGCCTCCTGTGCTGTGACTGAGCACCACTAAAAAGAGCTTGGCCCAGTTCTCTCGACACCTGCCCTTTAGATACTTGTAAGTGTCCCAGTGGAATTCAACATTACCACAGCACATTGCTCTCTGTTCACAAGTGGCACCATCATGTTAATGATTTTAGGTGATATGATAGATTTGAGTCTCCAGGCTCTGTGGAGCTTGGATTAAGTTCATACAATATTGTTGTGTCTACTTCTTCATGTAAATATTGTATCTGAAACGTATGCATGCATTCTAATACAATGTAAATTTTGGTCCTCATAAAGAAAAAAATCAATATGTAGCATCTCTTGCAGAAAAGCAGTTCTGCAGGGAAACTAGAATGTGTGCATATTTGTCCAATTTGGGATAAAAATAGAATACATCAGAAGGAAGTACTCAGCTTTAGCAGCCAAATAATAATAATAAAAAAATGTAACCAGTAAATGATTTGCCTTCAGGTCTTCCCTTGAATTATGCATGGGGTATTCATTAGTCCTTTGACATGCCTGGTTAGGATTTTGTTGTATTAAGCTGTTTACATGAATTTCTTCCCCCTGCCCCCAGCCTCCGTCTGGAGAGATTTGGACATTTAAAATATCTTTCACACAGTTATAAATGGTATATTTCTATATAGTCAGAAATTACCTGTGAGGTACTGTGGTTTGTTTCTTTTTTGTTTTTGTTTTTTCTCCCAAAATTAAGTACTAGAGATAGAACAATATTGTGAAAAAACTTTGATTCTGTATATGTTTAATCTAAAGACAAACATTCATTCCTCTAAGTAGCTTGTCTGACCTACTTTCAGATGACCTATTTTCACTAGGTACAGTGGAGAAATATACAAGACTATTGCTAGAGTAAAGTAGTCAACATTGCCACATAATCCATAAATCCTTTGGATCCTTTTAAACAAATTATTTGTGAGGAGCGTGATGTGGTTGAATTTTGTATTGTTTGTGTTACCTTTTGCAATACTGGACGTGTGTGTAAAATACACATCATATACTTTTTCTTCATCTAGGCAATCTACTTTAGATGTTATTAGAAACATAAACTTGAGCTTGTGTTCTCATATTATCCTATTATTATTTTCTTTGAAACTAAAGCTTAATTACAGTAGGAAAGTGTATTTGTTACCATTTAGACCTGGTGTTTAATGTAAAAAACAAACAAATGAAAAACAAGCCATGTTTATAGTGAACACATTCTCCCTGTGTTTTGTTTCTATACTGTTCTACCAGGATACATTTTACTTCCTCCTAGTAGTGTTGCTGGAAAGTTGTCCTATGTGTGTAAACAGAAGTTCTTATGCACTGCGTGACAAACGTTCATCTAGGCTAAGAAGGAAATGCATTAGGAATGAATACTGAGAGTAATGTAAATTTAGGGAAATCAAACACCCAGAATCAATTGGAGCAAAGGAAATACATAAGTGAAGTTAGTGATTGTGTTTCATTGTTTTAGTCAGCTAAATTGCCTCTGCTATTATTGATTGCGAGACTCTTGCTATAAAGTGAGTAGCTCTAAGTACAGTGTTCAATAAAATATGGCCTAGATGCTGGTAGTTCTGTGTACTTCTGTTATTAGTGAATACATAAACTAGATAGTGTAAAAACGGGAGTGAAAATCATATTTTTCTTTCTCTAGCACATGATGGTAATGGAAGATATGCTAAAAGACTTTCTGTTGGGAGAACATCTTCTTTTAGTTGGCAATCAGGTGAGTTAAATGTTTCTTTTAATGCATAGGACAGACTTGTTATTTAATAATGAAATCAAATCTTTATTTTGCTTTGTTGAAATTGCACCTATTGGTACTGCTAAGGTAATAATACCCAGTTTTGGTTCTTCATCTACTGATGTGCACGTATTGGTGGAGTAAAGACTTCTAACATTGGGGATATTTTTCTACATTGTTATTGCAGTGGAAAGATAAAATTTTAGTAGTTATATGTAACATCAATACCACTGAAATCTTCAATCAACTGCATTCTCTACCCTTGATGCCCATGCATCATACTTCTGTTTTAAGATGTTCTAGTAGAGGACAAGAGATGAACAAAAGAGATACAGATCCACTTTATTTTGCATGTTTTTGTTGATGAAGACTTTACTGGTGAGATCATGGGGGCTGTCATATTCTTTTAGTTGAATGGTATTTCGTAACACCTTTATGTTTTGCCTTTGGAAAAAGTCTAACCCAGAACACGAATGGTCTAATCTATATGGAAAGAAATGTAAAATGCTAATTGTTGTTGAAGTACCTCTGTTGGAATTATAGTGTATATGTATATTCAGTCTCATCTATTTAGAGTCCTTCTCAAGTGCTTTTATTTAAGATTTTTTACTTTAAATCTCTGTGGAATTCTTCCAAGAGGTGTCATATATTTCTAAATTAAATATCTAGTTCACTAATTTAAAAAAACACTATTTCCTTAGCAAGACATGATCAATTTTCCCTATTCCATAAATAATGCTCTCTGTGCCATCTGCAAAGTTGTTACTGATGGTGTTGCACATTAAGATTGCCTCCAGGATTTACTGTCAGGTGAAGGTAGGGACAGTGTCCTCACTGACAAGGTCCACAATCCAACCATGGTCATGCAAGAAGAGCAGGTCTGCGAACAACAGCTTGGATCAGCCAGGTGCCAGTGGCTGCCAGATAAGTCTGTAGACCAAGGAAGGTCTGAAATCAAGTGAGCAGCCACTAAAGGGCCCTGCACTGCATCACCAGAAGTCTAATTCAGGAAGGGACCGAAGAAAGAGCCTGAGTGTTCCCTCAATGATCTCTAGAGGTCCCTTCCAACCCCTACAATTCTGTGATTCTGTGAAATGACAGGGAGAAAGGGAATCCCATTGAGGCTATTTGTGGTTTGCTCTGCTGCTGTACCACAAGAGCTGACCTTCAGGAGTTCAGTGCAGGCAGCTAAAACCCTAAGTACTGGGTAGACAAGCATGCAGAGCTTGGTGGTACACTCAGGTACCCGACATGTGCTTTGTATTTTGAACTAGTTTGGCAGTACGACACTTGAGAATGACTTCTGGGTTATAGAATATTTTTCCAACATCAGTATCCTCATCTTTAATAATTTTAATAATTTAATCTGTACAAAATTTTCTTAAAGCTTATGAAACTTTGGCTGGAGACAGTGATAAAGGATTAGACCAGTATTGCAATGTACTGCTTTGATTTTAGACGTCAGCTCAGCTCTGCCATTAAAATTGTTCTGTCCTTGGCAAATCAGTAATACTTAGGAGTTTTGTTTTTTAATCACAAACGTGTGTTCTGAGTACATCCAGGTTTGATATTTCCTGACTTGTTCCACTGTTTCTGTGTGGGACTAAGTTAGGCCAGGTGGCCTTTAATTTTAATTTACTGTTTTATTAAGTAATGTCCTTAATTATGAGCACTTTATTTGCCATTCTGCCATTGTTTCAGTCCCGCCATCCACAGCAACCATCCTTGATTTCACAGAGATGATCACTAACCATTTAGAAATTGCTCGGATAATTCTGTACGTGTATTACTGAAAATTACTGTAGCATGTGTTGAATCCTGTTCAAGTACTTTAGAAGCAACCATGTTTTCATGCTGAGTGCACAGATGTTTTGTGAATGAAATGAGTGTGCAAGGATTAACCCGTAGTCTCTCTCATAGAGATTTGGTTTCCCTAAGTTGGCTGGATTTCATTTTCCTGTTTTACCTCTTCGATTTTCCTTACATGTGTACACATAGAATTTCTGTTAGTTTAAATCTGTTTTCTTTATTTCACAGTTGTAACTGAAGTCTCTTCTGTATACTATTATTAATTTTTATTTGTGAGCTGACCAATGAGAGTCCTTTTAAAGAGTTGGGTTTTTTTCCAGGGTTTGAACTTGGAA
This sequence comes from Lagopus leucura, assembly GCF_019238085.1. NCBI lineage: Eukaryota > Metazoa > Chordata > Aves > Galliformes > Phasianidae > Lagopus > Lagopus leucura. The sequence goes on from NW_024962262.1 coordinate 14,916,414, forward strand.
GAGAAATACTTGAAATTCCATAGATCAGAATGAAGTGATTTTGATGGTGTACCATTGGAAGAATAGCGTGGTTAAGATGGTATTTTACAGGTGTTATAGCTGGAAAGATTATCATGGTGGAAAAAGAACAATCAAGGAAGAAATGCTCACCTGTATCCAAGGATCTAGGCTCAAGGTGAAAAACTACAAAAAGGAGGGATGTCCAGAAAGGGATCCTTCCTCAGGGGCAGTCAGCCCTTAAATGGAGTCTTGTCTTCACCTGTGCTTCCAGGGCTGACTCAGTCATTGCCTCAATCAGTGGTTCAGGCTGTGACTCAACAGTTGCCATACAGATGTATATTAAGGACTACCTTTCTTTAATGAAACCAAGGAGAAATTGAAGACAATTTTTGGGCATTAGCAAATCTTTAGGAGTTCAACTTCACAAGCAAACTACTTTATTCACATGTAGTCCTTGAAGAGTATATGGCCCAGGGTTTTGTATCTTTAATACATTATGAAAAATAAGGGTTTTACTATATGTTTACACTGGTTATTTTGGATACAAACTGGAACGTGCTTTAATTTAACGTACAAGAAAACAGGTTTCTTTGGGTCCTTGGGAAACACACTGAATAGATAAGAATTTTCAGCTGTGGAATAGTTTCTGATAAAAGGAAATGCCAGTGCTTTAAATATAGCTTCTGATATTGCTTCCTGAGAGACTCTGAAGTCTGAGTGTGAATGAGACCATCCATAGTTTCTCAAAGCAAGTATGAAGCAGTTTCTTCCTTGGCTGAGAGTAAGCAGCTATTTATTGCTCTCAAAGCAACAAGTAGGCAAGCACAATAATCCTGTTTAGTAAAGGTTACTTATTCTTTGCAGTGACTGTTTACGTGGCTGTTACCATATAGCTGTTACGTTGCAGCCATTCTCTGGGCTTCATGGGGCAGAGTGAACTACTTATTCTTATTATCAAGAAGATCTTTCAGGCTGTTTTGTTGTGAATTTTTTTTTCTAATGGACATTGTACAGTTTGGTCTACAGTAGGTCTTCACTTGATATCTTGAATTTCTGTTTTTTGGCCATGAGGAGATAAATTATACTCATGCATAATTGGTCATGTGGAAAAAAATTGTTAAGTAACAGTGGTGAAATATATTTTTGAAGTTTTACGTGTAACATTTGCCAGAGACGTATTTCAAAAATCTCGCATCTAGAGGTTGTGTCAAGAGAGATGTTGGATGCTTCACCTTTATTGGTCCTAAGCGAAGTAAAACATCGGCTGTCTTGAAGAGACCAAATGAAATATTCATCATTTTAAAGAGTTTCTGACTTTCTGGGGAGAGAAGGCTCGCAGCCTTCTCACTTCTGAAGTATTTTATAACCCTGAAGTACTAAAACACTTAACCTTATGTTAAACAAAATAGAAGTATTTTATTTGACCTTAGTCTTTTGCTGTAATTTGTAGTACGAGCTGTTCAGATAACTGATCTCATAAATTGAAGAGGTTCTGTCATAGCAGTGAGTCCTGGATATTTCTGCTCTCAGGGCACAGTTTTCATGCTATAGGTATTTCATAACAAATTGTGTTCATTTTGGCCCTTATAGTTACTCTATTTTATTAACTGTATACATAAAGTGTAAATGTTATAGATGTGAATGTATTATATAAATATCTATACAATACACTTTTAGTATGATCTACGGTGAGTTAACCTAAAACAACCCAATTGCAATTCTGTGTAGCATGACAGATGCAGCTTGTATCAGGCCCTGGAGTTCTGCCATGCCTTGAGAACTACACATAATCCCTAAGGTTAATGCCTCGTTAACCCTTATCCATTCCATAATGTGTCTGTTAAATAATAGACACTTTTAAAAATTCATCTCAGTAGATACAGATAATATTTGTATGTACATCTGAGGCACCTTCTGCCCTTCTGTTTGATTGCACCCCACCAGCTTTGGCACAGTGCTTTGCCTTGTGCAATTAGATCAACTGCTGTAGGCCTTGTACCATTCTTGTACCAAGGATAGGTCGTAGGAATGAAGTATCTGAGAAAACATTACTGTCACTATTGTATGGACATTACCAAAGCTGAGGAATATCCTCTGTCAGTCTTCCTTAAGAGTGGACAGAGGAAAATATGGTGTACATCGGGACAGCCTCAGTGTTCATCCGGACCATTCCCTATTAGTCATCTTCTTATTGCTTTCTTCTTTCCAGAACTCCCAGCTGTTCTTTTGTCTTGTAGTTCTCTTCATTGCCAATGTTTATCATTTTCATGGATTTGGTATTTGCCAAACTCTTCTTGAAATATCTGTGTTACCAGTATAAAAAGAAACCACCAAGTTGATAATAAGAATAATAAGAAATGCCATAAGTTACTGTTTCAATTACTGTTGAATACTAGGAGCAGTTACATTTTGTGCTTCTTCGTTGATGGTGTGAAAATTTGGATTTTGACTTTGCCTTTGTACTTGTTCAGAGTGGCTCCCCACTAATTCTCCCTTGTATGAGGAGAGAAAACTTTGCAAGTCAAGGGAATAAATTAACATGATTAGATCTTGTTTTCTGCTTTTCTTCAAGTCAGACATGAATGTAAATGGACTCTCATTACCTTGAAGAATTCAGTGAGACAAATGATTGAGTCTTTCTTAAAGATGCTTAAATGAATGTGCTTTAATAGATCGTTCCATCTAGGGTAATATTATTCTTATATCTTTGTGAAATTGGATTAAATAGATACTGAGAGCATATAACATTATCAGTCACCAACAAAACTTAAAATACCGAATGCTTAGCATCTTAACTCCTCTAGAAGAAATTTTTACTTGCTTCGACTTGTAAAGATGGACAACTTCCTCTGCAAGGCAAAAACGTGCTATCCTAAAGCAACTTTATTCCTGTCCTTTGAACACGAAGAAACAGAGCTGTAAATGAGCTAAATTGGGCAAACTGTTGTGGAAATTTTTGCCTAAGGAATTTTTTGTGACAGTTCCGGAAAACTCAGAAAATATTTGTCTTTTACTTCTACAGTCACACACATATGTGAACATGCATTCTCTTTAAATGTCTGTCTGCTTAAATTATCACTTTCTGCCTTTGCAAGTTATGTTGTGAAGGATCAGAATAGAAAAAGAATCAGCTAATTGGTTTTCTTCGGGATTTATCTACCACAGTTCTTTTTATTTTGATTTTTTCATATCTTCCCCTCTGCAGAACTTGCGTTATCTCACATCACTGAAAATACAAGTACAACGGTGCCCCAGTAGGGCGCTGGGTGGATTTTTGTACTAAAATCCAGGAAAAAAAAGTAAGATACCTGCAAGCTTGTCTACATTTGTAGTTGGGAATGCATCCAAAACGTTCAATTCATGACTTTTGATAATGGTGAAATTTTAATTTGTTAATCTTCCGTTGTTGTTGTTGTTTGTCCCAGCTTCTGAATTTGTAATAAAATAATGAGCTCATAAACTAGAAGGTGCTCACGTGCAATGCTCCGCTGTGACCAATATATAGATCACACTTGGGGCAAGACGTAATCACTGCTGATTTATTCACATTTATTCCAAGTGAAGCTTATAACACCAGGGGTATTTGAGAGAGCTGTGTAGGTGCTGCTTGTTGCTCTGGTGATAGAACTTTTTCTCTCTTTTTTTTTTTTTAATTTAAATCAGAACTATGGTTCTGGTTTTATGTCCTCTGGTGTAAAAATAGCAGCCTCAATCAAAATGCTTGCACTCTTGCAAATGTTTTTGTTGGCACATGCAGGCAAGTTACAGACATGGAAGATGGTTCAGTGCCAAGCCCAGTGTTAGAAACCATTCATTAGGAAAAGTGTCCTCATTTTCTTCATTTGGGAAAGTGAAAAACCATAAGCTTCTATGACAATGATGCTATCAATATGATTATTGTATATCTAGTAACAAACTGAGGACTTTTACATGAGGATTCTTTATATTCCGTGTCAAAATTTAATAAAAAGGTTTTGTCCTTTTTTTCCCCTAATAATGCGACTTTAAAATTACGAAATTTTGTTGTGGGCCAAAATGATCAAGTAGCAAACTGTTTTTCTCCCTAGTTTTAAAAAATTGTTTTGTCCTTCAGCAATGAGACAAGTGCTCTGCTGAAGGTGATTGAAGCTGCGCAGGATGGTTGCGTGCTGAAATGCAAAAGCTGTGATTGCATTGCTTTTGCTGATGGACATCACTGGTCTTTAACTGCTTTGGTTATGACCAGCAAATTATTGAAAAGGAAATGAAAATGAGGCAGCATTTTTAGGTTTATTTTTCCTAAGAGGCAAACTGTTAATTTAAAAAACATGGGCACAATTCTCTTGGACTCTAATTTTATTGACATAAGTTGGACTATGCAGGGGAGAATTTTGTCCCACTACTGTAATAGCTGCATCCTGAATTGCAAAACACCTCTGGGACCTGTAAAAACCTTGTTTATATTTGAAACTACAGTTACTGCTTGAAGATTAAGTCATTTTATCCTTGGCAACAAGTGTTTACAGTGTCAGGAGAATTTTTAACTAAGGGTTTGTTTTGCCTTCTAATTGCATAATCTCCTTTTTGTTATTCATTAGCATAGATACTTACCTACCATTTTCCTATTTCACTTGTCCCATATGTCTGACAGAGGAAAAATTGCCTGTAACTTGCTTTCTGAAATGCTTTTATTCAGTTTAGCTGAAACACCAACAAAGATGCTTTTTTTCCTCTGGTTAGCATATTTTCATATTCCCGATACATTAAGTAACTGCAATAGTATGTCTATATATAACACACAGAAAGTGTTATAAAGTGTTGGAATGTTACATTAGGCTGCAGTAATTGCAAATTATGTGAGATTGCATTCTGAATTTGACCCAAGATCACCAGCATTTTACTGTGTTCCTGCGACACGTGTAGTTCTGATTCCTTCATAGTTGACTGCACACGGTGTGGGTGTCTGATACAGCTTGCTCCTTGGCACTGCATATCGTTTGAAAAGAAAGGAGGGTAATTTTGTTGCCATTACGATCATGCCAGTAACTCATTTCAGAAGTTTTTTCCTAAAATGAGTTAGCCTTTTCCACTCTTCATATTTACCTGAAGGAGAAAGACCACCAGATGTATTTTTCCCATGAGGTTTTAGTGAGTTTGAAATAAACCTGGTTTCCTTGGCCTTGTGCTAACGAGTAGTATTTAAGGACTCACCCGAGCTCTTCTTTTCTGCAGTTTTTAATGGTGTAAAACAGCCCTCTAAATATCTTCGGTCTCTTCCTTACTCTCTAACATGTCATGGGGTAAAGGAGACAAAGAGAAGTGGCAACATGTCATGAAGTAAGAATGTGGAGGAAGAGAATCGAGGAGCTTTCACTTGAACTTTGCTCTAGCTGCTGTTGCCAACCAAGGATTTTCTGTGGTACACCACAACCTCTGAGAAGGCACATCATGTACTCTCTGAAGAAGTTCAGTCTAGAAATTGGGCAATGTTAATGTGTTTATAATAGCTAAAATGTGGTGGGAATGCCTTTTGAATAATGCATGCACCTTTTAAAAATGTATTATGTTCTAGAATCAAGGTGTCCTTAAAATGAAATGAAAGCAGGTGTGTATGGAATCTGGTGAGAGGCCCAAAAACAAACAAGGAAAGGGTGCGGTGTGGTGATGGCACAACTCCCACTGACTTCACTGTGCTGCTTGGCTAAGAGTGCTCTCTGCCTTCCTCCATGGTGGTCCCCACCAGGCTTGTGTCTTCTGAACATCCATTCAGAAGTGAGCTGCATTCCTGTTAATAACCTTGGTGACAACAGCATGGATAGAACTATGCAAAACCAGCTATGCGTGTTCTCTTCCTGTGGGAAAGGGAGAGAAGTTAGCTATCATTTTGTAGGTGTGAAAATATTATTTTCAAGTATTATTTGAAGAATCCACAGACCATACATTAATGTGCATGGAAGTTCTTTTTTTTTTAAATTATGGTAACCATTTTGTTTCGTTGTGAGTATGCCTTACACTGATTCGATATATTGATCTGTTTCTTCATCTTTGTACTTGCAGTAGCTGTCTAGAGTCTCCATCTGCAGAGATAAAGATGTGCAAACCAACTAGGAGTAGGTACAGAAAACTATGCAGGCATCTGCCCAGTTTTCTTTAGCTCTCTTCATAAAAGAAAAAGCAGCTGCTTTCAGTATGGGTATGTGATCTTGACATTAGAGGAATACCCACTTATTCACCTATTTATGACTTTAACTATCTGACTGCAAGAATAGGAGAATAAAACTGTCCATGTGCACTACTAGAGGATTCTTAGTCTGTTTCTGGTTACTTTTGATGCTTCTGATGTAGTTCCTAAAGTTGTGTGTTTCCACATCTCTGAGTTTCTAGAAGAACTGACATCACAATATCATCCCATTTTTCAAAGCGGTGGAGAACTGTATTTCAGGTGACAATTTTCAGCAATATCTAGTGACAAGTATTGTGTTGTAGTTTCTTATTACAGCTATGCATGAAGCTGTAGATTCTTCTGAAGGACCAGATGGAGGAAGATTCATGAGAAGGCGTGAGCAGATCACTGATTTGACTTAGCTTTCCTATGTTCCAGTTGAGTCTACAGTAGGGTAGTTCTATTTCTGTCAATTCTGCTGTATTTTTTTTTCCTCTGCTCTTGTGCTGAGAACTTTCCTTTCGTGGTTTCAACTTCTACACATATGTGTGTGATTCTCTATTCTCATAAATGCAGCCATATGAGCCTGTGGTCACTTTTTGAGAAGCTTCAGTGTTGCAATTCTGCAACTGTCAGTTGCCATCTTTGAGATAGAATTTAGTCGTAAATGTCATAACTCACAGTTATGAATGCTCCTATTCTGTTTCAGTGCCAAGTGAAACAGATTAGCTGGTCTCAAGTTGGTTTAATCTAATCTCTTTAATCTGTCTGTGGGTTATATTTATCTGCTTTAGTTTACAGTGGCATGGACTAATGATGCATTCACGAAGTCAGTGTGAATCTCGGTAGAGGGACGGAATCTTCTCAAACTGTTCTTGGCAGGTTTACAACTGAACTTTTCTTTCTGCTCATTCGTCTTGTTCCTTTTTTTCCCTTGGCAGGGATTTCCCTTTCCACTTTCTTACAGGAGGAATAAGATTTTTTTAACTGAAGCTCATTAGTGCAGTTTGGTACATGTCAAGGAACGTATGACCTGGATTACCTTAGGATGAGACTGACTTGGAACGTGTTCCAGCAGCACACCTTATACCTTCAGCATACTTCCTTCCATGCAAACAAGCCAGGCCTGGGGTGAAGTGCCAGCTCCTGAAACACTTGTACAGAGGACAAAGTGGTGTTAGCTACATCTGATTCACTCCATAAGCTCACTGTCACTGTTCTGCACACCTTGCTAATGTGGAGCTTCTGTAGTATAGCAGTGTTGTAGATCAATTAATTTCCAACCCAATTCTGATTCTCTGGGCCTTTTTTCTAATGCCCAGTGGAAGGTGATTAGCAAATATTAACAAAGGTGACGTCTAAGAGATAAATGCAGTGTGTTTCCTATGGCCAACAAAAATTACCTTTTCATCCTTAGTGCAAGCTAACTTCATGGTATTCAGAGGTTTGCAATACCTTTGTGAAACGTGGGGCTTATAAACAAATGGAGATAGTTAAAGTGATTCACACTTGATATAATGGTGATATAATTCTACGGAATCAATCCTTTTTCTGATTACTCCAGTAAAACAGATAATGGTTTTGCAAATACATACATATGTAAAATAATATTGAATTGCAGTCAGAGCTCTTCTATGTGAATTGAAATTGTATTTGCTTATAAAGAAATTTGGAGAGTATCTGAACAGTTTTAGAACGTTACTTTTTTAAAAAAAAAAACTTTTAAATGTGTCATAAAAACTCTTAAATGAAATTTTATCACTCTTAGTTGTGTCTTCATGTTATAATAATGTCTTTGTGTTACATTTATTTGCTGCAGGGTGTTGGGAAGAACAAGATTGTTGACAGATTCCTTCACCTTTTAAACAGGCCCAGAGAGTACTTACAGCTGCACAGGTAAGAACTTGTTACATTTTCATACTTTGCAATCTGATTTCACACGTTTTAAAACTCGCATTTCTGAAGTTTAATTTGCTCTTATTGTTTGAATAAATACTCCATTATTTTGGGTGCCACACAGACCACAGAAATGTATCCCTTTTGTAGGCATAAGCAGTAAGGCTGATGAGAGGGTCCAGGAATCTAGTGGAATCGCTTTGCTTAGCATAGCAGGAAGTAAAGCTTGGAGTCTACTGATGTCAAACTAAGAAAGTCCTACTATATTATCATTTCTGGAGAGATTTCCTTAAGCATGAGGTACTGTGTGAGGGAAGAATTTCAAAGGCTCTTACTGGAATATATCATTCATAAGATAAGAAATACTCTTAAGTATTTGTTTTTTTCTTTGTCATTCCTACTCAGCACATGTATTTGTCATCTATAAGCATGTTTAGATTAGGAAATGATATTTTTTTATGCAAGCTAAGAAAAGATTTTCAGTACAACAAACCAGTTGAGAACAATTCAAAAGCTGAAATAAACAACAAATTATGATTGTGTACTGATTTAATACCAGTTTATCTGCCTGCTCTTTATGGCATGTGGATCAGTAAATTGAAACAAAGACTGAATAGGTACGGAAGAATTATTTTCAGTTGAATTGCATTGTATTTCTGCTTCATTCCTACTCTTTACCTTTCTCTCTTGAACTTCCTAGCATTATTACTCTTTTTGTAACCAGTGTTCTTTAAATAATGCTAATAAAAGTGATTGTCTTTGGTAGTTAGCCCTTTAACAGCATGGTCTCTTTAGCATTTTCTCTCTCTTCTCCTCTAGCTTTTTGTCTTCAAATATCTTATCCTTGTGTTCCTGATGCTAGGATAACTCTACCTCATCACTTCTCTACTGCTGTTTGCTTACATTTTCTCCTAAAGTCCCATCACTGCTTTTCTAAATACTACTTTTGTGACCTGCTACTCTGAGCTTTGCATTAACTTTCATGTCATCATCTCTGCCTGAAATAGACACCCCCTCCTTTTCACACATAAACACTTTTTGCACATCTCATTTGGATTAACAAAGTACTACAGTATTCCTATCACTCTGTGTATGTGACCTTTGAAAATTTGTAGTGAGGTGTGGTCAAGAAGAACAGCATAAATTAATATTGAGATAACTCAGGGGAGTGCTGTATAAAAAAAGATGTTTGGGATAATGATGGACCCATAGAATGTATCAGGTACAACATTCTAGATTATATATCTCCAGAAAGATAAGGTGCCTTTGCAATAGACTCTTCTAAGGTTGCTTATTGTTTTACAGTGTTTAAGAGATAGATAGAAATAACAAATGATGAACCTGAGCAGTTCTAGAAGAACAATTCCAGAGTATAGAGAAACCAGAAATTTCTACTTCCTGGGTGGCATTCTGATACCTTGTGAGGATCTTAGTCTATATAATGCCTTGGTAAACTTCATAAAACCTTTAAAAAAGGATTATGATATTGTTAGTGCACACTTTTGGATTACAAAACAAAATAGGAAAAAGTTTGCCCTCAAAACATTTTACTATTACAATTTTAGACATTTTGTAGGGGAAATACAGTTAGTAGCTTACTTACAGCATATAAATGCTTTATAGGAAATATGCTAGATTGTACACTTCATCTGGATGTTTCTGTAGATTTTGTAGGTAGCTGGCATCAGTACCATTAACTGTGCTAGCAGGAAATTATTTCTAAATTTAATACTTTAAATGGTGCTCATATACCTGAGTTATAACTCTAGAGCAATTGAATGTTGTAAGCATGCATTTTAGTTGACAGCATTTCAAGGGAAAGAAGAATATTATTGTTTTTCTTTTCAAGGAAAAAGTGCAATACATTAAATGAAAATTGAAGGGAATTCAGTACCTGGTGAAGATGGGAATTCTTGACCCTTTCAGAAATGTATCTGACATTGCTCATCATTAGTTCTTGGAATTTAGGTTGAAGACTCTCTTTAGATTGCTGTAACAACTCTTTCTAGAAATGAGCATGCAGCTGTCAGCTGCATATCCTGAGGCTCTGAGTTTCCAGTGAAGTATCAAATCTGTAGGAAGATGGCTGATGACATCACCAGTTCTCAAACATGCCCATGTCAAGTGTCACCTTCTATAATTAGCTATAAAACACATACTTACAATAATTTTAAAATGGAATTGCTGTCTCAGCTGAATAGTATGCCTTGCAATTGAATAGTTTCTGTTATGTTCTGGAGTAGGTAGATATAAATCCTTAGGTAACAAGTAGCCTTGCTGATGACTCTAACAAAGATGTCGCTGGAGGAGAAATTGTCGGAGTGGAGAAAACTATAAGAGCTTTAAAATCAATGTAATGAGGGTCTTTAATAACATGTATCATTACATAGTAAATAAAGAAGCAAATAAATAACAGGCAAAAGTAAGTGAAGGTGATGCTGGATGAAATTTCCTGATATCTAAGCAATTTGTTAACGTTGTTGCCATTTTTCAAAACTGAATTTTAATTAGGTTTAAGTATCAAACTCATGAAGACATTCCAGAAATATTTACATTCAATGGCTTGTGATGTAAATAAGGGATAAACATACAGTCACGTAATGTACACTCTGTGTTATGCAGTATAATCACTGTAGGTGTCATTTATAAAAGATCTCACCCCTTGCACCTTTTGCCAGTAGAAATAAAATAACTAGATATGCTATTCAAATATGTTTTGATTTTGATTGTTTTTGTGAAGGGGTGTTTTTTGGTTTCATTTAGTTTGTATTTTCTTTTTTTTTTCTCTCTTTTTTTTTTTTTTTTACTTTCTAGATAGTATAGTGCAGCATTCAAATACACGCTGTTGCACTTGTGTCAGGGTAATCCCAGGTGTGAGTACAAACTGAGAAAGGAACTCCTTGAGAGCAGAGAAGGACTTGGGGGCCTTGGTGGACAAAAAGTTTGACATGAGCCAGCAGTGTGCACTTGCAGCCTGGAAAACCAACTTTATCCTGAGCTACGTCAACACAGGAGTGGCCAGCAGAAAAAGGAAGGGGATTGTCCCCCTCTACTCAGACCTTGTGAGGCTCCTTCTGGGTTGCTGTGTCCAGGCCTGGGACCCCCAGTACAGAAAGGATGTAGAGATAGTGGAGTGAGTCCAGAGGAGATCCACAAAGATGATGAAAGGGCTGGAGCACCTCTCCTGTGAAGAGAGAGCTGGGCTTGTTCAGCCTGGAGAAGAGAAGGCTTTAGGGAGACCTCGTTGTGATGTTCCAGTACTTAAAGGAAGCTTACAAACAGGAGGGAGACCAACTTTCTGCATGGGCAGACAGTGATGGGACAAGAGGGAATGGATGTATAATTTAAAGGGGGGACAGGAAATGAGGTTAGGTGTTAGGAAGAAATTCTTTACCTAAAGGGTGGGGAGGCATGGGAGCAGGTTGCCCAAAGAAGCCGTGGGGGCACCATCCCTGCTGGCATTCAAGACCGGGTTGGATAGGACCCTGAGCAGCCTGAGCTGGTGGGTGGCAGCCCTGCCCCCAGCAGAGGGTTGCAACTGGATGGTCTTAAAGGTCCATTCCAACCCAATCAATTCTATATAAGTTCTGATCTAAAACTTCACATATTCCAAAAGATTCACTTGGGAAGTGTGCTTCTTTTGGGCAATGAGCTGATAGAAGGGGTAATTTTAAAACCTCAAAATTAGTGTCTTGTACTGGAAGATGGTGAGAGGAGATAGTAGACAGAAAAGAGAGTGTTTTTCCTTAAACATCTTTTCTAACATCTGTATTTACTTGCTTTACCACTGATTCATATGTAAGGGTCAGTCTGACCTTAAGAATTAGATTGTTTATGGAGATTATAAATCTTTCTCTTAGGCTTGCTTACCTCATTGAGAGATTTTCTTTTCTTGGGTATAATTTACATATATTTATATACATCTATGTGTGTGTATATATATACACACATGTTTAGAGAGTAATATATATACATATATATTCAGTCACACATACATATGTGTATATATATATATGTATGTACACCACCCTGTTGATAAACATTCTTTGGAACCACCCTGATAGCAGGTTGGCCTGTTAGTAACTGAGCACTTCTGTTTCCAAGCAATTCTTGGAAAAAAAGCCAACCTGAAAACCAACACACTAGACTTTACTTAACTTTAAGTTTTATAAATCATTTTGGGACCAAGAAACTAAACATAAAATAACTGAAGTAAAGCTGTGATTAAAATTTAATAAGGAAAGAAATTAAGAAAAATGTTTGCTTATAAATTATTCAGAAAGTTGACTGCCCTTGCTTACAAACTTCCTAATATAAGAAGTTGATCAGGACACAAAAAAGAATAACTGCAAAAAGGCAGATCTCTGTTATCATATATGACTGGGGTTATAGGACTCCATCTGAAACTGACAGTTTGGGTTAGGGTCTGCATAGCCTCTGTCTAGGGTTGCACTTACAAAGCATCTTGCTTCTTTTCCATGCTGAATCAGAAGTTTCACCTACTGAGATTTCCCGATTGATCCCTTTCTTTTAAGAATAACTTCTGGGAGATAAACCCTCAAATTTTATTTATTTGCGAGGGATGACTGCGGCCACGATACTGGCTACACATTATGAAACATACAACAGCATTATCTTGCCTAATGTTAATCTTTAAGATCTTTCTGCTTTCGCCTTGAATGATGCTTTCACCTTCATGATGCTGCTGGGAAGGTGATAATCTGAGGCAGCTGCAGGCTGAGCAGAGATCTGTTTAGAAATTAGATGCAATATTGGATGACTTTATTACAAACTTTTATGTCCTCCAAATAAATGTAACAGAGCACTGAATACTTGCTTTATTCCTAAATGTGTGAAACCTGGAAAAGCTCATAATTTTATGGCCTTTACTACTTTTGTAGTCTCTTGTGTGAGTCACATGGAAAGGAATCACCTGTGGTTCTGCAGAAGAATGTGAAACCAAACTTTGTACAAATTGTGGATCTGTAAAACAGGTTTCACTGGATCAGGAAAAAAGCTTTTCATTAGAACTGATAACATCTTCTTTTAAAGTCTCTTGAAAGAAGATTCCACAGAAGGAAAATACAAAGCAAATGAAAAAAAAAAAAAAAAAAAAAACCAACAAAAACAACAGTAAAGCCTTAGAAAAGACTTAGGCAAGAATATGTGCCCTATTCAGGTTATAAAATCTTTTTTATCACTAATGAGAGAGTAGTACATAAAATATAAAGTCACACCTCTCCTATGTAAAAGCCTCAGAATAAAAGTACTGTAGACTTAAAACTGTTGGCTCCTTTGATGAAGAAAAAAAATCAATTTTACCCCTCTCACCATCAAATTAGTAACTAATTGCATGTAAAGAATGGTTTTGCCAGATTGACGATATCCTTTATCTGCCATTTAAACAATTATGCATCTGTTTGGAATTCAGTCTTACCATCAGGCTGTTTTTTTAAGTTAAAGTGACAATGATTTCTTCTTGGAGTTCCTATTTTTGTGTGGACTGGTATTATATAAACACAATATTTTCCCTTTTGTTTCCAACGCAGACTTGATTTATGGCTCAGAGTTTTTTGTTTGATTGTGTTTGGATTGTGAAGAGACTGCAAAAATAAAAAAAAAGGTTTTCAAAAGGTGAGGTTCTGCCTAGGGAGGGAAAAAATTCAGTGACCTACAGTTCATATTGGTTTCTTTTAGAATAAATAATGGATTAGTTTTACATGCTGAAGACATTTGAATACATCAATTTTCTGGAGTCATATAATTTTATCTGTTCTTAGTATTCATTAAGTAATCTCCTAGTCTTAGACATAATGATTTTAAAAAGGAAAAATATTGGCAAATAAATCATTCTCTAGGTATACTGCACCTGAAATTTCATTTTAGACAGCTAAATAGAACTGGAGAAATTCTGTGGAGATTATGTGGTGTCAACTCTAAGATTTGATGCTGTACGACTTCTGAAAGCTGCCGTCTCTGTTCTGTTGGTGTTGGATTGGTTTTATATTATGTAGCCAAAAGGAGCAGCTGGCAGTAGGAGCCTTACGAAATTATCTGACATCTTGTGTTGTGCTTCAAACTGCTCTACTAGCAAACAAACAAAAGCCTATTTCTCTGCGTAGTACCTTGAAGAAAATTTAAATGTGGAAAGAAGGCCTGTGTTCCAAGCAGCACATGGATTTGGCTCAGGACAGCATAATTGACATTATTATGTGTCAGTACTTCTTTGTAAAGTTTGGTATGCATTGCATTTGTTGATGTCCTGAGATTCTCAAATGCCTTGGGCACATAGTCCTTGGCAAACTGCTCTAGGTGACCCTGCTTGAGCGACATGTGTTGGATTAGCTGACCTCCAGAGGCCCCTTCCAACTTCAAGCACTCTGATTCTGTTATGTACCAACAACTTTTGCAAGCCAGAAGATAGAGGACACCAGTGAGTTCTTATTTTCGGTTAAATCAAAATTGTTCAGTAGGAAAAAAATTAAAGTAAAAAATTAATTTATCTTCATAAAATTGGATGATCCAGCAGTGATATTCCATGCAGGGAGTCCATTAAGAAAGTCCTTGGCTTTTGTGCAAATATGTCTGTGCGAAAGAACTGTTAAAAGCTGAGGAAATTAAGAAGCAATTTCAAATCGTTTTTGGAACAAGAAAAATAGGAATATTTTTTGTAATGTCATTAAGTTTGATAACTTGTAGAACATTTGTTTATTGTTATGATATGAGTGTAAATAACAAGCAGAAATTTCTCTGAGATGTTTCTTGGCTTCATGCTGCTTCCACATTGATCAGCCATGGGAAACACAACAATTGCAGCTCACCATCTCCATCTCTGCAGTGTGTGCCACAGGCAGTCCTTTACTCAATTAAAAGCTTTCAGAATTGAAAACTATCAGTCCTTTCCATTGCTATGGGAAATTGGTTGCTCTCAGCTAGTGGGAGAGCTAGATTCCCTCTGAGCTACTACACACGGGTGGCAGCTGATGTCATAGTAAGTAAAACTTGTCAACCTCTACTCTGACATCTTGTGTTTGTAGAATTGCAGTCATTTAATTGGGTAAGAATGTTGTGGTCATTTACAAAAACAGAAGCTCTTGATGAGCATCCTGCAGTGCAATCTACATCAATAATTTATTGATGGATTATGATGGTTTTTCTGCTTCTTGGTGCTTCAGTGAGTCTACAGGAGATGTGAACCAAGTAGTTCAAGCATTCTCTTTCTGTGTATCAAGAAAACATTCATCTTAAACCATTTTTTTGTCCAAAAAGAGAATAGAAATCTTTATAATGTCGTGTAACAAAAAGGAGGAGAGTTTTTTGATGCAGAAGAGTTGTTCTTGTAATGTCTGAAAAGTTGAAGCTGCTTGATATGATTTGATGCCTTTTTGTGATACAAGAGAATTTATGACGTTCCCTTCTTCAGCTTTGATAAAAAAGAAAAAAGCTTTTATAAAACATAGTGCTTGCTTTGCAGTTCATGCCCTTAAGTTAGCCATACTATGCATAGTTCTCTGTGTTCAGAAAGCTTTTTTGTCTCCTTTCTTATCATTAACATAGGCCTCGTCTAAAGCATTTTGACTTTCTTTGCGATTGTTGTCTTAGAATACTAATTCTTATAAAAATTCTATTTGTTACCTGATAATCTTGCTGCTATTTTAGATGATCATGCACTACCTTGTTCTGGTTATCTCCATGTTACATTTTATTTCAAAGAATTTCCATATGATGTTGCATCTTCCTGTCAAAGTCACTGTGTTTGTTCATGTGACTGATGATTTGAAAGTGTGGTACAAGGTTCATTTTAAGTATCTGCTACATCCTGGCTTTTTCTAATTCCGTAATAAATTACAGTAATCTTTTCTTCCAAAAATTACCTGAGTTTACATACGTTATCCTTTTCAAAATAAAGGTAATTTTGCTGTGATCTTTAACAATCAAATTAATTCAGAGGTTTGGGATAGGAAAATGAGCGTATAGCGTCCCTACAAGCAATACTTACTACAGACTGTGCATTAATCTTTTGATGTTAATTTTCTTTCTCTCTTTTCCAGCACATGTAATCAGTATAAAATCTAATTACCTGTTTCCCCTTCTGAGATCATTTAAATCTACCCTTTGAGCTTTATTGACTTCAGATTTTTAAATTGTAATTAGAAAAAGTTGTTGCAAGAAGGAATTACTTATTTCACTCGAGATGTTGCTACTCAAGCTATAGATACCTAATACTGTAGAGCTATAGCACACTGGATCCCAGAATTACCTTTGAAAGAAGATAGGACTGTGTAAGACAATTTAAATGACAGTGCAGCTCTGCAGGTCTGTTTTTCAAAGTGAATAACCACAGAGAAGTTATGTCTGTAAACGAATTGCTCTTAAGCTTCAGTGGTTTGTTAGAGTAATCCATTGAGCTCAGTGAAAATGCGTGTGTGTGTGTGTCTTATATGCACACAAAAAGGCAGGCTAATTTGCTCTGCTTGACTTCAAGTCCTGAATTTTTACAATGTGTATGTCTAGAATATTTTCTTCTCATTTTAACAAAGTAAACTTACAGTGCATCCTTTATTTTTCATACAGCCTTAGTTTGAAAATAAGTAATAAGGACATACTGCTGTTGTGGAAGTTTATGCTGTGAGGCATTCAGTGTGCTAGCTAGTATCCAGTACATTGTAATGAAAGCTTGCAGAAGTTCACATAAGCTAGTGGTCTCTTCTTTCCAGTGTTACCTTTTTATAAACTGTCTGACCAGCTCTGCTATTGTCACATTTCAGGTATTAGAGAGCTACTTCATTTATCTTTTTGTAGGAATTCAATTCAGCTTCAGTATCCTGCTGGGTGGCTGCTGTGGAGAAATAACTTAGGTTAGAAAACCAAGTTGTTTCATTTTCATCTAAAGCTAAAGTAGCAGTTTCTAGCTGTTTACTCAGTGAAATGTATTCTTATATGCAATCAGGGGAGCTGTAGGATGTTGTATTTCTTCATTTGTGGATTTTGCAATTTGAGCGAATTTCTCACGTTAGAACACATTATGTGCAAGTGTTGCATCTTGTTTTAAAAGATGGATTTTGTAACTTGATTTAAGCATATAACCTGGATCAAACATGTAATTGCCTTTGGCCTTTGTTCTGCCACCCACAGTTATACTGAGTAATAAGCACCTTTATATTCCAAATAATTATTTGGATTTTAAACAAGCATCTGTCTTGCTGAGTAGTTACAATGGTCTTAGCAGAAGAAATGTAGAGATGTAATTATCCAT
The DNA here is from genome assembly GCF_019238085.1 of Lagopus leucura. NCBI lineage: Eukaryota > Metazoa > Chordata > Aves > Galliformes > Phasianidae > Lagopus > Lagopus leucura. The sequence continues at coordinate 14,933,708 of NW_024962262.1, forward strand.
ACACGTAGGGAAAGTAAAAAAGGCTTTACACTGTCATTTTAAGAGAGAAATGAGAAAGCTGTTTGACTTTTTAGGCATTTCAGAATTTCCTGAGCATAGTGGTTGTGTCATGCAATGATACCGTGTATAATAGGTTGGCTAGAGAAGTTTATTTGTAAATGTCAGAGTCGCACAGATTGCCTGCTTTTCATCAGGATAGTCCATGAGTGGATTAAATTAGCAATTAACAACTTCACATGGCTCTTGGCTTAATTATTTTTCAAATACTCTTGAAATTAGGTCACACCAGCTGGATATATTCTGATTGGAATGTAATCAAGAAGTTATATGTACATCTGTTTATGTAGATAATTAGATAGATGTATACAGCTCCCAGATGTGAAGAACAGTTATTATAGCATACGTTCTGGGTGTTTGATTTTTCCTTTCAACCACTGTGAAGTTTAACTTGGGGAATAAGACAAAGGCCGATCTAGTTTATCAATGTTTGTTACTATGAACCCTAAAAATACAAGGTTACTTATAAGATATTCTCTTACTCTGTCAGCCTCGGTAAACACACAAAAAGCCAGGGCAGCTTTTTTCAGGCTTGCCACAATGTAGTAATTACAGTGAAAGCTGAGGTTTGTAATGTTAAGTGAGGTCCTGATGCTGAGTCCTGTATTTGAGCAGAAGCCTCCCTGGGGACTCATGTATTACAGTAAAGCAGCACAGTGCATTTGGCTTTTCTTAAGTTAGATGACAACATGTTGGTTATAGAGTGGATCAAACCCTGTTTTGGCATTCACACCCTGATGTTTTGGGAAGGACAAATGTCAGCACATGCAGTGAACTTTTGCAGATTTGTTGTATGGACAGCATTAACATTTTTAATGAAGAATTCCATGCGTTGACGTAATTTTTCTAAAGAAACATATTTCAGCCATCTATTCCTTAAGATAAACTAACATGAATTTTAAATAGAGAAACATCGTTCTCATTGCTGCCTAACTTTTTCTTTTGTCTAGTTTCAACTCCTCTTTCTCACCAGTGGATATTCAAAATGTCTGGACATTTAATTGCTTTCCACCTCTCCCATCCTGCCCTATGTCAAGGTCTACTGATAGAACTGTTTATGCAAAAGAAATGCAGAACTCATTGAATTTGTGTAGAGGAGAATTTTATTTTAAATGGCAAAGTAGGTATGGTTTGCAGTTCCTCTCCTCTCTTTGGAGTTATTTTTCAACTGTTGTTTAAGAAGATTTGGATAAATGTTGTAACTTGACAGGGACAGAATGGAGTCTTTTCTACTCTGATTGAGGTATTTGAATTATAAGCCTTGTTAGCAGTAAGAAATTGTGTATAACCTGGGTGGACAGTAGTTTTGATTCACTTTTGTAGTGAAGACTTGTAGATATATGTAATAACATATATATGTTATTAATTTAAATGAAAATCATTTTTAAAATATGCTGTCATCCATAGTCACTGCCATCTGGCTGGCCTCTGTTCAAATCAGGAGTTTGCTTTTCCTTCAGGCATGAGCACCACAATAGCAAACACAAGTATATTGCAGGAAGAGCATCCCTCTGTAGCTTGCATTGCTTTGTGAGGATGGGTCAAGGTCCAGCAGGATTGTCACTTACCTCACATCTGCTGTGCCCTTGTTTTCTGTGGTCAATAGAAATTTCTCCTGACGCATTTCGTAGCTCTCCCCTGGAGAGAAGGTATTGCTGTCAAAGGAATAGTAGCTGTCAAAGACTGGTATGTATTGAGTAAATTTATAGATCTCAGAAAAAGCTGCCTTTGGGCTATAGAATGCATCAGTAACAAAGAGTAGATAAGAGACAGAGATGTGAGCCAACAACAACAAAAAAATAAACATCAAAAGAAGTCCCAAAAGTGCTGCTACGAGTGGATTGGTACTGTCAGAAGAGTTGCTGAGTTTAGGTACCAGGTATTTTTACTTTTTATTTTTTCAGTGTAGAGTTTCTGAGAAGAGTTTCCATGATAATAACATGTTCTTATGAAAGACATTTGTGAGCTTTTCGTATTTTTTCTTTTACATTCAGGGGAAACTAAATTAATTCATTTGAACAGGATTGACAGTATGTCAGACAGCTTTTCTCATCCACTTGTGTATTCCCACAGTTTTGCCTCTGTGTGTCAGAACTATTTTCATCTTGGGTGCCAGGTGTGATGAAATTATGAGGGTTTTGTATTCTTGTCTTTGTTAGAGCCTAGTTAATACTTAGATGCTAATATTAATAGGTAAACATGAAATAGTTTTTAGATCTCTGCTGTGGGAATGAAATTCTGTGCTCAAATGTTTTGAGTGCCAGACATAATTTACACTTCAGAAAATCTGCATGCCATGTTGTTCAGAAATATTTCAGATGTAACATATATTTATTATTGTCTTCCAGTGTCTTTACATTTATAAAGGTCACTACAAAGCAGAAATTCAAGAAAAAAAGCCTAGGACAAAAAATTATTTGTAGTTGTTTTTTACTCTGTTTAGTTAGTTTCTGGAGAACAGAAAATAATGTCATCTAATTGCATAGCTTGCAATTCTGAAAGGAGTACTTATCTGTGGTACCCATAACAACACCATTCTTATGTACTGAATGTAACATCCAAAGCACATTCTTGAATTGTGCTCACTTACATCACCAAACCAACAGAATTAATGTTTGACTGTATACTTAGCTTATAGAATACACTGAAAACCTCCTGGAATATTTCCTTAAAGAATTAGGCCTGAATAACAAGAAAGCAGAAGAAAAGTGATACGATAAATAAATAGATAAATAACCACAGAAAAAAAAAATAGTTGGAAATTGGATTTAGGATGTTGAGATGTCAATTGTTCCTTGATCTTGATTCCTTCTACAGTTTTTATTGATCGATGCAGCTTTCATACCAGCCCTTAAGTAAACACGTAAACTCTTTTAGCATTCCCACCAGAGTTATCATTATTTTGCCTTCTCTAAAGACTGAGATCGTCCAAATGAATATGCAGTCTGGTAGTAATCACAAGTCAGTGTTCTGTATCTGGGAGCTGTGAGTTACCTGTGCAGAGCCAGAGCATTCACAAGCTCTGCAAAAACAAAATACATGATGTCTTGTGATGCAAAAAAAACCCCACGATTTTACATTTGTGTCTTTCCTTCTCATGGCACCAGTCCCCATCCATAACACCCTGGGAAATCATCTTTTATTCTCCTAAATTTAATACAGTGTTGTTCCGTGAATTATTTCTATCTAATAAGCAACCTGTGACTGTGCCTTCATGGGCTGGGGGGTTTGGTTTATATGTGATAAAATCTGCAGCTATTTAAGCTTGAACCAGAACTGTTAACTGTTGCTGGAGGTAGTCTGATATGTGCATTCTGAGAACTTAGTCCCTAAGTAATGTGTTCAAGAAACATTGGTTTGTTGCTCTTTTTGTATGATCTATTATTTTTTTGCCCTGTGTAGAAATGGGCAAAGAGGAAGGATAATTGATAGAAGCTTTGCTTTTATTTCCATGACAGGATTTCTGAGAAAAAGGTTTAGTTCTACAGCTTATTTCAGTGATTTTAAAAATGCATGTAGAGTTGGATTTGTTTCATATTACACAATATGAATGTAACTGTGTTTTGGTGGAGTTTTACAGTTTGTAAGTTGATGGATTTGAACAAAACAGAGGTAGCATCACGTCTTCTACATTTCCTCTCCTGGATTAAAGTTCAGATGAGCAGGCAAATAATAAGAAAGCTCTGCTTCTGCCCTGTTCCTTATTGTAGTGTGTAGGAGGCATTGGGATAAATCAGTCATGAGTAAAGCCAAACAAGAAAGTATCAGTTGTTAGGGACAGAAAGCCTGCTGACAGCAGTTTCAAATAAAGGAAATTTGCGTGTTATGCTGTCAGCTCTAAGTTGTAACTGGAAGCTGGCCATTTAATATTTTACTGCAAACAGTACTGTGTTTGATATCCTGTACCCATGGAGCTTATCAGTATATTGTTGGGTTTTTCGCAAGGTGTTAGAAAATTAAAGATTGAACTAAGGTGGATATTTGGAACAGTGAGTCAGCCTAGCTTAAGCAAACACTTGCTGTATTGCGTGGTTGTGAAAGGTAAGAGATTTTTGTTGCATCAAATCTCACACCTATGACATAAGGTGTATGGATAAATCCAGTGTGGTGATACATGTTGCTGGACAGTTCTGAACTGCAACAGTTCTTCTTTTATCTGTACATTCAGTAGAGATTGAAATTGATAATTATAATGAAAACTAAGGAATATTATCATCGCAGATTTTGATTAACTGTGTAAGAATTGTGAAACTGTAAAAATTGATTGAGTGACTCAAAGAAAAATAGAATCCCAAATGGAAAATATTTTGTTATTATAGCCTCCGTCCCATCTAAGAGCTCACACTGTTTGTGATGTAAAATGTAGCAATTGCTATTGAAAATTGTTCATAGAATCACAGAATGGCCTGGATTGAAAAGGACCACAATGATCATCTAATTCCAACCCCCTGCTATGTGCAGGGTCACCAACCAGCAGACCAGGCTGCCCAGAGCCACATCCAGCCTGGCCTTGAATGCCTGCAGGGATGGGGCATCCACAGCCTCCTTGGGCAACCTGTTCCAGTGCATCACCACCCTCTGTGTGAAAAACTTCCTTCTAATATCTAACCTAAACCTCCCCTGTCTCAGTTTAAAACCATTCCCCTTTGTCCAGTCACTATCATCCCATGTTGATAGTGAGTGAGTTCTATCTGAATAATCTGTAGCAGAGATTAGGAGACTCATCTTCTAGCACTGAGCTACTACAGCGTTCTCAGATTGAGCAGAAGAATTCTGAAAAGCAGAGATGTTTGTTCCTCTTAGAAAAGAGATCGTTTATGTTCTCATTCAGTTGTTTTGCACTTTATCATAACTCAATTTCCTCTGTGTTTCAGTTAATGTTGCCTGTTTTTCCACATTTCAGGGACACCACTGTACAAAGCCTCACCCTACAGCCTTCTGTTAAAGATGGTCTTATTACATATGAAGATTCACCGCTGGTCAGTAGCAACGTTTGAATTGTATATTTGGAAATGTTTAATCCAAGTAGTTAAGCATGATGACTTTTCAGACAAAATCCCTTATGATTTAATCATTTGTATAGGATAGTCAGTGAATGTGGTAACAATTCATCAACTTTTACCTTGGTTCCACTTGCTGTGTTTTCTATGCCAAATACAGCAAGTCTGCACACAGCCAAAATGAGCATGGAAAGTAAATAGTAAACCTGACACATTCTAACTGATGCAGTGGTATTTTGCTGCTTCTCTTTTGCAGTATCTAAAATGCCTCACACCTACCTGCAAAATATTACTCCAAACTGCTCTTTCAGTTATTCTTCAGTTCTTTCAGCTTCATGCTGACTGTTTAGATGTGAGCTATTGCTTACTTTACTGTCAGCATTCCTGGTCTAAGTCAGGCTCCTCAGTTGCCTCCCTAGGGCAACTCCCATTCATATCCTGAGTTAACAGAAGCACCTTCCTTTCTTGTCTCAGCTTCTTTCCCTTCTCTCTCTGCTACAATTTGGTCATATATTATCCCTGTTCTGATGCCCTTTCTTATATCACTTGCACTGGAATGTTCCTACTACTGACTGGCACACAACAAATCAGTTTCTCACAGTTATTTTTGGAGAGTTGTGATGGTTGGATTCTTTTCTCTTCCAGGTAAAGGCAGTGAGGTTTGGACATATTTTGGTCGTTGATGAAGCAGACAAAGCACCAACAAATGTTACCTGTATCTTAAAAACCTTAGTAGAAAGTGGAGAGATGGTTTTGTCAGATGGAAGGCGAATTGTTGCCAGTAAGTGGGTACAAAACATTTTAATAACTTATATTAAACTTTATCATGTTCCTGTTTTTCATCATTTACATTACTAAGTGCAGCCCTAAGAGTCCAAATGTAAAAAGCACTTGATGCTAAAAGCTTAGTAGTTAAAGAAATTACAGTGTCTTTTTTTTCAGTGGAGAACAATCTAAAATATGCCATGTCAATTTCTGTTTTTAAAAACTAGAGCTACTTTTGCCATAACCACACAGGCTTTCTTAAATTAGCATTCTTGTGAATCGAATTCTCAGGAATTAAAAACAAAACAGTAACCTGACCTCTTTATTTCCTTTTCACAATGAGAAGTAAGGATCTATTTGACCAAATTATGAACTTGGCTTTACCCATCTGGATAGTTGGCATAAAACTCGATCAGATCCAGTAGTAAAAATAAGAGTATAGCTAAGGTTGAATTGTTAAAGTCTTCATTTAAAATAACGGTGTGCTATTATTACTTAAAGATATGCTGCAAGATGGATACTTTGTAATTAGCTGGAGCTAATTCACAAGAATTGCAAGAACTAAGTATTTTTTATGATTTTTTTTAAAGTCCTCTTTAAAATACCCTCTTGAACTTAGTAGACACTGTAGTTTGGTAATAAAGAAATGTGAGTGGAGCAATCTGTTCAGCACTCACGTGGTATAACACAGGTTTTGCTTGTGATTATGAATTACAGATGTGCATTTTTTTTAAATAACTTGCTAGTTCGTTTCAGTTTTTACTGTAGTACTTTAGAGGAGGGAAAAGGATTCCCAAAGTCCATGTGCCAATGGAGACATATTTGCTGGGAACAGGCAAGGGCAATCTGACTCATTTTGGTGAGGACTGAGCCTTCACATGGGTGACATTATGTGATTCTGACTTTGCACAGATTTTTGTAATAGCCAGGGGGACTTTGAGTCCTATGTTCAGATGTTATAAACATAGAAAAAGTACTTTTTTTTTTTTCACCCTTTACATCAGCATTTTGGTAAAGTTAAACATAAAATCTTCTAATCATTTTTTTCTAATTCAATAATAATTGCAAAGCTTAAATATGCAATTAATAAATTATATTTCTTTTCTAGATCCTGCTCGTGTAGAGGGGAGAGAAAATGTCATAGCAATTCATCCTGATTTTAGAATGATAGTTCTAGCAAATAGACCTGGATTTCCTTTCTTGGGTAATGACTTTTTTGGCACATTAGGTAAGTGATTCACATTAAATGCTGAAGTGCAATAGAACTCATTAATACAATTACTATCTTTATTTTATTTGATTTCATTGGAGCAGGGATTCCCTATGCATATTAATACTCTGTTTTACTTATGATGCTTGGGGTTATATTCAGCTTGAAGACAAAAATGTAAATTTGGATCTATTAATAAAAGTGCTGAAACTTGCCCTGAGGTTAACAACTATACATAGTCATCTTTGTACAACTAGAATTGTTTTATTGGATCAGGACTAACATAAAATACGGACAAAGGCAGTAGAAATTTTTGTTAATGAACATATCTGTAAATGTAGCAATAATATGAGCTGTAAGCTGTTGATAGCTGACATCAATGGCTAACACAAAAGTTCAGTGTTTTCTTTCCTTTACTGCAAGCCACTGGCCAGATGTTGTCTTGTTTCATACAAGTATTAGGAGCCTGATGGATGTTGTTTTTTTCTCTCTCTAAAGATGGGAGCAATTAACTTTATAGTGTTAATACTATTGGTATCTACTTCTTAATCCTCATTAGCTTCTCCATGCGTATGGTTTTATAGTCAGAACATTTGATAAAATACGAAAATTATCGCCGCTTTAGGTAACCCTCTCCAAATTTCACATCCAAGTTTTCGTTCTAAAAGCACGCTCATTTAAAAAAAAAAAACAAACCTCCTGGTAGTTCCTAAAAACCTTTTGTGTCATCATGTGATACATAAGATTTGTGAGATTCATCACAGCTTCATCTGACAGTAAATGCAGGAATTTAAGCGTTCATGTCACCTAAAGGTGAACAGTGAAGAATTTATTGTCTAAAGTATAGTCCAATGTTAGTCTAAGTGGGCCTCTGCAGTGCTTTGGTGGTGTTGCCAACTAGATTATCAGTTAAATTGCCTTCCAGACCACACTACCAATGTAGCCTAAATTCTAGGCAGGGACCTTAATTTATGTGTTTTTATCTGTTAACTCTGGCTGTAATGCTTGTTCAGTAAGAAATAATGATACAATCAAAAAAAGCAGGAGGAAGCCCAGTCTTGTTCTGTATGATAGCTTTTTGTTTTTCAGATGCAGTTCCGTGTGAGTGGGCATTCCATGGCAGAGACCCGCTGGCTCTGATTTTCACCAAGCTACACTGCCCCAAGATGTTCTTACTATAGCCTATTTATTTTCTATGACCTAATCTCTCTCCCTGTATTGACCCTTTAAACAAAACCAATTATCCTAGTATTGTATTTGCCCTACGTGGTAGAGGCTTAATGAAGATTTTGGGATGGATTTCGCTTTTCAAGCATAGGGACCCTTCTGCTTTTAACTCAAGTTCTTTTTCTGCAGAATCTGATCAAGCTTCTGCTGAGTTTTTTTACAAATAAATTCAGTTCTGTAGATTAGGTGGCTGGGGCCAACATAATGCAAACACGTGTGGAGGACAGCTTGCTGTATTTCTTATCGTACTTCAAGGTAGGCAGAGGGAAAAGATAAATCCAGTACTTCATCTAAACCTCCCGTTTGGGTTTATGTTGTGGTATGTATCCCTGGATATCAAGAATTCTCTGCCTTCTGTGGTATTTTGAAGGTGCTCACAAATTTCTTCAGGCTTTTTTTTTTCTTTTCTTTTGCATTTGATTTGCATTTCGTCTTGAAGTGAATTTCTCCCTTGTTATCACCTATATCATAATAGCAGGAGAAATCTCCATGTTCCTGAAACCTCAATGTTCTTTACAGCAAGTTGATCCTTCACTTTTTTCAAAGTGTCTCCTCTCGATACGTTGCTTTCCCATTTAAGCTCCTGTACGAAATGCAGTGGAGCTGCTGCATCTCATCTCTTTATAAAAACACCATAAATGTGTGTTGTTTTTTTTTTCTATTAGGGGACATCTTTAGTTGCCATGCTGTTGATAATCCTAAGCCGCAGTCTGAGCTGGCTATGCTTCGACAGTATGGTCCTGATGTTCCAGAGCCCATTCTTCAGAAATTAGTGGCTGCTTTTGGAGAGCTGAGGAGTTTAGCTGACCAAGGAATTATTAACTATCCCTATTCAACTAGAGAAGTTGTGAATATTGTGAAGCATTTGCAGGTACAGTACATCAGAACTTGTTGACTTTATCACAATTAAATTTCTAATACTTGTAGAAAAAGATACCAGTATTGTTCATGGATTTATAATTCATTTAAGAGAAGGCTTGCATTTTGAAAGCATAATAATGCTAGGATGTTCAGGATAAGGATCATAAAAGTACTAAGCATATATAGACATACAGAATACCTGTGATTCTGTTTTTGTTATGTTTGATGTAAGAAAATGTTAAATGAATATAGTACACAGCTTCATACTAGCCTGTATTATGACATTGCCAGCTTAGCATAGAATACTTGAAAAAGAATGTAGCTGTGCACTTTATGCTATATGGGATTTTTGTTTTTATTCATTTCCCAAGTTGGAAACAAGACTCTGTTGCACAACAGTAATATGCGACAGATGGAATTTGTCTAAGGAAGACATTACATGAATAATGACTTTGCTGACAGATACTTAGGAACTGTGATAGCTTCCTGCATGCGTTTTAAATGCAAAATCTTAAATTCTAATGTAATTATTATTATTTTATTATTTTTAAGTTTATGGTAGATTCTGACTTGTATCTTTATGAATTGAAGGGTAGATTTTGACTGTATTTGAACTATAAAATATCTCAATGACCTCTTAAATGGTAGTGCTGTTATTTTCTGTTTATAATCAAAAAGTAGATAACTTGGTGATTTATAGAGTATTTCCTGAATTACTGAATCCTAGATTTAAAAAGCATAGTGGAAATGTTAATGGATTTAGTGCAAGTAGAAAATATATCATGCATTCTTTGACCAACTGTTCCTTTGTTTAACACTGGTGTAGTATGGTTGAATTCTGCTTTTGTGTTTGTTAAGAACTTACAAAGAATACTGAGATACTCAGCAGCTTTTTTGCCTTTATTGGCAAATGCTTTAGCCATAGCATCCAACTCACAGCATCCAAAGGCAGGGACTGGGAGAAGAACAGCCCACTGTAGAGGTACATCAAGTTCAAGACCATCTAAGGAAACTCAGGTTGCACAAGTCCATGGGATCTGACGGGCTTACATCTCAGAAAGCCAATTGTATCCTGGGCTACATGAAAAGAGATGGCCAGCAGGGTGAGGAAACTGGATATGAGCAAGAAATGTATGCTTGCAACCAACATGATCCTGGGCTGCATCGAAAGAGGGTTGGCCAGCAAGGCAAAGGAGTGATTGTTCTCCTCTGCTCTGCCTTCATGAGGTCCCATTTGCAGCACTGCGTTTGGACCTGGAGCCCCCAGCACAAGAAGGATGTGGAGTTGTTGGAGTGAAGTCCATGGCTTCAGGCCATGAAGATGATCAGAGGTCTGGAGCACCTCTCCTATGAAAAAAGGCTGAGGCAGCTGGGCTTGTTCATCCTGGGAAGAGAAGGCTCCAGGGAGAACTCATTGTGTCCTTTCAGTACTTAAAGGGAACTTATAAACAGGAGAGAGACCAGCTTTTTACACTAAAAGCGAGTAGTCCATCCAAATAAGTATGTAAGCAAAATACTTTATGAGGCTCCAATAACAATTGATAGGTATTTTCTTTCCAAACTGATAGGAGTGCGTGCCCTGTTGGTAGTATTACTGATGTCCGTTACACACTTACATCTGAAATAAGAACGGAAGTGAGAATGGAAAAACTACAGTCATGAGGAAGAGTAAGAGGGCTGCTGAAAAGCTTATGTTAAATGAACTCTTTGTTGTACTTTCCAGCATTCCATCCATCCATCTTCTATCTTCAAATAATCTATAGTCGCCAACTGACGCTGAAACATATGGGCTTAATTATTTTTTCTTTCTCGTACTGTTGAAGAATGGAAGAGCTGCACTGCTGATTGTCTTAAGGACAATTATTCTCTGCTTCTGTCACCTTCACCTAAGTAGATAAATGTGGACATATCGCATTGGGCACAGATCAGTGAGGAAGATCCCTGTTTGCTGGTTTTCACTTCACTCAAAGTCAAGTGTAAATGTCCAAATAAATCTTCATCTTGCAGCTTTGATTTTTTTCTATGGCATTAGTTTTCAAGATCCTGGTCTCTTTGAAAGGTTGCAAAATTCTGTTTACTGTAACTTGTTTTTCAGCCTGCATAACAAAAAGGTTGGGGCTAGCCAAATGTAAGCAGTGAACATAAACATACTGTTTATTCCAAGTAAAAAGCTTTTAGGTCTTCAGGTAGAGAAGAAAGAGGAAGGAGGGAAATGAGTCAATGAAATTGCTGGTCCGAAGGAAGGAAGGAGGGAAATTAGTCATGTTGTTACAACAGTTCCACAGTCACAATTTTATTGTACTATTGTGTTGGTTTCTTTCACATAATTTTAGGGTGGTATTTTTTTTTTCATCTTGTAAAAAAGAATTGGATATTTCAGAGAAAAAAATGATGGTTGATTACTGTTATCTGAGTGGGCATCATAGCATCAGAACTTGTCGATTAAGAGAACATTCTGATTGCTGTGACATCAATATGTAAACATTAGGCTAATCTGATGGGCCTTCAACATACAGGATTGTGTCTACAGTGTAGTTTACAAGGGCATTTTCCTATAAATATTATGCAAATAGGTAACCCATAGTAATTTAGTTGTAGCTTAGATTGCATTCATATGCATTGCTTCTATGCTAATTTTTTTTTTAAGAAATGGCTTGATTTTTTTTAATTTGTTTTTGTGGAGTCTTTTTGTGAAGATTGAGATATCAAGCTATCTGAAGACCTGTAACTGCAGACTGTCTACTCCAGCTGCCTGTCTTGGTTATTGCACCTATTTCTTCCTGCTAATTGTGTAGAGAATTTGAGTCTTGTAGCTCTAGATGGCAGGTAGCCTGAAGATACCTTTTTTGTCTCACTCACCTGCAACTGTCAGCACGTGTCAAATGTCAGAATTGTTGATGCTAATAGTGGCTTATGGGCAAACCCAGAAGCTCCATATGCTGCCTTTAACTGCTAGTGTTGTATACTATGACTGCTTCTGCACCAACTTATCTACAGGCTTTTACTAGATCTTTTGTATGTTCTTATGTAGAGTCCAGTCACCCAGTGTCTCTGGTAGATGTTAATCAAGCAACTCATATTTGTCCAAATAGTAAATAGTAAAATAGAAATAGCTTTTCTACCAAGTCTATTGAGATTTTTCTCAATTTGAGATATTTAGTTAGTTAGTTTTTCTTACTTTGCCTTCTTTCTTGTTTGTATCTGAGATTGATTTCTGTTTGCAGACAATAGAGTAACAGTTTTTGAGTGGTAAATGTGTAAGGTGCCTTCTGACCCTGAAGCCTACATTAGTCTTTTAAGCCTCTCCAGTAAGTTGTTGTGCTAAGATAGCAGGTGCTTAATACATTTTTTTCTGTTCATCTGATCTCAAATGGAAGCTAGGTTTATCACATCCACTTACATCCTTTTCTGTCTGTGCAGCTCTACACACAACACATGCTTTTTATCTTTTTGGCCAACCACATTGAATCTTAGTTACCAGTTACCAAAGATAATGAGGTTTCCGCTGGCTTAATCAGAATCAGTAGCTATGTGGCAGAGAGAAACAGACTGAAATTTATGTCTCTGTGAATGAAAAGGCAAGCTGCTTTTCCTGGCAGTAGACGATGCCCACTGTAAAAGGAAGAGCAGTGGATGTAGTCTACCTTGATTTCAGCAAGGCTTTTGATACTGTCCCCCATGACATCCTTATAACAAAGCTGAGGAAGTGTGGGATAGATGAGTGGACAGTGAGGTGGGTTGAGAACTGGCTGACTGGCAGAGCACAGAGGGTTGTTGTTGGTGGTGCAGAGTCCGGTTGGAGGCCTGTAACCAGCGGTGTTCCTCAGGGGTCTGTGCTGGGTCCGGTCTTGTTCAACATCTTCATCAATGACCTTGATGAGGGGATAATGGCCACCCTCAGCAAGTTTGCTGATGATACGAAGTTGAGAGGATTGGCTGACATGCCTGAAGGCTGTGTTGCCATTCAGCAAGACCTGGATAGGCTGGAGAGCTGGGCAGAAAAAAACCGGATGAGGTTTAACAAAAGCAAGTGTAGAGTCTTGCATCTGGGGAGGAATAATTGCATGGAGCAGTACAGGTTGGGGGATGACCTGCTGGTGAGAAGCTCTGCAGAGAGGGACCTGGGTGTCCTGGTGGATGACAGGTTGGCCATGAGCCAGCAGTGTGCCCTTGTGGCCAAGAGGGCCAATGGCATCCTGGGGTGCATTAAAAAGAGCGTGGCCAGCAGGTCAAGGGAGGTGATCCTCCCCCTCTACTCTTCCCTGGTGACGCTTCATCTGGAGTACTGCGTCCAGTTCTGGGCTCCCCAGTACAAAAAAGACAGGGATCTCTTGGAAGGAGTCCAGCGGAGGGCCACAGAGATGGTGAAGGGCCTGGAGCATCTCTCCTATGAGGAAAGGCTGAGTGAAATGGGTCTGTTCAGCCTTGAGAAAAGACAACTGAGAGGGGACCTGATCCAGGTCTATAAATATCTAAGGTGTGGGGGGCAGAATGGTGAGGCCAGACTGTTTTCAGCAATGTGTGGAGACAGGACAAGGGGAAACGGCTGGAAACTGCAGCATAGGAAGTTCCGCACAAATGTGGGCAAGAACTTCTTTACAGTGAGGTGACGGAGCACTGGAACAGGCTGCCCAGGGAGGTGGTGGAGTCTCCTTCTCTGGAGATGTTCAAGTTCTGCCTGGATGCCTACCTGTGCGACCTACTGTAGGGAACCTGCTTTGGCAGGGGGGTTGGACACGATGATCTCTGGAGGTCCCTTCCAACCCCTACAATTCTGTGCTTCTGTGAGGCCTGTGTCATGGTGCTGTCAGTACAGGACACACACAGCCATCTGAAGCCTTTGCAACGCATACAGAGGCAAGTAGTAGTCACACAAAGTAGACATCTGAAAAAAATAATCTGGATTTGTTACAGTCTGCATACCAGACACTTGTTGCTTTATTTTCAGAGTAGTGGTAGAAGTGCTGTAGAATAAGATTACCTGCTTGTACCAGTAAACTACTTTTTTATTGATGCTTGTGAGTCAACAATAGCAATATATGTGGTTGAAAAAGGTTGGATCCATAAAAAAATTATCTTTCACCCAAATTCTGTCACAGCTTTGTATGAAATAAAGCATTATGTATATAAATTAAATGAAAAAATGTTAAGAATTATTTCACTTAATATTTTTAAAAATAGAAAAGAATCCAAACCGTAAAAATACTCAAAGGAACGCTCAGAAGTGTTAGTCGAAGGGAAGGAACCAATGAACAAGAACCAGACAGACTGATGAGAGATCAATATTTTCTCCAGTAATCTTGTTTTAAAAATCAATAGAAACCAAATGATTTTTTTTTTTTAAATGTTAAACCCAAATGTTCAGACTTCAGTTTCTTCAAGTGAGCTGTCATTGCCTTTCTTCAGTAATCAGTTATCCAGGCAGTTATTAAAAAGGGGTTGAATTTGATCTGATTGGAACAAGAGAGTTACAATTTTTTAATAACTGAAGTGGAGGGCCTTTTTGCAAGTGCTTGTGTTCAGAACGGGTTTTTTGGCAGCAGCAATCAGCTGTACTGATGAAATAAATTGTATTTGATGTCCTACTGGAAAACACAGGACTGTTGGTTTAATTCACTGATATTGGTATTGATGATGATACAAGGGTGGATAGTGATAGGACAAGAGGGAATGGTTTTAAACTGAGGCAGGAGAGGTTTAGGTTAGATATTAAGAGGAAGTGTTCAACACAGAGGATGGTGATGCACTGGAGCAGGTTGCCCAAGGAGGCTGTGGATCACAGAAATCACAGAAGCACGAAGGTTGGAAAAGACCTACAAAATCATCCAGTCCAACCATCCACCCATTACCAACAGTTCTCACTAAACCACGTCCCTCAACACAAAATCCAAACATTCCTTGAAAGCCTCCAAGATCAGTGACTCCACCAACTCCCTGGGCAGCCCATTCCAGTGCCTGGCCACTCTTCCAGAGAAGTAGTATTTCCTAACATCCAGCCTGAATCTCCCCTGCCGTAGCTTGAAGCCATTCCCTCTGGTCCTATCACTAATGACACGAGAGAAGAGGCCGACCCCCAGCTCACTACAACCTCCCTTCAGGTAGTTATAGAGAGCAGTAAGGTCTCCCCTGAGCCTCCTCTTCTCCAGACTGAACATTCCCAGCTCCTTCAGCCACTCCTCATAAGCCCTGTGTTCCAGACCCCTCACCAGCTTTGCTGCCCTTCTTTGAACCCATTCCAGGGCCTCAATGTCTTTCCTGCAGTGAGGGGCCCAAAACTGGACACAGTACTTCAGGTGCAGCCTCACCAGAGCTGAGTACAGGGGGACAATCACTGCCCTGCTCCTGCTGGCAACAGCAGTTCCTGATGCAAGCCAGGATGCCACTGGCCTTCTTGGCCACCTGGGCACACTGCTGGGGCTCATGTTCAGCCGAGCATCAATCAATATCCTCAGGTCTATTTCCTCTACACAGTCTTCCAAGCCACTCTGCCCCAAGCCTGTAGCACTGCCTGGGGTTGTTGTAGCCTTTGGCATTGCCTGGGGTTGTTGTGGCCAAAGTGCAGGACCCGGCACTTGGTCTTGTTGAACCTCATCCCATTGGCTTCAGCCCAGCTCTCAAGCCTGTCCAGATCCCTCTGTAGGGCCTCACTACCCCCAGGCAGATCCACACTTCCAGCCAACTTGGTGTCATCTGCAAACTTACTGAGGGTGCACTCAGTGCCCTCATCCAGGTCATCAATAAAGATATTGAAGAGGACAGGCCCCAGCACCGACCCTTGGGGAGCACAACTTGTGACCAGTCACCGGCTGGATTTAACTCCATTCACTACCACTCTCTGGGCCCGACCTTCCAGCCAGTTCCTTACCCAGCCAAGAGTGCATCTGTCCAAGCCACGGGCTGTCAGATTCTATAGGAGAATGCTGTGGGTGACAGTGTCAAAGGCTTTGCTGAAGTCTAGGTAGACTACATCAAGCAGCCTTTCCCTTGTCTACCAGGTGGGTCACTAGATCATGGAAGATCAGGTTGGTCACACAGGACCTGCCCTTTGTGAACCCATGCTGGTTAGGCCTGAATCCCCCGGTTGTCCTGCACATGCCGCGTGATCTCCCTCAAGACAATCTGCTCCATAAGATGCCCCATCCCTGGAGGCATTCAGGGCCAGGCTGGATATGGCTCTGGGCAGCCTGGTCTGATGGTTGGCGACCCTGCACATAGCAGGAGGTTGAAACTACATGATCATTGTGGTCCTTTTCTATGGTTCTGTGATACTGATGTCAGAATTTTACACAGTGATTCAGAGAAACACAGAAACGCTTGGAGGCTGCTATTTGAGGCATGTCACCTTGGCTTCTTCAGCATCTTGTGCAGGGCAGGTGAAAGGGTGGGTGGTGAGTAAACAAGGTATCTTGGTGTGAGGTTGTTGGTTCTGCTCTGCAATGAGAAGGGAATAACAAAGCAACCACAGCATTGGTCATAATCCGAGAATCTGTCTTGTTTGGTAAGGAATGAACATTTTAAACATTATCATACACCAACTGTATTTTGCTAAGCTGTGATAATACAGAACTTCTAATAGCTTCCTCATGGGTAGGATTAAAACGCAGTATATAGTTCAGTATACTTTTATACCAGTGCTAGTAACTGAAATATTCTGTGGCATGTATACCATAGATTAAAAAAAAAGGTTTTGTACAAGCCTATTTCTAGCAGTGGTATTCAGTTGTACCACAATAGCTAGCTAAATTTAGTGTTGCTTGTCTCTGATATTTAAGAAGTCATGTATTTCTTCATTTGGGAAAATATTAAAATCCCCAGTAATGATGATGTATGATTAAGAGTTCATGAAAAAAATCTGTTCTTCTGTTTTAGTTTTTATTTCTTTTAGGACTCAGCAGCTTTTATTAAAATGCTGTTATACATTTCAGTGATGTGTGTTATAACATTTTTGTTCAAGTTGCTTTTGTAGCAGCCATTGCTTGCCGATGGGAAAAAAACAATCAAGATTTCAGCTCCGTATACCTAGAAATAAAGCGGTTAGGAGGTAAAGCTCTAGGAGATATAGTAGTTCAGGTGTTTTTTTAAATTCTTTTAAATTGATTTGTTCCATTTACATCCTACATGAATAAGAACGTGTGTGAAAAGGCTCAGTGATTTAGATGTGTTAATGTGTACAACTTAAACAGCAGCTGTTTTTGTCAATGATAGATGAAACCTAAATTTTGGATAATTTGTATTCTGTTTAAAATACCTTCATGTGCCTTTAAAAATAAGGTTATTTAAGCTTGAAATTATGGCAGCATGCATAAAAATATACGTTTACTTCAAACTGCCTTAATTTATTGGCGAACAGGTACATGTGTGCTATAGGAGTTTCAAAAACCAGTGGAAGTACAGATGAAGCACTTGGTAACAATTTTCAGAAGTGCTAAGCTGCCTATAGGGCCTTCTGAAGGCCCTGAAAAATCTTTCTGCTTTTCAGTTTGTTCCTGCTACGTGAGTTCAATCAGTGAAGAAGTCTTACTGGATTTTAGGTCTTGGTGGGAAATGGGAGCAGAAAAATGTGTTTTCTTCTGGCAGAACCACAATAATTAAAAGGTGTGAGGGGCAGTTCTTAAACCTGGAAGAGAACGCTGTCCTTAAATCAAAAGTGCCGTTCAGTAGGAATAGTTAGCACTTTATCTGTTGGAAATCCTAAATAAAATTTGATAGAACTGTTTTCTTTCTGTATACATTTCAGGTAGGATTTTTCATAATTAAATAAAAGCTTGTCCATCTTCAGTGTCTATTTCCACTGACATCCATCACAACCTAAAGTTATCTTTAGTAAGCAAGCAATGCATCTTCTGCTTTTCCATATTCAACACCGAGAATCAGAATTCTTAAATAAATTATACAGTTGAGTGCATGAATAAATGTATTTGTGTCAGAACTTTCCAGTTAGCAGTTCCAAATTTAAAAATATATGCTATGTTTAATTATGTATTTGAACGATTAGGCCACCTTGTGATGTGTGTAACAAAAATGATTCTTCAAAGCATGAGTGCAAATGATTATCTAACTAACTGTCTCCTATCTGTTTGTTTAATTCAGGTTTAGTATCATGAACTTCACTCTGACTTGAAGCAACGTACCTTCTTTTATTCCAGAAATTTATTAAAAATATTTCTTGATCATTGGTATAAGTTGAGCAGAATTTCTGTTAGAACTATTAACAGAAGTATTCAATAAAATAAATCTGGGACTTTGCTCCTTTACAGAAATTCCCAACTGAAGGACTGGCAAACGTTGTTCGAAATGTGTTTGACTTCGACTCCTACAACAACGAAATGCGTGAAATTTTAACCAGCACTTTGCACAAATATGGGATACCTATTGGAGCAAAACCAACCAATGTACAGCTGGCCAAGGAGTAAGAGTAACATAAGATACATTTTAAGAAGACATGTCTCTCATGGTCACTTGTTCTGTCGTGTTAACTTGCTGCTGCTAACTGATTTTAAACCAACCTGAAATACTTGAAGTACTCCTCTGCTTTAAGTTTCTATGTCTACAATAATTGAAATTTCTTTATGATAGACTGTTTGCTTTTTACTAATATTTAGTCTTTACTTAATGTCCATGTACGTATTCATAGTTTGTATGGCAAACAGACATATATTAATAAAGGGAAATATTTGTTTCTTCTCCTGTGTTTTTAATTGAATGGCAACAAGCTTCATAGGAATGGAGCACCTCTCCTATGAAAAAAGCATGAGGAATCTGGGCTTGTTTAGCTTGGAGAAGAGAAGGCTCCTGGGAGACCTTCCAGTACTTGAAGGGAGTGTATAAACAGGAGCAGGAACTGACTGTTTACAAGGGTGGATGGTGATAGGACAAGGGGGAATGGTTTTAAACTGAGACAGGAGAGATTTAGGTTAGATATTAGGAGGAAGTTTTTCACTCAGAGGGTGGTGATGCACTGGAACAGGTTGCCCAAGGAGGCTGTGGATGCCCCATCCCTGCAGGCATTCAAGGCCAGGCTGGATGTGGCTCTGGGCAGCCTGGTCTGGTGGTTGGTGACCCTGCACATAGCAGGGGGTTGGAACTAGATGATCATTGTGGTCCTTTTCAACCCAGGCCATTCTATGATTCTAATAAGCTTTTGTCCTGTTATTTATCCCCTAGATCAGTATAAAAAAATAATAGGTTGTCTTCAGTGTTGTTGGGATTTTGTTTTTGATACTCATAAAAGGATCTGCAAAAATACATATGTAGTGTGTGCAATCAAATGCCCAAGCTCTAGGAATCATTCTATATGTGTGTATATGTCGCTATCACTTTAATTATATTGGTACTTTGAGAAGTTTTCCTGCATCAGAGGTTGCCCAAGAATAATCTTTTGACAGTTTGTCTCCCCTCAGACTGCTGTGTATGAACAAAATCAAGTTAAATAATAGTTTTATGTAGAATTGTCACATCAACCGTAAGTCCTGTGCCCCTCACCCTTTCTAAACTGTCTTCGTATGTAACCATTTCATGGACAGCAGCAATCTTAAAGAAAACCAGGATGTAAAACCAGGAGCAAATAAACATCAAAATATTTCTAGCTTTTCCTTAACCTACAAGCATCGACCAGAACCATAATGAAAGAAGTGTCTAGGAATAATTCATTAGAACTTGCTTTTATGCCTTGGCTTCCTAACAACATTACTGCAGCCTGTCATGTGTTTTTTCTGCTCTATAAACTTTCCAGCTTTTGTGGAAAGCATAAATTGAGGGTTGTTCTGTACATTACTGGAAATAGCAGTGGTGTTTCAGTGCAGTTCTTAACGATCCACTGCATTTTTCTACACCCATCAGATCTCTGTTTCTCTGCTTTTTGCCACTGGTGCCGTTTCCATAGTTTTCTGTCCGCCCTTTATATAAGAAACATTTGGTTCATTTAATTCATTTGAAAAACTGCAGAGGGGCAGAAGTGCCTTATGAATCTTTTTATTAGCACTGTCACTTCAAGTTATTTTCAAAACTTAGTCATTACCTGCAAGTCCTGGGAAAAGAAAATGGTCTCCCTACTTCAGTGCATATCACAGAATCACAGAATGGCCTGGGTTGGAAGGGAGCTCAAGGATCATGAAGTTCCAATCCCCCTGCTGCAGGCAGGGCCGCCAACCTTTCCATTTAATACTAGACCAGGCTGCCCCGGGCCCCATCCAACCTGGCCTTGAACGTCGCAACAACATATCATGTATGTTCAGTAGAGACGTGCCCACGTCTCTAGTGTGGTTGTGTTGCCCCAGCCCTTCTGTACCCTCCCTTCTGAAAACCATCAGAAAGCAGACAGGCTCTAAGACCTTTTGTGCCACCAGCTTCTTCTAGATTTTCTTAGACCAGTTTTCTGTGCAGTGAGATGGAATGAAGTAGCGTTGTCAGGCCCTGTTTTTCTTGACAGAGGAACTTTGTGTTACGAGTTCTGATCTATGTTTTATTCCTAAATTCTGATCTACCTCTCCCTTCTCTTTGCTGTTCATGATGGCTTGGGCTGCTCTCCAGAGAAGCTAAATCATTCAGGAGCAGGGAAGAGAGCAAAACCTCAAAAATCTGGGAGAAAGGAGAAATAAATTTTCCTCAGGGAAGAAAACCATTAGCAAAGCAAATCTCCAGGAAGCTGAAACAGAATGGAAATGTTTTATTTCTTTGAGAATGCAATCTGTAATTCTGTTGCTGTATAAAACAGAGTATTCAGTTAGAGCTGGTTATTAACATCTGTTTTGTTTTAAAATGTAATAAGTGCTCACAATTATTAGTGAACCTGTTGATTTCTAGGATGTTGTACATGAGAGTAATGTATAAGGAATTAAAAACTGAATCCATATTCTTGCGGAAGCTGATATTCCATTGAGATAACAGGAAGGAGCTATTGCTGATTGCAACACAAATAAAATCAATGTTTAAACATTGCTACCATTAATATTCATAAATCCTATGATCCTATAAATAGGCCACAAACAGGCAGTGAATATTCTGCTGGGTCTTTGACTGAATGAGGGAAATAATTAAATACCCTTTCCTCATTACGTGCCCCAGTGGTATGTTGCTGGCAGCTGAGTGTTTATATGATCTGTAGCATCCAAACCATTTTCTGTTTCCAAATAATGCCGTGTCTTTGGCTATCTAACTGCCTTGGCACATTGTCCATGCTCAGAATGGGGATGGAGATGGAGTGACTGCCTCCCTGTGGGTGCTGCCTTATCCAGGTTGCTTGAGGTTTGCTGTATGCCAGTCAGAAATGTTGATGTGTCTTTCCTGCGTGAGTTGGAATGAATAGAGGATATTAATGTTCATTCCTTCACTTTTTCCTTACGTTCTCAGTGAAAAAAATAGTACCAAAATTGGCCAGGATTCATATGTCATCCCAAAGAATTTTTTTGAGATTTCTCCTTGTTCTGGAAAGAGTATCAAGGGGAATAAAAACTAATGACTTATGTTTAGAGTGGCCAGGTTGGAGGGGAGAGGGGAAATAATTTTAACAGTAGGAACAAGCATCATCAAATGGGGCATAGGAGACCAAGCACAGGCTTTTAACAGTCTAAGCGAACTTCCTTAAAATAGACTTTAGAGATATTTATAGCAAGGGAGAGGGAATGTCTTCTGTTCTCTTGCCAAGTTATGTAGCTGTACAATAATGTGCGAGTGCTTGTAATACAGAATGCAGTTTTGATAGGTCTCTTTAGGAGCAACAGATCCTAAATAAAAGAAACCAAAAGCGATAAGTTCACTAGCTTGAATGCATTCATGCCTGTCGACAAAGTCAAACTGCTTTTAGTGGCTGCAATTCACTAGAGAAAATGTCCCTGTTCTGCTGTCAAGCTACTTTGTCATATGCCAGCATTTTCTTTTCCTTTATAAATGATTTTGCTGTAGACTGTGTGTTTCTTCCCTAAGTAAAATGCAGAGAAATTAAGAACTTAGGCCAGCAAAACCAACAGAGGCTCTCAAAGAAGGGTATGCCAATCCTGTAGGCTGCTGAAGGCAGTGGCATGCTCTCACATTTGTATTACATTGCCTATGTCCATGTGAGCAGTGGCAAAACTGCATTTATTGCATTTAATATGCATTTATTGCATAGTTAACTTTTCACAGTGTTTACTCTGCTTAGTTTACTGTTTTTAGAGGGGCGTGTTGCTTGCAATAGTCCCTTGAAGCAGTACTATCACATCCTGCCTGACTCGAGTACAGCAAAGCAAGAGATGGCTTGGATGTATTTTGCTACATGCCCTAGATAATTCAGAATGGAAGACTGTTTCATCTGAGACCATATTATGTGAAAGATTCCTTCTTTTATCATGCTGTTCAGGTTGTGACGTTATTAGTATTCCAGCAGGCTAAATTCTCTAAGCAGCCTGGTCTGGTGGTTGGTGACCCTGCACATAGCAGGGGGGTTGAAATTGAAGGATCATTACAGTCCTTTTCAACCCAGGCCATTCTATGATTCTATGATTTTTGTGATTTAAAACATGAAAGAAATGACATGTTTCAGTGAGGAAGCATTTTGTGCAGGAAAACCTTCAAATATGACAAGTTGGAAGAATGCTGTTATTTAAATGATTTATTCCATATCAGTTGCTGGTTAATGAATGTAAAAATACGTTTGTTCCTACATTGTTTGACAGACTGCCATTACCAGATCATAAATTTATGGGCTACTGGAAAATTGATCAGCCGGGGAATGCACAACAGAAACTGCTGTGTCCCACAGAAACTCAAAAAATAGATGTAAAGGTTTGTCTCTTTCTTCTTTCTTTTTATTTTTTTATACAGCACTCTTTTTATGTGTTGGGATGTGAAGAATCTCAAGTGTAGTTTCTTTAGGAAAAAGAGCATATGCAAAGTTTGATCCTTGTTACCTGCTGATGCTTTTTAATGCTGACTTGAAAAATGAACTGTTGTGTGTACCTCACCCTCAGAGTGTAGGCTGCCCTTTAAAAATCACTACGTTTGCTCAGAAGTTCTTGAAAAGAGCTATTTATAAGGACAGTGAAAATATCATATTTGAAAGAACTCTGCAGTTGGTTTGGATGCTTGGAGGTGGTTGGCTTCAGCCCCCAGACCTCAGCTTTTGGATAAGATCAGAGACTGAAAAGAAAGCTTCTTTCTGCATTTATTTTACACACAGCTGAATTCTTAAGGGTCTTTGGCATTGCCAGGATTGAATCTGAAACTTTGGTACAATTTGGCCTGCAGCCGAAGCTTTAAAGTCCTTTTCAGCTTTGAGCACTTGGCATAACTTCAGTAATTATTGCAACAGTAAGGAAAAACCCCAAACTACTAATTTGATGTGGGATTTATAAAACAAGAAGTTGCCATTGAACTTCTTTGGGACAAAAAATATATTCTGATGTCTTTTTCCCTTGTATGGTTGAATTTTATCAGAACGTGATACTGCCCCCAGACCGTTGAGCAGTAATGGTTGCAAACCAACCCACTAGAAAGGGAGGCGTGATGGTTGCTATACTGCAAAGAAAATGACAGCATGAACATTCAGAAAGCTTGCAGAAAAGCATTTCTCCTTCCCTGCCATTAATCTGTTTCTGATGTTATTTGTATGAATGGTTTTGAAGAAGACTTCCAGATTTGAATACCGAATAGTAAGCAAATTATTTTAGCAAGCCCTCATTACTGTTTGTTTCAGGGCCCTGTGTACTTAAATATTCAAGGATTTCCACTGGAACGACATGAAGCCCGGTCCCTCAACTTCACAGAAGAACTTGCTTATTGGACACTGCCTTTGGATGAAACTAACCTTGTTTGCGATGTCACTGTCACAAAAGGTGAAGTAAGAAATACGATTAACTATTGTAATGGTCCCCAGTGTCACAGATACAGGAAATATCCTGGAGATGAAGAAGAGTCGGGCTGTTGACATCATAAATGCCTGCTGATGGCCAGTGACAGAATAAAGAGCAATAAAATGTGATTCTAAGGGTAAAAACAACACTTGAGTGTATGTTCAGTAGTTAATATTTATGGGTTTGTTTGCAAATGACTACAGGAATAATACTAGGACTTGGAGTATAGAAAAGACCTGGGACAGTTCAGCCTGGAGAAAACTGAGAGGGGATCTTATCAATGCTTATAAATATCTAAATGGTGGGAGTCAAGTGGATAAGGCCAAGCTCTTCTCAGTGATGTGCAGTAACTGGATAAGTAGCATAAGAAACACAGTGGATAAGTGGATAAGAAACACAGAAAGTACCATAAAAACGTGTGGAAGAATTCCTTTAGTTTGAGGGTAACAGAGCACTGGGACAAGCTGCCCAGAGAGGTCATGGAGTCCCTCTGAGATACTCAAAACCAGTCTGGATGCCTACCTTTGCAACCTGCTAAATGGAACTGCTTTAGCAGTGGGGTTGGACTAGGTGATCTCCAGAAATCCCTTCCAACCTTTGTGATTCTTTGATTCTGTGAAAAATAATCTATCTTTTCCCACTGTTTTTTTTTTTTTTTTAAATTTTTTATTTTTTTTTTTTTTTTAGCAGTAGTTGAAATAAAAAAATAATCAGTCATTGGAAAGCGAGCATAATTTCAGTGATGCACTGTGGTCTTTGTAAGGATATGCATGCTTCTCAAACCAGGAGAAGGATATTTAAAGTAGAGCACAGCCACAAAATTGCAAGTCTGTCTAGTTTTTATGTTCAACACTGTAATGCTTCAGAAAATGATGCTTTGGCTTTTTCTCTTTCTCTGGGTCAGTTCAGTCTTAAAGCAAATCTTACAACTTGCAGAGTGCTGTGCTTAAAACGATTTTAATTCTTTCCCTCTGAATCAAGCCTGCTTTAGTTATCTATATTAATGTACCGTAGTGAGTTGCATCATTGGCAATATTCATAAACTTCTTTAGAGTTTATCCTTCAGTGTCTAAACTTCGTAATGTATTATAAACAGATTGCTGGTGATCAGTAATGGAGTGCTGCTTGTCCTGCTTGTAGCCTGAGTTCCAAATACATTCGCAAGCTTTCATGACTGTTAAAGAGAAACCATGTAACTTTGGTTTGGTTTTGAGCTTTGTCTGAAAGCCAGCATGAAGTGCTCTTTGTGAAGTCTGCTTTCATCCCTTGTGTATATTAATTATATTAATTGAAAGAGAGAATGAGCTAAAGAAGGAGGGAGAAACAAAATTAGAAACAAAGAAGAAGATCCTGGCACATTTTGCGTATGCTGGCAGGCCTTATCTAGGCGAACGTGTCTTGGACTACTTGTTTAAAGAGTTCATAGTGTGGTGGCAAGAGCCTCCTTAAGAGGGATTTGCAATGTCTGTTGCCTTCTCTTATCGTTACTTTCTTATTTCAGAAGAGGAAACTGACAATGTTCTTTATGTTACTACCTGCAATCCTGTTTCCTTGTACTTCATGAATGTCTCTAGTAAGAATGGATACTTTGTGGATTTGTATGACATCTTCCCAAGAACAGTTGGACATGTCTGGCAGCCTTTTGTGACTGTGGCACCACTGGGAAATCCACTCAAAGGTCAAGTGATTCTGCATGAAGAGGAGGTAAGAAAAATGAAAAAGCAACAAAGACCAACACGCAACCATAACGCTGCAGCTAAATGTTTAGTTGTGAACAGAAGGCAGAATCACTAAGGTGTCTCCTCTACAGACAGAAATAGGCTGGATAAGTCTAGCTGCTTCTGAGTGCTCTATTTCTCATTATACTTGCAGCCTGAGACTTGCCTCAGCTTTAGTTTTTATGTGGAGATTTTTCTCTTGCACTTTGTAGATGATTTACTAGAACCTTTTATGTCCTTTTGCATTATTGAAACTGAGTTCTACTTACTTCTTTCTCTCACTGATAGAGGAAGGTTGGCCTTTATGAAGGAAGGGAAGCTGAATTGAGTTCAGGAGTGTCAGTCAAGCAGCATGTATTTGAAAAGTGTAGACTAAGCCGTTTTATGCTGTGTCTGTTGAATTTAAGTTCTTGCTCTCTTTTTAATTTTTTGTGCAGTATATGAAGGAGATATTTCCTGAGTCACAAAGAGAATTGCTGCTTATGTGTGCTTCATGCCACTGTTTTTGCTTTGTTTTGTGAATCCTGTTGCGTTCCGTAACATCTAAAATACAGATACTTGAAAGGCTATATAAGCCTTGATATTTAGTGTATCAGCAATGAAAATTTAGAACCACTGAAGAATTCAGGGTTGGTTTGACTTAAATTCTTTTTTTCAGAGTCAGTTAATGCGTACTTTCCACAGATTTTTGAATTTCTAGTACTGTCAGTTGTTGAGTTGAACAATTCCAATTTAAAACTTTTTTGCCCAAGAGTAAGAAGAGACAAGAGTTGACAAAATGCGGCTGATTAGTATTTGTATTTTATTGTTATTAATCATTACTCATGTAATGTGACCTACCAGTCACAGTGATTTTGTGTTTAATCTAGTCGTTATCATTGATTGATTTCCTTTTCCTTTTGTTTCGAATTTCGTCTTCCCATTTTTCAATAGGGGAGAGATACCCATTTAGCAGAGCTTTTTGTACACTGAATTGGGGTTTAAGTAGTTTTCAGTCATTCCATAGCTAGTATTAGAAGGACAAGAAGGACGTGGAGTTGTTGGAGCAGGCCCAGGAGAGGGCCACAAAGATGATCAGAGGGCTGGAGCACCTCCACTATGAGGACAGGCTGACAGAGCTGGGGCTGTTCAGCCTGGAGAAGAGAAGGCTGCAAGGAGATCTTATAGCAGCCCTCCAGTACCTGAAGGGGGCCTACAGGAAAGCTGGGGAGGGACTTTTTATATGGGCACACAGCAACAGGATGAGGGAAAATGGTTTTAGAGTGGAAGATATAGACCTGATATTAGAAAGAAATTCTTCACTGTGAGAGTGGTGAGGCACTGGAACAGGTTGCCCAGAAAGGCTGTGGATGCCCCCTCCCTGGAAGCATTCAAGGCCAGGCTGGGTGGAGCTTTGAGCAACCTGGTGTAGAGGGAGGTGTCCCTGCCTACAGCAGGGGGTTGGAACTAGATGGCCTTAAAGGCCCCTTCCAACCCAAACCATTCTGTGATTTTAGTAGCTCTGTGATAGCGTTGTTCCAGAAAAATTTTTCAAGTGTTGATTCCTTTTTGTGGTCTCAAACACAGCAATCAAATTTAATACCTTACAAGAAACATAATTCTGCCTTTGGTAGAGCTGCATATGCCTTCTTTAGATTTGCCTTGGACACTTCTGAACGCCAACAGTAAAGATGCGATTCTGAAGATACCTGTTATTGAGATTGCTTGTACAGTTGTCTTGAACAGTTATAGCTGTATGATTTGGGTTATTTCGGGATGGACATAACAAATTTGTACAATTCTAAACAATACTTGGCCTTTCTTTTTTGGCAAAGTCAATGCAGGAAACTGTAAAACAGATGGCAGTCTATCTTGTGTCTAAGAATGTTTAGAATGTCTCACACTTTTTAATATAAAACCCAGCAATATTCTTTGCTTTCTGAGTGTCTGAGATTCCCACCATGAAAAAAATTGCCAGGCTATATTGGTTTTTAACCAAATGACAGGAGGATTCTCTTTCAGCAGCAAGGTTTTAATCAGAGATCTGTCCATAAAGCTTTGGATTGTTAAGTAAGTCTGTGACTGGCTTTGCCTATCTTTATGGCATGTATTTTTCAACAGCAGTGTGACTGAGCTCTGAAATAAAGGTTGCTCTGTAGTAGCTCATTGTCCCTTTCCAGCTGACTTCCACTAAGCTGTAACCTCTTGGTTTTTTTCCCTGACAATGCTTAAATATTGCCAGTTTCCAGTCTTGCCTTTCTTAGCAAGTGCTAAATTGAACAAATCCTGTCTGAAAATAAACCCACTTATACTGCTGGAAAGTAATACTGAATTACAATGTACTGAATGCTTTGCATTAATTTAGGACTTGCTACGCAGAGTTAATATTAAGGTAGACCTTACTGAGTGTGAATGTGTGTTCCAATAAACTACACATTTGCTTGCAAACAGTCATTGTGTACTTAGGACACCATTCAAAAGTTATTTTAGACTCCCTGGGTAACCATCTTACACAGGAAAAGTAACCATCTTACACAGGAAAAAAAAAAAAAGAAAAAAAGAAAAAAAGAAAGATGAAAAATGCTTCTTTTGTGTATAGCATATTTGTGTCCATGGACTACATGAATAATTTATTTAGGATTGCTTTTCAAGCGAGGTACCAAAACACAACCATACACAGCTGTTGTAGTCTTCACAGCCACTGCCATCCTTCCTTATATTAGGGCTTGTGATGAGATCTCTGGATTTGTAGTTCCCCCTTAATCAAAAGATCTATTCTCAAATAGTTTAATTTTTCCCCTGAGAGCTTTGGTTCCTAACTCTTCCTGAGGTGGAGCCACGGAAAAGTCATGTGCCTTCACAGTACACCTATGAAATGAGGTGGACGTTACCGTACATGAAATTAAGTAAGATACTATTTATGATATTAGCAAGGAAGTGTATAGTCTGTGCTAATTATCTGAGTGCCATATGTATCTGTTGAGTGGACAAAGGTGATCTGAAAGAAGATTCGTCCTGGCTAAGCTAGAGCACAGATAATTGCCCTCCGGAAGTGCCTGTCTACTTGAAGAGTAGAGTCTTCCTTTGGGTGTACTCAGGTCTCTGGCAGCCTTAATCTCAAAATTTGCAGCATTCACATGTTAATACAAGTGGATCAGTGGCACGTTTGTATTTGGGGCACGGCTCCAAGGATCACCTACATGTGCTAAGGATACATCAAACAGATCTGCTAAAAAGACAAATAACGTAAATTGTATGTGTGATGCTTTAGAGATTGGTCTGTGTACACTTACAAAAAGACAGAAATATGAACAGCATTTGTAGAAATCAGAAGCTATACTTACAAAAATAAAAATAAAAAATCACTTGACAGCTGGTATTGCCTAATTAGTGGTTTTATGAAATATCAAAAGCTATAAAATTTTTCCAAGTTTCTTGTTTAATCAAAGTCTTTGAAAATGAATGTTTATAACTAAGTTTTGAAAAGAACCATTTAAATGGTTGATAACTGCTGGAAAGGATGAGGTGATGATATTGTAGCTCTTAGAATAAGCTTGTAATTTATTTCTCAGATAACATCCATCTGGATTCAGTAGAGCCCTCCAGTGAAATAAAATGAAAAATCACCATTCCTCCTTGTCCCTTTGAATAAAATTTTACTAGAGCTGAACTTCTTCAGGATTTAGTTTTATTGTATAAATCAGACATTTATCTGGTTTTAAGGCATCTCTACATCTTCTTGGAAGAAAGGGTAGATTATTCTATTCTATGAAGCAGCCAATGGGCTCAATGAGCCCATTTGACTCTTTGTTTAATCTGAGCTGACAGTCTTCTGAAAGCTCAGATCATTTACTTGCAAAGTGGAAATTGCAACGTAGAGGGGAAACATGCATCTTTTTAAAGCCTCTGCCCCATCCTCCCCACAAATATTAAGGGCATACCCCTATTTCCTAAAGCCACAAGTGTGCCTACCTCCTATAACTTTTTCTTAATGCATTCCCAATATGTTTAGCAGTTGGAAGAATAGCAAGTGAAAAGAATTTTGAAAAGCTCTGTTATGATTTTATACTGGATGCATATAGGAAGAAAATACACATTGAGCATTGATTCACATATAAATTAACTTCGTACTTCATTATTTTCTTGCAAGCTGAAAGGCTGCAACCAAACTGAGTAACCTACAGCCTGCCTCAGTGAGCACAATGAACTTTGTCCAGGCAGTGTCAGCCAGCTTCCTTTAACTCTGCTTTTATCTTTCTCTGTCAGGAACTGGGATAGGAAGGGAAGGAAGTGCTTTTCCTTGTCCCACGTGCTGCTGGGGCTTTGTCAGAGCTCCCAGATAGCATGTAGTGAGAGGAAGTATGTGACATAGGAGTTGACGTGGTGATCCACCTTGCTCACTACATGGAAACATCCTTTAAAAGAAGATAGTTTTTAACATGTTGTGATCTAGACAGACACGTGGGGATCTGGGAATGGAAGCATAGAAACATAGAATCATGAAAATATAGAATGGCCTGGGTTGAAAAGGACCACACTGATCATCCAGTTTCAACCCCCTGCTATGTGCAGGGTCACCAACCACCAGACCAGGCTGCCCAGAGCCACATCCAGCCTGGCCTTGAATGCCTGCAGGGATGGGGCATCCACAACCTCCTTGGGCAACCTGTTCCAGTGCATCACCACCCTCTGGGTGAAGGAATGACTTGCAGCCTCCCAGCACTAGCATCTGAAACCTCTGTGTAACATTCTGATGTATGCACTCAGAAGAAAGATCTACACCAGCAGTATTGCCACTTGTGCATCACTCCAGAGGTTGTGGAGTGGCACTAATAGAAAAGATGCTTGTGGACATGAGACAAGGTGAGTGTGCACTGTCCAGAGCTGTGAATCACTCATTTGAAGCTCACAGCAAAGGAGAGTGTTTGCAGGCTTGTGCGAGCACTGAGGGCAGAAAAGAATGAGCCAGCAAAAGTAAGCATGGGGAGAAGAATACAAGAGGGTTAAGCTGAATTGTTTATACTGTCTTACTCTGAATTTGAAATTTATTCCTTCCCGTAGCTCTGCTCTGTCTGCAAGACCATAAGAAACAGCTTCCCATACCAGCAAAGTGAAATCACAGCCCTGCTTGGTTTCAGGACTTTTAAGAGGAAAATGCTTGCTAAAATAAAAACAGCAGTAAGGAAAGGGAAACTTTGCAGTAACTAAAAATAAAGGCCCGGCACTTCATGGGATTGGTTATTTCATCTGTCCAAAGTTTGGAATTCCAGACACTGGGGTCGTGAGGTCGCCCAAAGGTTACTTTTCTCCCAGTCAAGAACAAACATAGCGGAATTGCACACCAGCCTCTTTTCCCAGCCCACTTGAGGAGTTGCCAAAGCTGCTTTTGGACGTGTTTGCAGTGACGCAAAAATCTATTCTTAAACACAGACAGAATATACATCAGTCACTTAGCACAGAAGGAAACCATTAACATCAAAAGGGGTGGAGTAGAAAGGTTTTTTATATTACCAACCGCTCTCATAAATTTAACGCTAAGTGGAAGAATGTAATTGATTCGTATGTGCTCTTTATCTTATGTGGAAGGCGAATGCGTTCAGCGTGCTGCTGAACCATATAAATAAAACATGGCAGAAAACCAAAATCCAAAGCAAATGCCCTATTTGTTTCCTGAACCACGTTTCTGTAATTTTGGTTTGTAATACATAAGCAAACTTCTTTTTTCAGACGTATTCAACTCCAGCTGAAATTCCCAAATGCTCCAAATAACATGGTAATATTTCACGTGCTTTACCATATTTAGCTTCGAATGACTGTCATCACTGAATGAAGTTAATTCTCCCAAATAATCCTAGTGAAAGTATGAAGCATACCCAAACGGAACAGAAACACTGTGACTCAGATTGTTTGTACTTGTTTTATTTAGGACAATTTTGTGGGAATTTATGTTTTCCTCCCTTAACGTCTGTCGTGCGTTATTGCAGATGTTGTACGTGGACAGTTTACTTTTAGTAAGCCCTTGCAGAACCTCATGTCCTTAATGCTTCCTTAAATGGCAAACAAAAAATTAAAGCCAAGGCTTCATTAACGTGTTCTTTTGTACCTTTTCAATTTCATTTGCTGCAGGTAAGGCTGCCTCTGAATGATTGTTCCCCTGAACCGTTAGTTAAATAAGTTAGGAGCAGCTACAATACTTTGTAAAAAGGCATATTTAAAATGACCCTGCAAAAAAGCTAATCCTTCAAGCTGTGTCTTTTCTGTGTCAGGTGCATTCATCCGTATCATGCACTCCTGACTTGGCTGCAGCACCTGAGACACGTTAGGTCCATGTGGCACGTGGATCACAGCAGTGGAGACAGCTGTGGCACTGTGCAGCAGGCAGGGAAAAAGCTTCATCCATACTGCACTCCCTGCCCCATGTGTGACCTGGAGGTGGCAAGGGGAAATGTTGGTCCCCCTCCCCATCATTTGACATCGATGAGGCATTGAGTAACAGTCTGAGGAATCTGAAGTTGTTCAAAAGTTAGCATACTGTATCTTCGCATGTTTTATGTGGAGGATGCTTGCAGTACTGTTCAGAATGCTGTCTTAGTTTTAATCCTCTGGAGCCATCCTGCTGTCCTCTGGCAGCATCCTCCCCCTGACACTAAGCTCACTGAGCACCCAAGTCACAGGATTTTCACACACTGGGGTTTTTAATAGGCTTCAAGGAATCAGAAGCTTGAAGTGTGACATTGACAGAAAATACTAAGCCATTTGTAAGTTGTAAGTTAGGCAGTCGGTACTTCAGAGTAATGCTAAGGAAACAAAAAAACTGAAAGCAAATATTTTAGTGGTTTGACAGAGCAAAACTGGTATGTCTTGCACATGTAGCTGGCTGCAGCTTAGACATGCTAGTCTAGTTTCTGGAGCTTATGCAGGAGTGGAGGTGAGCTGTATAAGAAAAACACCATGGAAAAGCTGAAATACTCAAGCCCTTTTACAGTTACTTAGCTTGCACAGGTTACATTTCTCCTTGGGCACTGAAATGGACCAAGAATATTCAGCCTGTATCCAATGAAGCCTAGATAATCTTTTCAAAAAGCTGCTTGAGTTTCAAGAGTGCTTCAAACAGATTTATTGTAGATTCTTAAATGGGTTTGAGATGTACGCAGATCTGCTTTTCTTTTACAGAGCAATGTTGTGTTGTTGTTGGATACAAGCAATGGTGCCATTCGTCGGCTTTTGCTCTTGCCAGATGCTCAAGATTCTCCCCGGAGAACACGCTGGTGGAGCAGCAAGGAAGAGACGGTGAGAAATAGCACTTGCCTCTATTATCATAGAATCATAGAATGTCTTGGGTTCATTCAATACTACACCAGGCTGCCCAGGGCCCCATCAAACCTGGCCTTGAACACCTCCAGGGATGGGGCATCCACACCTCTCTGGGCAGCCTGTTCCAGCACCTCACCAGTCTTATAGTAAAGAACATAATATACTCTCTCTGTTGGAAATCATAGCTTAATATTGCAAAAACAGCCCCAGGATTGTCTCTCTTACTGTTTGGGGGACCCAAGCACTGAATTGTTTACTCTTGCAGCGAAGATATAGATGTCGTATTGTCAGAGGATGTGTGTATTTAATATCTTCCTCCTTGGAGCTAGAGCTGGGAATAACAGAACGTTTTGTTACAAGAGATTATGTCCAAGTAATGAACTAAATTATGATGCAGTTATATGATTTAGGACAAGACAGTCTAGATAGTATTTTGGGAGGTAATTAATGCAGTGAGTTAGTCTCAATGCAGGGAAAAAAAAGTGTTGTATGCTTTGAGGGGGGTCAGGGAAACTCACTGGAAATAACCTAACAAGCCCTAATTGCTGTACAACATATTTCTGTACAGAGCAGCTACAAAATGTGCCGAGAGTTTTCACACAAAAACTGGCTGGTGTTCTACAAGGAAAAAGGGTGAGATTTAAATCATATGCTTGTATTTTATTGATCTATAATGATTCACCTCACATACATGCCTGTCTAATTATTCTTCTTGTGGCTTCTGATTTGACAGAAACCGTCTTATTGTACTCGATGCATTAGAGGGCCAAACTCACACCATCTCACTGCCAATCAATCTGGAATCTGTCTTCCTGGTGGCTGAGGACCGGTGGCTCTTGGTGGAAAGTGAAACAAATCAGTCAGTTAAAACTAATTTTCTTAATGGCATTATTTCTCGTTTGTCCCTGGTTGATGTTCACTCTTGGTCTCGGAGCTGTTTTTTAACCCTGTAGGATGACACATAAAAATATATGAATGTGCAGCGGGTAGAAGTAGGTAAATAGTCATCAGCAGACAAATGTGCCTCTGGCTGCCTTACCCTTTCCTATCTCACAGATGTTTGATAAATCACCTAGTTTTACAACAAGGTGTTGATAGCCTTGTTTATATAAATGTAGAAAGTTTTCATAAAATTGAAGTCCTTGTTTAGAGTTACGAGCTTAATCCGGAATTATTATAAATATGCGTCCTTTACAGGAAATTTCTTTTAACGAAGCGTGT
Source organism: Lagopus leucura (assembly GCF_019238085.1). NCBI lineage: Eukaryota > Metazoa > Chordata > Aves > Galliformes > Phasianidae > Lagopus > Lagopus leucura. Next base: position 14,967,885 of record NW_024962262.1, read on the forward strand.
CCATATGGAGGCTGAAGACAGTGAGGCTTGCCAGCTGTATGCATTGAATGAAGAGCCAGCTGACATGGGATTTGGCTTAACAACGGGTATTGAATGCAAGCTTGGCTTGTTCTTCTTTTTTTCTTTTTTTTAATCATTTCTGTGTTTGCAGCTGCACAAACAAGGCTCTTTTGCTTTAAAGGTCCGGATAACCTTCCCTCTGATTCTCTTTTTGTCCTCCCCTGGTCACGTGTGGGTAACAACTTTTCACAAAGCATGGCAAATTCCATACTCAAACTTCAGGTTGTTTACATAAAGCATTTAAGGCCTTCAGTCATGGACTTTCAGGAAATGTAAAAGCAAACAGAAAGGAAAAGGAAAAAAGATTACTGGGCAGTCAGTAGCACATAGAAGGAATCACATCAATTGGTGAATGCAGTCTGTACACTCTTGCAAATCTATTATACACACTCAGTTGAGCTAGAATACATTCCCTAATGCTTTTAAAAATAAAAAGGTCTGAAAGGAAGTCAGTATTCATAAAGATCTGCAGAAAGTGCGCAGGAGGGCACTGGGGCCATCATACCTGCGTTAGGAGCTAGGGAAAATTTGTGCTTTAAAAGTCCCAGATGGTGCTGGGAAGTGAAGCATGTCTTCTGCTACAGAAGAAGGCAGAAATCTCCAGTGGCCATCGTTCTGCTTGGGAAGGTCTGCTTGTCTTCAGATCTGATGACATGGTCAACCCTGAGCATTTGATCAGGTTTAGTAACGCTAGAAGTCTATGTTTATCCCACCTAACAGTTAATGGGTTTTGACCTCTCTCCAGTGTCCAAGAGAGACAAAGGGAAAAAGAAAGCACTATATTTATATTCATTAAAGAAAAAGTCTACCTGGTCCTTGTGGCTAGCCTAAGTATGAAGAATGAGATAAACACAGTGTAAACATCATAAATTCATAGAGGCAAACATTACTGACAAACAACAAATAAGGCTTATTTTACACGAACAGCAACAAATTTGATACTAAGTACTCTTTCCATAGCTGAAATATCTGGGATCCTTTTTATCTTTTGGGCAGTTTTTCAAGTTATCAAGCTCCATCAGAGCACAGTTTCCTTCCCCTTACTACCATATTTAGAAATGATTATAAAGTATCATTCCTTAGATGGGTATAAACCCTATTAAAATTTCCAGTCTCAAAGTATTTGTGGACGGTGATCTCCTGCATGCTTTTTCTGCTGTATTTATCCTTTGTTATCTTTAATTTTTTTATTTGCCCCAATATCAGAGGTTATTACATCCCCTTTCCTCTTTTTTTCCTAATCATTCAGCAAACCCAGAATATAGCATCTTCAGCCTGCTGTCATTCTTTGAGGCAGAACCTGTGCCAGGAAAGCTAAGAAAAGGTACACCAGTGGGGGTTTTCCACTGACTCAAGCTTGTAGTCCATTCATCCTCTGAGGGAGGAAAGATTTCCTCCTGCTGACAGGTGAACTAGATAGTCTGTCAGTTGAAGTGGAAACAGAGTAGACTGCTGAACTGAAGGTAGGGGGTTCTGACTGTGTTGGTATTTTGAGGGAAGGTAAAGTACAGATACAGTTACACAGAATAAAACTTAGTTTTCCTTAAGTTAAAGAAAACTAGACCATTATGTACCAGAAGTGGGTTGCAAATAGCAGTGCTTAATTTACAAAGACAGAAAGACAGCCACCGAGCAGTTTCACACTGACACCTGTACAAACCTACGTTTTGCCTTTTTGTGTGTGTGCATTAAACAAATCTTTAATGAGATCACATGCTGCTACATTCTGTAGGCTTCCCGCCTCGTTTGCACAGCAGAGGGCAAAATTCAGTAGTATAAGCAAATATTTCCTAGCTGGTATTTCCTGATTTTAAGTGCCCTACTCTACAAAACTACTATTATTTCCTGCTTTCTTTTTTATCTGCTTTATAGCATAGCGTAATCAAATCTTTGTTCGCAAGTTTCTGCACAAAGTAATGGCAGTGATTGGTGCTCAGCACTTGTATGGTTAATGGTGTTTCCTATTACACATCTGGATTAAACGGCGTTCATTTTGTTTGATTTCCCTGTTTAGCTTCAGAACTGTGTGTACCGCATGCAGTTGCAAGCGCCCAGCTATCGTCAGAAAACCTCAGTGCAGCTGTGGGACTAAAGATCAGCTCCCCCAACAGGATTTTCTCAGATCAACATAACTATGCTACTGTTGTTATTGGCTTCCCAGACCTCATGGTAAATACCCGGCATTATTATACCGTGAAGTAGTATGATCTCATTTGTTCTCTGACCAATTAAGTACCTGTTTACCAAATGATATGGAAAAAGAAGGAATGAAAGTAAATGGTGCGTTCATGTAGAGTGCATCTTTCTCTATGACAGTCTAATCTAAAAGGTTTCCAGTGGCATTTGAAATAATAACCAACTGGGCAAGATAATGTGTCGCACAGCCAAACTTCACTGAAGATGAGTTCTGGATAGTGCTGGCTGGAGGCCGTGGAATCATAGAATCATAGAATGGCCTGGGTTGTAAAGGACCACAATAATCATCTAGTTTCAACCCCCAGCCATGGGGAGGGCCACCAATCACTAGATCAGGCTGCCCAGAGCCACATGTATTTTACCTATCTTGTGTTTTTTAATTAAATATGACTGGAAAAAAAGTATATCAGTACCATTTTGAACTGTGAGCTTTTTGCTCCGTGTGCAGCAGCTAACAAACCTCTACATTTAAGAAGAAAATGAAGAAAACAATAATTGAATTATGCTCCCCTTCACTACTTAATGATGTGATCAAGTATAAATCATGTATGCAATTCTGTCCACTCTGTATCCAAAAATCCTGTGACACAAACAGAAAAAGACTAGTGAGGAAAGTGAAACTTAGCAGTGTAATGACTAATGCTGCTGCAAAGACTGGAGGCAAACATGGGAAATATAAAAGTGGTATGTTTAATTCTTTATTTGTATTTGCTGCCCGTTGATGCACAAAGGAGATACTGTTCGTGTAATAAATCCTTTGTGATATTTGCTTAATAAATTGGGGCAAAAAAGAAAATTGAGCCGTAATCATGCATGAATGTTGTGAAAAGACAAATGATGGAAGAAAATACTTTGAAAACCAATATGATTCGAAAATGTGTTTTGTCAGTAAAATATTCCCTATGTCTTTGCAGTTTGCTTCTGAATTTTACCTGATTTGGATTTATGCTATTGCCACTGCACTAGCTTTTCATAATATGAGAAGTGTAAGCATTATGTATAGTATATTCATTATAAATATATTCCTGTAGTCATTTTAAGTAGATATGAGTTAACTATGGAACACGTGAAATAGCACTGAAGGGGAAGTGCCCAAGATGCTACACACTGCTGCACTAACGCTGGTGATGAAACACTTTGTTCTCCTTGACACAGACTGGAGCCCTGTATTTCATTGTACATGCCCATGTGAATGTGAACGTGAGGATGGTGAAACACTTCACAATCAGATCTATAGCTTCAGGTGTTAATGGTGTTGGTGTTTATATATGAGCAAGGTATCTAAGCCCTTGTTTATAACAGTAATGTTATATAACTGGCAAGTGTAGAGACCTTCAAGATGGGGTGGTTTTCTCTCTAGGCTCAGTAGTAGTACCTCTGTTTTTCATTACAATCTTCTCTCTTGCAGTCTCCCAGTGAAGTGTACAGTTGGAAAAGAAACTCTTCTCTGAGTCGCAAACACGCTTCCCCTTCTGAATCATTTTATTATGGAGCCCGAAGGAAAAGAGGAGCTGCAAAACAAACCAATTGTGTAACTTTAGTGGCTTCTAATCAAATAGCCAGAATTTTAGCACCTGGAGATGTGCCTTTGAAAGACATTTACCCAAAAGGTAAGAGGTTCATATACTTGTACTGCAACAACTGTATGTGCTTGGCTTTGTTTTGTAAACTGCATAGCTTGTGAATTTTTACAAAATGTTTTTAAAGAATCGCAAAGCAAGCATTTGAGGAGAAATGAGAGTAGTTACACTCATTTTGCCAGTTTTAAAATCAATTTGGATCTTAGTAACATGCTTAAGTGTACTTCAGAGAAATTAAACACGCTGCCTACATGAATATTCCAGTACATAGCATCTCACTTTGCCTGCATTGAGGACCAGCTAGAGGAATGTGATTGTTCCAGTTTAGCAGTCAGTCTTCACCAGTATTTCCAGCCTCTGCTCAGATGTACCCAACAGATGCACCATTATAAGGCATGCCTTATTTGCCAAACCAGTTGTCCATGCATCTCAGTTTGAAAACAAACCATGGCTCTGTTTCCAGCAGGAACAGCAGATGAGTTGTTTAGAGAATGCATGTAGCTCTAGCACTTCTGTGTCTTTGCTTTCATACTTGAGATCTCGACATTTGTCACTGTTTTCTCAGGGATACTGCAGGGTACATTTCGGCTTCACATTTTAAATCTATGTTTATGGACCTGTTGTGCTCAAATTTGTCTGGTCCCTTTTTGTACTTGTGTCTCTACAGAAAGTTCACAAGTTCACTACTCTCTTTCATGAACCAATCTCTCACAAGGTTTATCAAATGCCTCTTGTTCAAGCATTGAGGGCTGGGTGAATAACAGTTCTTCATTCATCTTGACCAGCACCCACATGGCTTGGTAAACTACAATCACATCTGCCTTCTCTCCAGACTGAAGAGACCCAGGCTTCTTACTTCTCTTTTCCAAGATGGTGGGCAACATTTACCATATAGCAAAACCATCCTCCTCTTGCATGCTAATAAAACAGGCATAGGCGACTTTCAGACGTTCAGACTCTTCTGTACTGTCATGCCATGTTCTCTGTTCTTGTATCTTTAGCTTCTTCAGCCAATAACTGAAAACATGCCTCTTAGTGATAAGCAGAATTTGTGAGTTTTCCACCTCTCCAAGGAAAAAGGACTCTCTAAAGAGAGCCCAAAAGTCTTGTATGTGATAGAAGGGCAGGTGAAGCACAGTGAGGCAGTGGGCGGCGTGTTTCAGCGGTGTCGACAGTGAAAGTGGGTCACCTCTGCTGGTGCTGATATTTATGAGCACAGCATGCATGCTCTTGTTTATCACTGGTAGAAGTGCACAGCTAATGGCAGTGACTGTGTTGAAAAATAATGTTTTGTAGCTGAGAATTTACTCTATCAAACTGTGGTCATTGTACCTGTTGTAGTTTGCATGAAATAAATAGGAGGCACGTTACTTTCAGAATAACCTATGTATATTAAACTAATGTTAAGCAGTGCTAACATACTACAGAAACTTTGCTTCATACACAGTTACATGTTGGATGCTTTTCTGTCAAACTGCCCCTCTGCTGCCATCTGTTGCACAGCAACAAAATGTAATGGAATATATTGATGTGAAGGTTCAGCTCCTACTGCCACACCACCATACTTCATGAAGACTGGGTACAAATGACCTGAGCAAATTCTCTGTCTGAGAATTGGCTTTTCTGTGACTGAGCAATTTCATTTATACTAGCTGAACAGGATGTTAACTTTTTATCCCTCAACTTTAGTGCTCACGAATAGTGACAGCTTTAAATGTATTGAAACGTTATGAGGTATATTTTGTAAAGTATGTTTGGCCATTTAAGTTCAAAATTCAAGGCCTTCTTGAAGATCGTTACCATTGATTTTTCTTTTCTAAGTCATGTTTTAATTTATGTAATAGCCAGACTGATCGTAAGTGAATCATATTTAATATGACCTTACTGGTATGATTAAACAAGACTCTATGTTTTCTATTCCATTAACATTTTTCAGGGCTTTAGACATTTTCTATTTAAGAGTTAATGGACTGTTTTTCCAGTGGAAAGGGAGCTATGAGTGGAGTCCTTCAAAGACCTGTACTAGTACAATACTGACAATGTTGTAAAAATGGCAGATGACATCTAGTTTTAATATGATGTACATGGATGAGGAAAAGAAGTCTAAATTCTATATCTAAAATGATGGGCTAATCGTTACATCTGAAGTGGTGATGAGCTGATCGTTGCATCTCAAGAGCATGATTTTGGAATTATGAGATATGGTCTCATTAAAATAGTTCAAATCTCAGCAAGCACATCGAATTCTAAGAATTACCAGGGGAAAAATAGAATTACCAAAGGGAAAATGAATCTTTGTGCTGTTGTGTAAATCTATACATCCTAAAGAAAGTGCAGAAGAGGCCAACAAAAATGAGCAATATTGCTTCAGCCAGATCTCCTAAACCGGGAGACAAGAGCAATAAAGGGAAATTTGGTGGAGATCTAAAGAGTGTGTATGGCATGATGGCATGGAGATGTGGAAAATGCAGTGATTTTATGCCTGGTACCAGAATTAGGGGCAGCCAGCAATGGTAATAGGAACTTCATCAAGGCAAACCAGAAGAGGAGAAACAACCTGTAAAACTATTTGCCAAAGGATGTTGTAAATGGTGAAACATGGATCCAAGGGAAAAATGAATGACTATATAGTGAAACAAAGGAATCTTATCACACAGAATTGAGCGACATGACACTCCCTTGAAGTTTTTGCACTGTTTCCTCTAATGGCTTGTTTTGTATTCTTGCTTCTGTTTGCTTATCTATCAAGCTTTCTTTCTCATCTTCTTGGACAACCAGTCAGTTCTGGCACACAGCTTTCCATTTCTATTAATAATTCAAAGTACTCAGCCAAAGTCTGGTGTGCTCCAATATGTATTACCAAAACTCTTCTAGGAACAACAAGGAAAGAAATCATTTCCTTTGTTTTATCAAAACAGTAAACTAGAGTAATAGTTATGTTTGAAAAGTAACTATAACAAGAATTAATTTCCTCAAAGACTGCCAAATAGATGTATGGCCACAAAATGTAAACTCAGACAAGAGTTCATGGCAGAAACCCACAAATAAGAATTAATGTTTAATCTGAAAACAAGGCTATAGAAATGAGGGCTGCTTGAGGGTAAATATTTACTTGGATTCTCGGCAATTTCCATATATGAATATAAAATAACAATCTGTTTCTAAGTGCATATCTCTATTAGTGTGACTGGAATGACATGTAACACAACACACAGTTACAGGAATAACCCCAACACGTCATCTGGCCCACCTGTTTGTGTAGGGACAGGATGTCACATGTTTAGACTCTTCTTGACTGTTGTTTTTCAAACATTCATCTTAAGAAACTTGAAGTGATTCTAAGGCTTTCCTGGCTAGTCTGTTGCAATGCTTCACTTTCCTTGTACAATAAAAGGTTTTCCTAGTATCCATCCTGTTTTGTTGTAAATTAATATAAAAACATTGTGTTGCCTCCACTCGATCAGAATTATACTTCCCTCTTGATAAGAATTTTTAAGATATTATGGTAAATGTGTTTTATTTCCTGTGGCCTTCTCTTCTTGGACAAAGGAAAAAAAAAAAAAAAAAGAAGAAGAAGAGAAAAATCAAATTGATTCCTTGAATTTGTCCTTCTCACCCACCTGTTCTAACCTCTTTGCCAGGTCCTCTTACCTAGAACTTGTGTGTCTACATGTTCTTCTGTTCAGTGTCTTGAGCTGGGCATGACTATTTTTCTCCCTCAGACTTCAACTGAAGAAGGACAAGCTATATATTTTAGATCTGATGTTCATATTAATATAAAACCTTCATTTTGTTTTCCTGCTCTGACAGCAGCATAGCATCTATTGGCTTTGTATGTTCACTGCAAGATCGTTGACTGCAGTTCTAAGGCCCAGACAGTCATTTCTGTATTGCACTTAAACATTTGGTTGCCTTTTCTTCAGCTTCCTATTTTGCAGTCCCTTTTCTTTTTGTAATTTAATCTGATTGATTTTTCTTTCAAATATATCAACCACTCTTTAATTACAATTCTACCTCTTACAGTTCAGTACTTCTATGTCTGTCTACATGTTTCAGATCTACTGGAATTTTTCAAGGGTGTCTTACTCTCCATTAGTATCCAAAGAGAGAGCAACATTTTTAAGCATTAGCAAGATCTAGGCAGAACAGAAAATGTTCTGCGGCCTACAAACGTGTATTTTACCAGATTTTTTTGTCACTTCTAGTTGTTTTGTATTTACATTCTTAAAGAATGACAATAAATACAGCCAATAAAATACTGTAAATGTGCATCCTGTAGATATGTAGATACTGACGTTTGGGATGAGGGGAGAGAATCATAGAACGGCCTGGATTGAAAAGGATCACAGTGATCATCTAGTTCCAACCCCCTGCTATGTGCAGGGTCACCAACCACCAGACCAGGCTGCCCAGAGCCACATCCAGCCTGGCCTTGAATGCCTGCAGGGATGGGGCATCCACAACCTCCTTGGGCAACCTGTTCCAGTGCATCACCACCCTCTGGGTGAAAAATTTCCTCCTCATATGTAACCTAAACCTCCCCTGTCTCAGTTTGAAACCATTCCCCGTTGTCCTGTTCTTGTGCTGTGGATATGCACTTTGTGCACCTGTGGGTTATTCTTTACTTACTTGAATGTTGGGTCCCCTTATATTACTAGTCCTGCTGGTCTTTCTTTGTGCTGTATGCATGCACCAACGCTTCTGCAAGTAATGTCAGTCTCTCCATTTCAAGGAGACTTTCAAGAAATGTTGGTCAATTAAATTGGCAATTAAAAAGCAACAACATTTACTTTGATGTAACTGGAAAATTTTCCAGTGAGAACTGGAAGTAGAGTATTTTGAAACATTCTTCAGTATGCTTTTAGAATCAGTTGCACAATTGATGTTATCTTCAGTAACAGATAAATACAGTAAGTTAGGGATTGCAGTAATGCCTGATCACTGCTTTTGTGAGTAAAGCTATATTTATGTGTAATTTTGACATTTACTGTGCAAGCACATTGTTCTTGTATAATTGTGCCTATCTATTTGCTCACAATCATAGTAGTAAAACATTTCAGTGTTTGCAAGTTATAGTCCTGAGTTGAATGTAAAGGTTCATCATTTTATGACAAGTATTGTATGACAAAATGTTTCAATTTAATCTCCTAAACGCAAATGCAATAACCAGTTAATCATGCAGCAGGAAAATAAAATTTGTTTGTTTCCAGATGTTGCTCCTCCACAAGCTGCTGGGTATTTGGAAGTAACAGATCTGAACTCGAAGAAAATCAAATACATTGCTATTCCTAGGTAAGTTGTTTTATTGATTAGAGCAGCCTCTGCCTCACAGGAAGAGCAAACAGAATTTAATGTGTGTTATTAGTTCCAGACAAGCAAATATTTCTTTTGGTGTGGAAACTGAAAGTAAATGATACTCCGTATGACACTTTTCCTCCTTCTGGCATAGTTAGCTTGGTCAAATGCTAACACAAATCTTCTTCAGTTGAATTAGTACATGCCAATTTCAGTCTTAGAGGTATACGTGTCACAGCTTCTTTGCTCTTCTAAATTATAAACTGTAGTATTAATTAATGTAAGTTGCAAATCATTGTACAAGTCATTAATAGCACTAAGAAAGTGCAAAGAGTCTTTCCTATTTTAACTAAATTTTCCTTTGTATTACACAGTTGTTAGATCCCCATTTCAGCAGTAAATTTTCATCTGCAAATTGAGTGCTTGTTTATAACAGTACTGAGATTCTGTACACGTAAAGCTGTGCCATCTTTAAATGAGTGTTTAGATGAGTCACCTCCTGCTCATATACTGGGGATCTTATTTAAAGTTGATTGGAGAAACTTTCCTCAGTGCTCAGATTATGTTTTCTCATATTCCTTTCGTAGTTTTGTGTTTTTCGACAGCACATTTTTAATTTTTTCATATTTTTTATGGTATTTTTTGTAAGGACTGATCTTCAGGTAATTAGGATAAAGCAGTGGACTGGGCTGTCATGAATAGATGTTTGGTCATAGCAAGTTTCAGTAGCTGAAATCTTCCAGATAAAATAGTAAATCTGGGGGGCTTAATTATGGTCTCTCAAGGAATGAGAGTGTGATTTCATTTAATTGCCACCTTAGCTACAGAATTATTCGTCTTCTTTTTGATTGCAACTTTGAGATCAATCACACCCACTCTTGTTTTTCAGGCCACGTTCTCTCTCTCCGTATACATCTTGGCTCTCCATGATCTCAGATGCTGATGCCCTCTTGGCACCACTGGGCAAAGTAGGCTTGGTTAGTGTGGACATGGGAGGTGGTGTGAGGCTCTGGGAGACTGGGCTGGAAAGCCTGCAGCGTTCTCTGCAGGACTGGAGGAACATGATTGGACAGGAGGATGGTCGGCCCGTGCAGGTAGGAATTCCCAATCTGAAGTGAAAAACATTTAGTAAACTGATGGAAATGACTTTTTTTTTTCAGGTGGGAGAAGGGTCAGGGAAGAGATGTACTGAAAAACGTTAAGAAGTGGAAATATGCCTGCAGGAAAAATTGAGTAGATGTCTTACCTGAAAAATAATCACACACAATAGCTTAATTACCAAGCTGATTTGTGACTCGTGTAATTATGGTTACTGACATTTCCCTTTGTCTTTCAGTGTTAGGGTTATGGTTGTTGCCAAATTTCAGTACATTAGCATGTAAATTAATTCTGTATCTCATGCTGATTTTTAACTGCAGCTTTCAAAATGTGAAATAGTGAAATCAGTGTTTAAGGGAAGCATATGGAATCATAGAATCATAGAATGGCTTGGTGTGGATCTCAAGGATCATCAAGCTCCAACCCCCCTTAATGTATTGAATAGTTTGCAGGGACAGCAGGGCAACACAAATGGAAAATTCAGAACTTTTCAGTTGCATCTTTAATTTTTGTTAGTATCATTCTTACTTTGGGAACTAAAGTGTGCTTTAGGAAGGACTTTTGACTAGGGAGATCCTACAGCTGCCATTATTTCTTCTTTGTGAGTTTCTGTAATCACTTTCACAGTATGTTAAAATGGGAAAACAGAATGAATCACCTCTAAATTAGATCTCTCTATATTATTGTTTACAAAGAGCCCAGATATTCCAAGCATGAATGAGATTTATTAGGCAGAAAGCAGCTCTCCTATTCTTTCCTTTCCCATCCAAGTTCCCTTTCCACAGGACAATTATATAAACTCATGCAAGAACTGACATGTTCTTGTCATTGGATTGTAGAAAATGCCTTTTGTAGAAGTCATGAGAGAGGAAAACTGTACCAGTGCTGTTTTTGTTGCCTATGTAGTAGCACTATCGCCATCTTATGGTCAGATATCATCAACTTATATCAGCCCAATTTAACCTACTAATAAAGTTGTCTGGAGGGAATGGAAGGAGCCAGCAGGAGCAGTTATTTTAATTGCTTTAAAGTTTTTTTTTCCTTCTTTTTTAAAATCTTATTTAGTAACTGTTGTAATCTTATTTAACAGCATTATTGTAGTGTCCATCATAGTCGACTGAATATTAGAGAATACTGTCTTGGAAAGTTAAGCATCATCAGAAAATTTTGAGTCATTAACTACTGATGTCAACTAGCCACTTTACAAAAAGGTTCAGAGTTTTTCCTGCAGTCATAAAGCAGTTTTCCAGATCTGTACCAGAATTCCTCTCTCCTGACAATCTACGTATCTATATTGTAGGCACACTACAGGGATAGCTCTTCTTAGCATACCTGTTTTCCTTCCTCTGTCAACACAGAATATTCAGCTCAAGCTGGTGGTTTGTCAGAATTCAAAATGGCATGCTGTTTGATTTGGACTTGAGGGCTGAAACAAAGCCTCATCTGCTCTTTGAACCAGCATGTTTGTCACTAACTTCTGTTTCTCAGCTGCACATGGTTTGCTTTAAGTGGAAAGATCATGAGACCTAAGGAGCTTTCTTTACCAAGACATTACAGAGTAATAATCAAGAGAAATATTTTATGTACATCTCAGGTAAGATAGTACATTCATAGATGTTGTGAGAACTCTATACTCTGTTATTTGGGATGAAGGCCTTCCCCTTTCCCACTTAACTCCATTTTTTCAATGGATATAGACATAAATACAGTACTTCATTAAAGCATTCATTTCTGGAAATGAATGGATGCTATTAGCTTGAAAATACACTCATGTAAATTCCTTCCATCAGATGAGCTTAGCAAGAACTCAAATGTTTCCGGTTCAAGAGATAACTGCTTTGCTAAGAAGACTGCAACTTAATGTTACCCCATGCTCATGTTTACAAAATTATCTTTCAGCCACATGTTGATCTGCTTATTTATCAGTCACATTCTCCTGTATAATGTTTCATGCTCAGATACATATTAAGTATCTCTAAGTCTAAAGAGGCATCTTCAGTTCCTTAACAAAATCCATCATTCCCAATCTTGTAGCAGAAGCTCGCTTAAGAAAATAGTCAGTGTTCCACTTATTGCTAGAATTCATCCCCTCTGCCAATTTACTATTCCCTGTTATTGATGCATCCCACAAAGCTAGTACAGGCTTTGCAAAGCTTAATAGCCCAACGTCCACACCTTCACAGTGCTGTTCCTTCACCAACTCATGAGACCTATCTTGACGATTGGGAACCACGGTTCTGGAAAATCACACAGAACCTCTGCAAAGCTTTCCCAGCCTTTGAAAAAAAAGAAGGAATTACGATGCTTTCAATATAGGTAGAGATTCAAAGGAATGGAAAGAAATCCTCAATCAGATTTCAGTTTGAACTATTGATACTGTCCATCTTCTAGGGTTGCTTTTTGGCTTTCAGAAACGCATTAGATCTCAGAAACAGTCTGTATGTACATAAGCAATGAAAACAGAGGAAAACAAACAACTGTTCCAGGGATATTCAGTAATTAGACTCCTATGATTTAATGTCATGGCAATCAACATTTGTTTTGTATTGTTGATACTCTCAGCGGAGTTCAAGCTGCTGAAGTCTTGAGGCAACAAAAATAGTTTCTGAAAACAGGGCTTATGTGTATATTAATTTTCACTTGTATGGTCAGGCCAGAAATTGTCTTCATTTTTTGAAGTTTTAAACTAAGAACACGAGTGCAGTATTCAGAAATGATTAAATTGGAGTGCCTAGCATAGAATTCTAAATAAAACTGGGTTCTCTGAAGTTATAAACTCAACTTGAAATCCATTAATTGTTGAGCTTTTTCACTTTTTTTAAATACGGAAAATGTTGACGAAGTCCTGATACACCTTGTTTGTGTTTTTTTAGTAAGCTTGGTTTACTGTTGTGTTTCTCTAGGTAGAGTACAATGCTTACATAAAGGTAATTGAAGAATGCATCATTTTGAGATATTGAAAAGCACTGTGCTCCTTAGGGACCTGAAATCTCTACAACTAAATCTTTATTCATTTGTATGTGACTACTGGCAAGATCATTTCTTTCTGTATTCATTCCACTTAATTCTCTTTCACTGTAAATTGTTGCCCAGAATGTTTTGTGCTGTGTAAGTACTAAGAATGTCATTATTTTCAAAAGTCTCAGGACAAACCCAAACCATTTGAGTGCATAAAAATGTTCAAAAAATATAGAAAAGTTAGTTTGTAATGCATGATACAATATGTGCATGAACCTTGAAGCACAATCACAGCTTCATTGGCAATCAAATGTGAATCAAGATCACATACTATAGGACTGAAGAGAGAACCTAATGACAAAAGTGAATAATGGCCACCAAACATGTTAGTATCAGTGGTTTAAAAATCAAGTTCTTGGCATTGATAGCTACCAGAAGTTTCTTCTGCTTCACACTCAAGCCTGATGTGCATCGCTTAGTTTGAAAAATCATGTACCACTTTGTAGGTGGGTCAGTCCAAAGGAATAACATAAGAAAAACAGCAAGGCTGTTTTGAGCAAGGCAGCTCAAAACTTCTAGACAGCCTGTGTCACTGAAGACAGCTCACACAGTGCTTATTAACATTCCTTGCAGTTTGACTTCTCCTTTGCATGGTCAGAGCAAGGGCCAGGGGAAATGGCTGAAGTGTAATGGTGCTTGTTGTCCTGAGTTAGCATCACATCATTTTTTGAAGGACTTGTAGATTTGATTCTTTCATTCCTTCATAGTGATACTACAGAACAAAAGAAAGGTTGCATAATTGGTTTTGAGTTTTCATAAATGATATAGGTGCCTTCCATAGATTTTTTTGGAAATCACTCATACTGTTGTGGAAATGAATAACAAAATGATCCCAAGTGTCTTGCCAAGGTTGCTTCAAGTTCCACTAAATTGTAGGGCTTTCTCCTTAAAATCTTAGATCTTAGATTTACAAATCATCTGTTTTTCTTTCTCATGATTTTTCACCTGAATGTATGTTCACGATGCCTAAACGTAATGCAGCCTTCTGCAAGCCTTAGTGATGTATCAGCAGATAAAGAATTCCAGAGAAGGAAGTGTTCCAGAGAAGGATGCATGTGGTCCACTATGCCCTTTACCCTGCTGTGTTTCTTGAATGTGTTTCATTCATAATGTGTTTCATTAGATGGAAAGAAGCACCAAATATACTTTTTACTGGTGAAAGCAGTTCCAATTCATTGCTTTAAACAGCGTTTGCATGTACTTGTTTATACACAAACAGCTCAAGTGGATTTGTTCTGGGTGTGCTTGGAAATACTGAGAAGTAACAGAAAGGAGATGAAACAAGATTCAGTTTCAGACCTACAGGCATTTCGGTGTCTGTTTATGAGCTAAGCACAGGAGCTCTCATTATAACCAAGAGAGCCCGAAGAGCTCACCCTGAAGGAGGCACCTACACATGTCTAGCTGTATGGATATTCATACACAACCAACTGTAATGCTAAATGCAGACACCTGGCTTACCTGGGACATCCCTGCCTTGAGCTGTCTGCAGTCTGGATCCAAATCCCATCCTCAGTATGCAAACTATCACTTAACGACTCAAGGAAATAGATAGATACTTAGAAATGGGAGGAGATTTCCTTTATGCCTATTTCTCTGCTTTGAGCTGCTCCCAGAAGATCTGTAGTAGTTTGATTCTCTGCCATGTTTGGGCAGTGAACATCTTCATGGCTTTCTCAAACAGCCTCATTATTTTATTTGTACTCCACTCAACTATTTGTGCAACTGTGTGATGTGTTATTCAACTTCTAACAAGTTAATATTTTTGCTGTTATCCAAATCATTCCTTTTTCTTCCTTTTGGTTTTCTGAGGCTTCAGTTTGTACAGGAAAGTTTAGGATACTTATTTTTGAGGTTCAGTATTTCTCTTAAGTATAATTGATTCTGGCATTTCAGTGTTACAAACTTGTTTGTATTTACTGCTCAGGATCGACTTTGATTTATACTGGCATTTTTTGAAGTGTTTCTATCTCTTTTCCATCGTACTTCAGAATGTTTTAACAAAAATCCAGCTTTTTCCTGATGTTAAGACTGAATCATCGAAGCATAGAATTGATCAGGTTGGAAAAGACCTTAAAGATCATCAAGTCCAACTGCAAAGCGGGCAAGTAAAAATGGGCAAAGCTGCAGTTCCTGATCTGTAATTAGAGCATGACCTTCAGCAGGCATGGCTCGTCCTTTCCCTCCACCACACCTGCAGTTCTTATTTTCCCACTGAGGACCAGGTGACTGTTCTGACCACATGAGGGCCTCAATGAGCTAATAACAGTGATTTTGGTCATCTCTTAGGTCCTTTTGGTACAAAAGCCATGAATTATGAAAATCATTTGCAGTGGCATGATTTCATAAGTTTGGAATAACCATATGAGAGCATTCTGCAATCCTATACAAGACCTTGGGAAACTTGAAATATTGCAGGGAACAGTGTTGCCTCGTCAGTATCTGGATTGCAAGGTTTGGTAGCACTTCCAGTGCTGAGATCCGTAAGCCCCACACACTCTGACCCCAGTTGTTCATTGCCCTCTATCAGCTCTCAGTGGGATGGTGTTTTGGGCTTCTCTGCCAAGCGTGGGGCACAGTGTGGGTTTAGCCCTGTGACATTCCTGGATAGCGTGATTCATTCTAGCAAAGTGGGAACAAGGCCCTGAGTGTGGGGTAACACAAGACTAGACAGTCAGGAACCTGTAGAGCTTGAGAAGTTCACATTACCAAAATTTTCTGCTGGGTAAAGCAACTCGGATAAAGATCATCAGTTCTCTGTAAGCTACTTTTTCTCATATAAATGTCATCAGCTGTAATAAGGCGCTTGTCAGAAGCACTATGCAAACGCTTTCAAAATACGTTCCATTTCCTAAAGCTCTTCCAGCCTAATTAGAGTGGACAGACAAAGAGTGGGAGTGGAAATAACCTTAACTTTCTGTTAGAGAAGGTCGACCCAGCACAAAGTTCTTCTTTCTTCCCCTGAACCTCCTCTGAAAGACCACAGTCCTCATGGGAGAAAATGGAATACCTCGGCATGGCAGCCTTCAAACCTCAGAGTCTGCAGCAGTGCACGTTGCTGACTTACATGCTAGAACTGCTAACAAAAGTGAAATGCTGCCATCTGAACAAGGGAATGTGCACTGGTGGTTCTGCTCCTATGAAACTTGTTCTCTAATTAATGAAAGAACAAATGCAGAAATAATGTAAGTCATCTGAAGAAAGCGTATAAACAGGAGGGGGAACGGCTGTTTACATGGGTTGATAGAGATAGGACAAGGGGGAATGGTTTTAAACTGAGACAGGAGAGATTTAGGTTAGATATTAGGAGGAAGCTTTTCACACAGAGGGTGGTGATGCACTGGAACAGGTTGCCCAAGGAGGCTGTGGATGCCCCATCCCTGGAGGCATTCAAGGCCAGGCTGGATGTGGCTCTGGGCAGCCTGGTCTGCTGGTTGGTGACCCTGCACATAGCAGTGGGGTTGAAACTGGATGATCACTGTGGTCCTTTTCAACCCAGGCCATTCTATGTTTCTATGATTCTATGAATTTCTAGGCATTTCTTTACAGAAAAAAAAAAAAAAACCTTCTTCTTAAGTATTTGTGTTATAAAATGCACACACATATTGCTGGTAAGTTTCAAAGTAATTTCAATATGTAATTTTCATAAACTTAAACAAATGACATGAATGCTTGAAGGATAAAAAAACATACCTCTTCTTTCAATCTGTGGATTGGCTGGGGTACTCCAGAAGATACTCAATTCAGTTTATTGATGTTAGGAGGTATGGAATAGTAACGATAAATAACCAAGCCAGACAGTACCTGCTCAGATCACGTGTGGTAGGGGGTGACCTGACATCTCCTAGCTGAAAATAATTGACATGGAAATTTTCATTAACACAAAATAACAATGGAATTTCCATAGGTTTTAACATAGTGCGGGATCTGCTAGATGGAAGAAAATATATGACATTCTGTCATTGCTCCATTTCGTTTATCCAGATTTTAAGCCACAGAATCTGTAGTTATGGACAATAGGTTCTAATGCATTTACTGCTGCAAAACTTCTGGGTTGATTGTTAGAGTGACAGCAGTTAGTTCAAATGAAGATCTACACCAGCAATGGCTACATTTTGTACAGTGGGATTTTTGGAGTTGGTGTATAAAGACTCCTTTTCATTGCAAGCTAATTTCGCTCTTCTGCGTGTTTCAGTCCAAATCTCCTCTTCTTTCCCCACATGAATTAACCTATCTGTGATTTCACTTTTATTTTACATATCTAAAATTGCTTTAAAGCTATGATGCTTTAAATGGTTTTGCCATTTGAGTTCAAATAGCGGTGTTCATGGGCGTCAGATAATGTGTGAAGCCTCGTTAGTTCATTGTGAATTCTTGAAAAGTTCTGCAGACAAGACAGAAAAGCAGAATGAATCAAAATTAACGACACAAACCTATAAAATTATTTTATACTGCAGTGTCATTAATGTTTGTTTTTTTTTTCACTTCAGGACAAAGCTGAAGACAGAGTATTGCATACATGATTATGCAATATTATCAGCATGGGGATTGAAACTAAATGATCTTTGAGATCCTTTTCAGCCCAGGCCATTCTATGATCCTATGATTATATTTTTACCTAATGCTGAATATTCCTTTGTGTGGAAAAAAAGACTTCTTGTCTCCAATTTGAAGCTTTCGTATACTCTTTGAGAAAATAATACATACACTCATGCTACAGATAAAATATGGTACTGGGGAAAGGATGTTTATATGTTTTTTGCCTTGTTAAATGCAATCTAGGGTAACATTGAGATTTTAGGGTGGCTGATGGGGCTTGGGAAGGGAGCTAAAATGAATCAATGGTTTCGTTTCAGGGAAAACCAATCTTTTGTGCATCTGCTAAATTACATTCTGCATGCTGTGGGAAATATTTTCTAATGCTTTGTGCTGCTGTGGGGTGGATTATTTAATGCCTTTTTCACCTAGAGACTAGTCGTGTTCCATTACAGCCAAAGTCAGTCTACTTTCATAATAGTATGCGGTTGTGATGAAGAACTTTCCAGATTTTGATGAGCAAGTTAATGTCTCTTAAATCACATGTAGGGCCAAAGTTTAAGATTTGTTCAGATTTTTCCCCTGCATGATCTCCTGACATCTTTGCCCAATGCACTAATGAAGGAAGAAAGCTATTTAAGAAAACGTTAATGATTTAATTGCTTTATAGTATTTGTAGTGTATTTATGTTCATGTGAGGATCTGGAGTGTATTTTGTTCAACATTTACTTAGAACATTCTTGGAAAGTGGCATACATTCCTTATTGACTGTATGTGCCCTGTTTAATAACACTGTATGTTAAGAAAGGCAAAATAACAAATTAGTTCTTTTCTTCTACGTCCCAGGTATGTTAGGAGAGGAGTGGTATCATCTAGTTTGTATCTTAGCAGAGTTCTTCCCTTCATTATGAAAAGAGTAAATAATGAGATCTAGGCAGCCTAGATCCTGCCTGCCTTTATCTGCTTTCCTGGTTTAATCATGTAAATAATAATCTGTTGTATACTAATTTAACTTGCATTAAACTAACCACCTCTATCATGTGAATTGTATTCCACCTTAGTGCACACATTCTTTTTCCTACTTTTTTTTTTTCCCCAAAAAGTAAGAGACATCCAATAATGCAGTATTATTACTACTCCTAAATGCTTGTGAAAACAAGTCTTTGGATCCTCTAGCTTGTTCTATTTAAAAATCTTCCTGTGTAAATTTATCTGTAGCTGTAAACACTGCAGCTATAACCCTATTTTCTTTTTGATGTAACAATGTTTTGTCCATTAAGGCAAGTATATTAAATCATCAGTCCATCTATCTCTGTTATTCTATAGAATGGCCAGGTCTGTTTTAAAATGAGATAAGAAAAACTTAATTTGAGAATGTTTGAAGATGCAATCGTAGTCTATATTCTTAAGAACAAATTACATCCCTTTATACCTGTGGGATGTTAGCCTGGAATTGGAGTATTTTTCCTGGTTTTCCACTTCTTTTAAGATGTATCAAACTACTAAAATAAGCATTGTATAATATAAGCATAAGAATGCTAGATACAAGTTACTACTGGCAGGACCAGCTGCATTAAAACTAAGAGGGGAAAGTTCAGTTTCCCTGAGCATGGGGCAGACCTCCTCCATTAGAAGCCTGAGTTTTTTCACCAGTCCTCAAGCTGAAACAAGCTTTTGTTGCTGAGAGCACTGCAAAGGAGCTTTTCTGGCAAGCACTCCAGAATGGGGAGCACTGGCACATCTTGTGCCTTTCAGGAATTTTAATGAAGTTAGCCAGATCAGAATGCTGAAGTAAGCTGATGTATTAAAAGACCATTCACTCTGTAGCCAACTTACTGTGTTGAACAGAAGCGTGTCGTATGCAGGGTAAAGTGACAGGAATGGTTCCAGCCAAAAAAGATCCACATCAGAGACGCATCTCAGATGCATCAGGGGAAAAACTGAAAGCTGCCTCTCATTTATCATTTTTCTATTCAAAGTTAGAAAGATTTTCAACCTTCTTTGACCTCTGCTTGCAAACTCTAAATGAAATTTCCTTACTGGTAGTCATTATTTCTTTTTCTGCCTTTCTCTTAATCATAGAATCATAGAATCATAGAATCATAAAATCACCAAGGTTGGAAAAGACCTAAAAAAAAAAGATCCAGTCCAACCGTTCACCTATTCCCAATAGCTGCCACTAAACCATGTCCCTCAACACAACATCCAGCCTTTCCTTGAACACCCCCAGGCTCGGTGACTCCACCACCTCCCTGGGCAGTCCATTCCAGTGCCTGACCACCCTTTCTGAAAAGTAATACTTCCTCATGTCCAGCCTGAATCTCCCCTGCTGTAGCTTGAAACCATTCCCATTAGTTATTTAGTTTATTAAGTCTTAGTTTATTAAGTTTTTAATTCCCATTAGTCATTAAGTACATGGTCTACCCCTCCCTTTTAGGGAGTATGCTATGTACAGCTCTATAATGGAACTATGGGCATCAAAGATAGCAAGAGTTCTTAATTCTATCTATCTCCTGCATGAAACTCTCAGAGAGAATTTCAAGTGTGAAAAGAGGAGATGAGATTCCCTGTTTCCCTGTCTCTTCAATAAAGATAACTTCTGGTAGTTAAAACTTTAACAGACTTGAACAATAAGGAGCTGATGTATGGATTTAAAAAGCAGGAGTGAAAAGATGGCAGTCTTCAAAGTTATGAATACTCTGCAACTTGGATGACTGAAAAATAGGCATACTAAAATGCTCCTCTCAGTTGACTTTGCTAAATATATTTTACTGACCACATTGGACAAATGCTATTATAAGCATGTTCATAATAGAGAAATTAGAACATTAAGACATATTCAGTCTCAATGTACTGAATAGTTCACTGAAAATATCTCATAAGAAGTCAGACAATAGAATTATTTTATTTGCATCAGAAATATAAATGTGACTTGCTGAAGGCTGGCTGTTACCTCTTGTATTATGTTTATTTTCTTGACACAAGCAAGTGGAGGGTAGCCAACACTTGCTGAGATACAGAAATGCACAGTTGGGCTACTTGAAACTGTCTTTGAGGTGTTAAGCTTCTATTTAAAGACTTTTTTTTCCATTTTCATTTCAGTTCAGTAGGTGCTAAAATGCTAAGTTCACTCATACAAAAACAGCTCAAGCTAAATATGGTAGTTTGATCCATTTTACTCATATCACCTGGTGGGTTTATTTGTAAGCTGTCAAAAGAAAATGAATTGTGAGCTCACAATGAAAATACTGTAATTGTGAAAGCAGTGTATATGTTAGAGTTGATGTAAATGTGGAATGTTTTACATGGGTCACTTTGAAAGTAGTGTCTCCTTTTTATTTTCATGGAAACTACAACGAAGAGCACAGTAGCACTATTTGATAGAGCAAATTCTCAGCTACAAAGCACTCTTTTTCAACGTAGTCACCACCATTAGCTCTGCATTTTTACCAGTGATGAACAAGATCCTGCATGTTGTGCTTGTAAAACTGCACAGCAGAGGTGACCCACTATGACAGCTTGCTGTCATATGCTACGACAGCAACACTACTGGGAAAACGTTGCCCACGTAGTCTATCTTTAATCAGACTGAACAAATGGAAGTCAGAAGGCTCCAAATCTGGTGGGTGCTGTAGGACAGTCCAGCCAAGATTGACAGTGTGCTCCATGGTCATCAAACTGTTACGGAGCTTCGTGTTATTGTGTTGCAGGAGAAGGATTATCTTCTTCTCTGGCCTTTTGGAGCAGCCATCGTAATAATAGACTGTGGCAGGCCTCTCCATAATTTACACACTTTTGTTAATGGGTTATTTGCAAACATCTTCCCTTCCACAGTTGTGACAGTGTCTTGTAGAGTCAGCGCATGTTTTGTCTGGGTGAGCTCTGCCATTCTTGAAAAGTTTTTTACTGAAAGATGACAGTATCAAAATTGAGCTTTACATTTAGTGATGTATGCCAGTGATGCCTTTATCTCCAGCAGTTTATTAAATTAGATCATTTACCCTTGAAGTTAACTAGAATTCAATCCCACACTGAGTTAAGTGGCAGATCCACTTCTGAACATAACTAGGATTTGTTTAGTACACAGTATAAATTCCCTACCATAGTCTGTTTGACCCGCTGAAGTCTAGAAAAAGCACCCAACCTTTGCCTCCTCTTCATAGTAGTCCCTATTACACATCAGTATATATTTAATAACAGTTTGGCATAAATAGAACACAGACTGAAACACCTGGTTTCGTTGTGTTATAGAGTGCATTGAATCCTGTAGCTGGCTTCTTTGGGCTTAAATTGTGTTCTGTACATTACTATATGAAGGATGATAAGATTAGTTTCCATAGTGAACTTGTTTGAATCTGTTTGCTTTATTCATTTGGCTCCTAGAACCCCAGTGATATCCAAGTAAAACGTGAAGCTTTTTGGCATCCCTTTGTGTATATTAGAAGAAAGTGATATGGAGAGGGTTGTTAAGATAACTTGTATCTCTCATTCAATGTAAAATGAATGTTAAATTCTATTCCTGCCTTGCTACCCCTGATGTCAGGAGTGAGTAGATGTCTTGCAAGAGGCAAGACCAGAAACTAAGTCAAAGCATCAACAGTTCTTGACATTTGCTGTTCTCTCTTCACTTCCTATTCTTTTGACTGCTTTCTTCCTTCATACCACTACTTATGCAGAAAAGCTCATTCCTGCAGAATCTTTCTGTTCTTACCACCTTTTTTGTTTTATTTTGTTTTATTTATTTCATTGGCTTTTGAACACTTACAGTCTCCATTCACAAAGTGATCTCAAATAAAAGATTGTAAACCAGAGCCAACGATCACAGGTTATTATTAAGAATGTGGGCTTTGGAGAGTAAGATGAGAATCACGTTTGTATCCTGTATGGCAGTTCTGCCTCTTGAGGAAGAACCTGCCCAAACAGGCAGTGAAAAAGTGCATTCATTCTCTGATTGTAAATCACCACTAGATATAAGCAAGTTCAGATAATGCACAACTATTATATTCTTGCAATGTTTTGGAAGTGGTTGTTTTGGAAATCAAAAGGAAGCCTTGGAAAGAAAATGTCCCTGCTTTTCCAGCATTTCTACTCTGACTCTCACCTGATAATTGAAATGCAAGGCTACTAGACTGAATTTGTCTGTTATTTTACCTGTGCAGTGATATGCACCCAGCTGCATGAAATGTTCACAGTAGTGAACAAAGCCTTTCAGTGCATTTAAAGCATGTAAAGCACAGGTTTCTCTTAAAATGCAAAGGTTAGTGAAAACTGCTGAAAGAAACAAAGTTGATAGAAGTCTTACAATGAAGATAGAAGTATTTGTGATGGAACTGGTCAGCTTTTGAGCAAGCAAGTTATATATGTATTTGGAAAAAAAGGTCAGAACAGGAAATCTCAGTAGGCTTAGACATTCCAGTCAGGATAGATTGGAAAAGATACGGTGGATTTCTTAAATATATTTGAGCCTGTTCACTGCTTTAAATAGTTGTTTTTCTTGTCTTTCTTCTTACTCCAGGCAAAGCAGATCTTTTCCTCTGGCTATCTTTCAGTTTGTTGGGTTCAAAATACAGTTTTGGATCCTCCCCTTAAATATCCAGCAGTTCCAGTGTCAAGAATTCACAGAATCCACCATCTGTGGAATCCATCCATCTGTGATTCTGTGATTCTGTGAAGAATTCACAGAATCACAGAATTGTAAGGGCTGGAAGGGACCTCCAGTGGTCATCAAATCCAGAGGGCTGGAGCACCTCTCCTATGTAGAAAGACTGAGATAACTGGACTTGTTTAGTTTGGAGAAGAGAAGGCCCTGGGGAGACCTCATTGTGGCCTCCCAGTACTTGAAGGGAGCATATGAACAGGAGGGGAATGGCTGTTTATGAGGATGGATAATGATAGGACAAGGGGGAATGGTTTTAAACTGAGACAGGAGAGATTTAGGTTAGATATTAGGAGGAAGTTTTTCACTCAGAGGGTGGTGACGCACTGGAACAGGTTGCCCAAGGAGGCTGTGGATGCCCCATCCCTGGAGGCGTTCAAGGCCAGGCTGGATGTGGCTCTGGGCAGCCTGGTCTGGTGGTTGGTGACCCTGCACATAGCAGGGGGTTGAAACTGGATGATCACTGTGGTCCTTTTCAACCCAGGTATTTCTATGATTCTATGAATTTGAAAGTGAGAAATTTATGTGAGCAGCAAAGCATTTCTGCTATATTTATTATATATATTTATTATATTATATTATATTATATTATATTATATTATATTATTTATATTTATCTGCTATATATATATATAGTTGCTATAGAGAACTTTTCACTGCTAAAATTTAAATGATATTTGTATTTCAAAAGTAGTATTTTTTTTTTTTTTTTTCAGTAGAAAAACTTGACAAAAACATAATATTATATCTAGGTCACCCATTGTGTTTGGAGCTTCCTTTTGCTGAACTTTGTGCGCTTTTTATATAAAGAATCCAGAAGAATGAAAATGTCCTCCTGTTTTTTCTTTTTACAGAATATTCTGTTTTAATTCATGATGCTGACAGTATCGTTTTGGTTTCAGATTTTAGTATAAACTACGTTCAGTGGCTTTTGTTTTCCTTGGTGTTTCTGATAGTTCTGAAATCTGCCTGTTGTATGGGAAAAAGAGCCGTTTATTTCCAAAGAAATTTCTTAAACCAAAAAAGTAGAAGCCCCCAAGGGCAACATATTGTTGTGGTTAAGTGTCTTTCTTCCTTTACAAATGTTAAATTAATGCAATTTAACAGATTAGATCTTGATTTTACACTAATGACATGGTTCACAGAGGATGTATTGTACCTCTTTGAATTAATATCAATACCATAAAGAGGAAGTAAATACTATTTTGAACAGTTGCCAAGACACTGTTGTTAGAGCACATGTTTTCAGTTCAAAAACATGTATGGAATTCATGTCAGTACTAAGTTAAGTCTGCAAGACAGTGAGTTCAAGCATTAAATACTATACAGTTTTGGGGAAAATCTTTGTAATGCCAGTGAACTTCTGAGAAGTCAATAAATTGTCATTACTGGGACAGAGGAATTCATCAGAGAGATTAATGTATTATGGTTCACGAAAAAAAGACTAATTTATAGGGTATAGATTTAAAGACATTGTTTTTATATGTCATTGAGTTTCATATAATAGTAAATTGATATTCAGTTGTGAAAGATTAGTAATTGAAGGGCATTTTACACCTGAATCATTGACTCACTGCATGACTCAGAGTTCATAACAGGGAGAGGTATTTTTACCTTCACTCACCTATTTAAATCCAACCTCAGCCTAAAGTGATTCAGTCCCAAACATCTGACAGCTGTTGGGTCTTCAGCTCTACAGTAAGTCAGTGGGGAACATGCAGTCACTAGATGGGCATTTGCAATAGAAAACTCACCGCTATAGACTTTTGTAGTCAAGACTGGAAGTCAAGGATTACATGAGTACAATGTGAGAGGAACATGCTATTTATTTAGTCACTGTTCATGAAAAGAAAATCAGTCTGCCCATCAGTAGAGCATGTGAAGCTGTAGTTGGGCGTTCATGCAGTTTGTAAAGGGAATATACAGCCAGATATCAGTACCACAAGAGGCATTCAAACTGTGGATGGCCCTGTCTACAGTGGAATTTTAAATTCTGTTGGCTATCATCAATAAATGCTTATTTTTGTAGCATGATTAACATCTGAGTGCACTGCATGGTTTAAATATGATGGCACTCTTAGATCTGATGTGGGTCTAACGTGCCGCTCAGCAGCAGAGTGTAAGATCTACTAGAATGTTATTGGGTTGTAAGAGTGATTTTACTTGGTATAAGAAAGATTTTCAGCTCTATTTTTATTTTACAGATAACCATTCAGAGGGACAGTGGTTTGGACGTCAGTTCCCCCAAACATGGGAAAGTGGATCCAGACAACATGCCTCATGTTGGTGGAAATACTTGGGCTGGTGGAACAGGTTTTCATTCATTACTTTTTTTACGCATCTTGGAAGGATGTTTGCAAAAACTGCTGTACCAGATGCTGTACCAGATGAAAGTAGACATATACAAACCCACTCTTTCTGTCTAGTGCTATTTTACTCAGTGCCTTTATTGTCTATGAGATGTAGATACAGTGCCTAGTGCCTGACTTAAACTCTGTATAGCAGATCTTCACTTAAATGACATTTTGTAGTTTTTACTCTTCATTGCCCACATAGGGAACCAGCACCTTGCAGCCACAGAAGCTAGGCCTGAGTCACTTGCCATTCTCTTAGACTTTTGTAGCAGCAGAATTTTAGGTGACATAGATAGTAGACATATACAATAGGCAAAAGTGTCTTCTAAAGGACACAACAGTGATCACTTGATAAAGTGGTTTGGAAGCAATGTAAAACAGCAGTCTTGGGAAAAGACAAAGTCTGAATAAATTGTTTTATTCAATTTCAATTTTATTCAAGGACTGAGAGCTTTGAGTATATGTTCTATACTTAATTTACAGTCCCCTTTATACATGGTGGTCACTGTTACTAATCTGTTCTCAGAGTACTATAGACACAAGTATTCCATCGGGGTTCTCCTGTTCCATGATAACTATTTGGTTTTGAATGTTGTTAGCAATAAATATTTATTTTCAGAATTGGGAAATTTTTCTGAATATCATCTATAGATACGGCAATGGAAGCAATAAGGAAAATGTTTTCTTATTTATTACTGAATGCATATTCTGTAATTCGTTTTTCTATTTCAACCATTCTAGGTGGGAGAGACACTGCTGGGCTAGGTGGCAAGGGTGGGCCATATCGTCTGGATGCTGGCCATAAGGTTTATCAAATATCTCAAGCTGAAAAGGATGCTGTTCCTGAGGAAGTTAAGAGAGCTGCTCGAGAGATGGGTGAAAAAGCCTTTAAACAGAGGTAATGTTAAGGAAAAACAAAAAACAACAATTATCTTTACTAACTTCACTTACTAAGTGAGTAGGTTAGATTTTAGGAGGAAGTTGAGGAAATGGACCTGGGGGTGTTGATTGATGATGGGCTGAACATGAGCCAGCAGTGTGCCCAGGTGGCCAAGAAGGCCAATGGCATCCTGACTTGGAACAGGAACTGCTGTTGCCAGCAGGAACAGGGAATTGATTGTGTTCAGCCCTGTTCTCAGCTCTGGTGAGGCCACACCTCAAGTACTGAGTCCAATTTTGGGCCCCTCACTGCAAGAAAGTCATTGAGGCCCTGGAGCGGGTTCAAAGAAGAGCAGCAAAGCTGGTGAGGGGTCTGGAGCACCCATCATAAAAATAGCTAAGTGCACTGACAGTCATACCAAGTGAGCTTTATGTTTCAACCCAAGCCATACTGCAGTGTGAATGCCTGCCTGAAAGAAGAGTACTGGGGAGATTAAAACATTGAAGCGAATAAATTTAGAAGCAGCTTTGTCACTTCACATTTTGCCACTGTTAACAGTGACTCCTAATCAAGGGAGCATATCTGGGTGCTAAAAGTAACAGGAAAGGAGACTGCCATTTGCTTCAACTGCTGTGTAAATATAGATGGTTTAGCACAAAGCACACTCTGTATGGGAACCACTGTATTTAAATTTATCTACTGCATTCAGATCAAGTTTCTGTTTTAATCTTTTTTTTATTACTAGATTTCCTCAGGCATTTAATGTATTCATTAGAGCATTTGTGATTAATAAAGACAAGGAAAGTGTACTGATTATATCAGAACTTCACAGGAAAAGGTTCAGAAAAGAATAATACTTTTCAATAGCTACTTAATTTACACAAGCAACATCCAGATATTTAAATTAAAAATAATCAGTTCAGGGTTTGCTCTCAGGGGGAAGACATGGCTTGTTTTGCCTGTATTTCTTTACTGGTGTTTTGTGGGGTGTGCAAAGGAAGACTACTTTTAACTGTCTTTCTATGTCTCCATTCTGCAAAATTCCCTGTCAGTTTTTCCATAATACAAATAGCTCTTAGATAGTGTACGTCTATTTATGTGTAAGCAAACATGGCATGCTTTGATGCTCTGTGATGCTCTACAAAGTTCATGATGGGGGGAAATTCCTAGATAGTGCTGCATGTTGTGGGAGCAGTGCAGCTGAGTCCTGTATAATCTGAGTGTCTGCACATGAGATAACAATTCATATCCTGCTAAAACCAGTACACTACCATGTACCAGCAATAGATGTAGTCTGTTCTGAAACGACATTTGACACGGACTATTATTCTATACCACTTGGGTAGCTGTGGGAACTAAGAGATAAAAGTTAGGAATAGGAAGGTTGGAGTCCTTAGAGTAAAGAAAAAAATGAAGGGATCTGCAAATTTTACTGTTTTGTTTATATGTTATTGTCTGGAAGGAAGAATTTTAATCCGAATGCTATTGATTGCTTTCCCAACTAGATGATACTGCTAGTGGAAAGCATTTTGAATTACCCCATTTCAGTAGAATGGAGTTAGCAACTACTCTTGGATAGATGCAATGTATTGCTAGCCTATACATACTTTGCTAATAATTTATAATTCATTTTAAAATCCTATTTTCAGTCTGAGTGAGATTATGCTGTTATAAAGTGCTTGTGTTTGAAATAAGCTGCTCATGGATAGAATCATGGAGTCATAGAATAATAAGGGTTGGAATAGGTCACTAAGATCATCTAGTCTGACTGTCAACCCATACCAGGTAGGTCATATATTTTAGCTGAATCCAGTCAGGATGGTTGGATGGGCAGATATAAGATTGCAGCCTCACTGCATGAATTTGAGTTACTGAAAATATTGAGCAGTGCATAAATGCAGCGTATTCATCTGTCCCTCAGCTCATACTTCACTGTTAGACCCCTGTAATTATGTTCCAGTTGTGAGTTTCACCATCTTAAGACTATCTGCTCAGATATGATGTTGAGAAGAGTAAAGAGCTTTTAAGTGGAGACACAAGTTATGGAAGGTGCTTGTATTAGTTTTTATAGTGCAGATGTTGATCTTTGTTGTGTGTCTGGACAGAAGAGATTTCGGTGACGTGACTCATTTTTTGTAGGGGAGCACATTTTTACTGACATACATCTAAAGCTCCTTTGTTTCAAGATTTCCTCATTTTATGAAGCACCAAGATAGGTACTGGAGACACAGTGACTGGCTGTAAATCTTCAACAACAGATTTGAGAGTATGTCTGTACTTAACCTTTGCGTTAGAGCGTGGATCGCGATACGCTTAAAATACTCCGACAGTGAAGTAATGGATAGGCACTCGTGTGTGTACATATAGCAACACCTAAGCCAATAAAATTCAATCACGTTTTACAGAACATCTGATTCACTTCCCAAACTTTAAAGCAGATTAGGAGAGAGCCAAGGGATGAGTAATTTTAGTAGGTTCTGATGTGAGGCAATCCTTGTAGGCACTGGTGATCTTTTGAACAATTCGTAAAAGCGGCTGCCAATTCTTTGATTTGCCTCTTGTTTGTGATCACTGTGGTCTCAATTTACATGTTACCAAGTAAGCATGTTTCTAATTTATATATGCTAAAGGATGATGTGGTTGTTTCTGAAGCTGTTCTGAGCTGCCTGTTCTTTGCTCTAGATTGAAAGAGATTCAGATGAGTGAGTACGACGCATCTACTTATGAAAGATTCTCTGGAGCAGTACGACGTCAGGTTCAGTCGCTCCGCATCATCTTAGACAATCTGCAGGTAATCTTAGATTCGCTGATAAAGCAACATGGTGAGCTCGTTACATTTTCCTTAAAACACTGTCCTGCTAATATTGTTACCATCTG
This sequence comes from Lagopus leucura, assembly GCF_019238085.1. NCBI lineage: Eukaryota > Metazoa > Chordata > Aves > Galliformes > Phasianidae > Lagopus > Lagopus leucura. The sequence continues at coordinate 14,997,435 of NW_024962262.1, forward strand.
ATATATTTGAGAGTTAAAAGCAGATTCAGGTTATAATCGTGTTTAGGAAAAACAGCCTCGTATTACTATTTCAAAGTCAGCTTTTAAGTGGATCTCAGTGCTCATCTTTACAAGCTACATTACTCCCATCACACAGCTTGCAGAGATTACTTATTCAGGAGCACAGTTTTGAGAAAGAAAATACTGTATATTATTAAAAGAGTATGTGACGGTGTGTAGATCACAGTCTTTCTCTTTGCCCTCCGTCCAAAAGACTTTTAAACATGGAAATACTATGTGTGTTAAAAGACTTTCATAGTTTTGCTGCCTGTGCACTTGAAAACAATTCTTCCTCAGGATTTATTTTGAGTCTGACTAATTAAAATAGGCGTGGCTCAAGTCACTAAGTGGAAGCTAACCAAATACACCTCTTTACTTTTCTTCTGTTAATTAGTTCCATGGTTGCTTGAGGTTTTATTAATGCTAGTGTTCACCTACAGTGTAATTAAAATAAAAAGTGCACTGTTTCAAGGAAGAACCTGATAGTCATTGAAAATGAAAGAAAAATAAATTTATTCCTTATAAGACATCTCTCTGATTAAAAGCATTTCTGTTGAAGGCTCAGATGCCTCCTCATATAGTGGTCATTTGGAATGGTCTTGTAGTAATATACTTTGATTCATACAGGCACCCAGTATGTATTCCAGCTCAGGAACTTAGGCTTTTGGTTCATAAGGAGAGGATTCTGTTGAAAAGCTGTAGGTATAAATCTCAGTTTATCCTGCATTGTTTTTATCCAAGTGCTTGTTTTTACTGTGTTTGTGTCAGATATGCATTTTGAAGCATGGTTTATGACAAGAAGTGAATAAAAGAATCTTCAGTTTAAAGTCTTTTTAAAATCTCCCCTATCTATTCCTTGGGGCCAGAATTGTTATGTTCAGAGGTCACATTAATCATAGTCAAAATAGAATGTATTTTAATAAAAGGAGACATATCCTGTGACTTTGTTAAAAAGGTCATTTTAATATCAAGGCAAACACTTATAAGCCTTGGTATTTTATGAGACTGCCAACATCCTGGGCAAATTCATAACAGCTAACCACAGAGATGATAAACTTACCATATGATGAAAAAAAAAGCCATGCTGAGTTCAGAAAAGCTAGCTCTTAGAATAAAAGCAATATTGAAAGCAAATTTTGAACTCTATACACATTGTGGTAGATATTTTATTAGAAGATCCACTAGGAAAATGAAGGCAAATGATAACAAGGGTTACTTAGAATCCAAGAATATTTCATTTTTTCATTAGAGAACTCTTTTAGCTTTTTAAAAATGCTTGAGTTTGCTTTGTTTTGAACTTTCTATGTTCTTGTAATGAAAATATATTGTCCACACTCCTTTCACCAGGATTTCCTTTTCAACATATGCCTTTTAATCACTGGGTTTTGTGGGTTTGTTTTTAAAAATGTGTTCCTTCGATTAAATTTTACACCCCAAGGATGTGAAGCCTGGAATTCTGGTCCAGTTGTTGACACCTCAAAAATCAGTAGCAGCAGCAAGTCAGAAGTAACGCATAAATATTGCCTGAGAATGTAATTTTATGACTCATTTTACTTTATGTAACTCACTAATCTTTGTCAATGATTTGAACAAAACTGGTGAGGCATTGCAAGTTGTTCTTGATCTTCTCTAGAAGTAGCAAGGCCTGAACTCCACTCCATGACGAGCTTTCTTCTCTCTCCTAGTGCTGACCAATCTCTGTATAAGGTTTACACACCTGAAGTCCAAATTTAATAACTTACGATTAATCAGCGACTCAGGAAGACCTGAGATTTTAGATTACTTGCCCTCTGGAAGTACTTCTCTTTTTATTAATTATAGGGGGAGTCTGGAGCAACTGACCCTGTAGCTTCTGAGCATCCTTTATGCACTTACACTTGAACTGGGCAAACCTGGGCCTGAGTCACAGAGCCTAATGGGGTTGACTGGTTTGGACTGTGTGGGAATTGTCAGGTCAGAGCAGCAAAAGCAGTGACAGTAGGGTGATAAAGACAGTTGGGAGGGCTGACAGTGGGAAAAACCCCTTGCCTTGTCAGTAGTAGTTTTCTGCTTTCAACAACTATGTTTTTTCTGGGAACACGCACACAAAGTTTTCCCAGAAACAAATGCAGACCACAACTGGAAGTATTTCATACAACCCTATAGCATTACATATTTAAATGCAAGCATTTCATATGTGCAGCTTTTTCTGTATTAATTACAGACATATAATGTGGTTATATTTTCTAAAATTTCTTCAAAATATGCCTTTGATATCTTTCAGTGAGAAGAATTATTGCAGTGGTGGCAGTGTTGCGGATGTAATGGACTGTTTGCCCTTTCTAGAAAAGGAGACTGTTTTTATCCTTCAAGCATTCATGTCATTTGTTTAAGTTTATGAAAATTACATATTGAAATTACTTTGAAACTTACCAGCAATATGTGTGTGCATTTTATAACACAAATACTTAAGAAGAAGGTTTTTTTTTTCTGTAAAGAAATGCCTAGAAATTCATAGAATCATAGAATCATAGAATGGCCTGGGTTGAAAAGGACCACAGTGATCATCCAGTTTCAACCCCCCTGCTATGTGCAGGGTCACCAACCACCAGACCAGGCTGCCCAGAGCCACATCCAGCTGGCCTTGAATGCCTGCAGGGATGGGGCATCCACAGCCTCCTTGGGCAACCTGTTCCAGTGCATCACCACCCTCTGTGTGAAAAACTTCCTCCTAATATCTAACCTAAATCTCTCCTGTCTCAGTTTAAAACCATTCCCCCTTGTCCTATCATTATCCATCCTCATAAACAGCCATTCCCCCTCCTGTTCATATGCTCCCTTCAAGTACTGGGAGGCCACAATGAGGTCTCCCCGGGGCCTTCTCTTCTCCAAGCTAAATAAACAAAGTTCCATCAGCCTGTCTTCATAGGAGAGGTGCTCCAGCCCTCTGATCATCTTAGTGGCCTTTCTCTAAATTCTGCACTGAATAGGCTGATGCTAAGTAGTCTAAATAATTTTAGTATTATTTGGGTAAGATTTTAAGTCGGATTTTGTCAGCGTCCTTTCCTGTATTAGGAGAAGAATGTAAACTCTGTGTTCCTCTAATAACATTTCAGTTTTGTTTTCTTTTTTTTTGTATTATTTTTTTTCATCAGCTGAACGTTGCATAAGCTTTATAATGTGGTAAACAGTCATGGATTTTTAATTATGGTCATCATTAAAAAGTATATTCTTCCCACTCTGTTCCTTGAACACCAAATAGCCCCAAAGCTAAATCTTTTTCAGTGAAAACTGTAGTGAGAATAGTTAAGAATTTCCTCATCTACGTGAACCTTTATAGTCTTCTGTTGTTTCTCCCTCCTATCTACTGAAAGGAAGCAAATAAAAACCATTTGACAGAGCTAAAGACCTCAGGAAGTCTTAAGACTGTATCTGTGTCCCAGTATAGTGGTGGCTAAGATTATTAGGAACAAAATCTTCTCATCTACATCATCCTGGAAGTGTCATGATTCACTTTAGACAGGCTCTGCTCACTGAACACATTGTCTGTAGGAGCACATTAAAGAAGTCATTAGTTGGGATGTTGAAATTTGCCATGTGTTATCCTACTGTGATTTTCACAGCAAGAAAACACCTATGGTGTGGCAATTCAGTGGAGCATGGAAGGGTCATCTAGAATCAGGGCAGCCTGATCTAGTATTAGATATGAAGGTTGCCAGCCCTGCCTGTGGCAGGGAGGTTGGAGCTTGATGATTCTTAAGTTCACTTCCAACCCGAGCCATTCTATGATTTTGTGACATGATTCTATGAATTTACAGGTCTCTTCTTGCAGTGTTACGCAATTCCCAGGACAACAAGGGAATCAATAAGCCTATGGAAGGGGGGATTTCAAACTCTATCCCAAGGGTAGTTAATGATAGTGGAGACTACTAAGCTAGGGTAGAAGCAAATTCCTGGATGCCCAACTGCAAAACGTGGTTAGACCCGGGCTAGCCATAGCACCACTGAAATCTATCTGAGAGAACAAGTGATTGAATTCATAACTTAAGAAATCTTTTACCCTTTAGCCTCATGTGATTCACTAAGAGGCTGAGGTTTCCATGTACTGCAAGAATCTGTAAAGCTTTTGACATAACGTAATTAAAAAGACCTGTGCTTGTCACAGCTATGTTAACTCGATAGTGTAAAATGAATTAATCAAAACGTTTTCCCTGTGGCTTTGTGTTCTTTCTGCACACTTATTTTCATAGATAACTAGTCCATTACTTTTGAATAGCTATTGGCAATAGGCAGTAATCCAAAACGCCTTTTTCCATGTGCGCTAAAAAGAAAAACCTCATAAATTTTGACCAAAGCAATTTCAAAGATTCTCTTAGCCTTAGGAAACCATCATCTTACTGCTCAGACTGTACAAAATTGCAATGATTTGTCCTCTCAAATCCCAGGCCTGCCGTTTGCTGGGGATTTGTAATGTAACACTTCCTGCTTCTCAAAGAGCAACTGATTTTCATTCCTGAGATCCAATGTCTCAGGCAGTTTGTGTCCTTCTGGATATTTGATTTACCTCCAGCTGCTAACCAGCAATTTTGCTGAGCATGCAAATGCATTATGCATATATAAATTTAAAATCGTATTTCCAGGCTGGCCTTACTACAGGGATAAACAACTTCAAACTGAACATTTGAGCAGAAATGAAATAAGGCTTAGAACACATGTATGTACTCTTTGCCATCTTTAGATGACCTTGTGGCGTGAGGACTATGATGAAGCTATCCATTTAAAGTATTCTTAAATAGATTTTTTTTAATCTGAAATATTTGAATCTCTAATCTTCTGTGCTTGTTTATACATACTGAAGTTCCATAAACACTCGAGTTACTGGACTGTAAGGCATTTCCAACAAGCAGGTTGTAAATAAGTGATGTTCTTTCAAATAAACTGAAAAAAAAAAAAAAAAATTAATTGAAATATCTCTTGAGTATCGCAATTTTCAAGGTTTTTATTCTAAAATAGAAAAATAATGTATTACAAATGTTTGTTTAAAAGAAGCCACTTACTATTACATAAGCTTAATGCAGTTTAGTTTTACCTTGAAGTCTGCCACCTTTTTTTTTTTTCTTGTGTTACTTGAATGGAGAGTGTGAAATAAATTTGCCAGTTATGCATGTCCCTCTGGTTGCATGCAGTTTTGCACAGATTTGTTACTCAAATTTCCAGCACATTTGCAAGAAAAAAGGTTAATATTTCCACAGTCTACAGGTAAACTCCCACATATCAGATGTTAAGGAGGACAAAATTACAGAGGAATGTATTCTTTGTCAGTATTGACTTTTCTTTCATAGAAAGATAGGAAAGAAGCTATGAAAATGTGTTCAGGTTTCATTGGCTTTTGCCAAAAATGTCATGTAACAAGAAAGAAAGTTCATATGCCTGTCATGTACAGTAGGTCTTAAATTGCTTGAAATACCTTCAAATCACTGAGTGAATTAAGGTTTGGGTTTTTTTTCTGTTGTAGGCCAAGGGTAAGGAAAGACAATGGATGAGACACCAAGCTGTTGGAGAACTGGATGATACCAAAATCATTGATGGGCTGACAGGAGAAAAAGCCATTTATAAACGGCGGGGAGAGCTTGAGCCGCAAGTAAGTATCCAACAGGTAGTAGGGAAAAGTAGGGGAGGGCCTAAAAGAATTGATGATTTCTTAGTGGCTGTACTGGTATAGACATGAGAAACTCAGAAGAACTATCTCTGGATCAGGATTTTGCTGAGACAGCCTCAAAATGGAAGATTTGCTTCACCTCTTCCTATGATCTTCCATGCATTTGCTGTTGGCCACCCTCAGAGAGGTGCTGATCTAAGCAGTCCTTTGCTTTGATCCAGTGCAACAGGTTTAGTGCTCTTGTTTTATATTTTATATATAGGTGCTGAAGTTGATTATCAGAAAACTGCTTGTTCGTCTTAAAATTAGAAGGAAAAGATTTTCTCACTAATGTAACAATTTTTTTTTTTTTGCTATTGTAGACCACAACATCATTGAAAATGTTATAAAAACAAGCATTGTATGAATCTATTATTTTTCCATGATATGCAAGGTATTCTGTCTCCCAGTGCAGGAGAAGTGATTAGATTCTCATTTCTGATCTTTTCTCAAAGTGCATTTTCTCAGTGTAGACAGTTCAGTTATAATGTATAGTTAGTCATAACAGTAAATGTATATATATATATATATATTTAAATTTTGCTTTAAAAAAAAGAGTAGGATTTAACGGATCCTCTCAGCCCCCCTGTCTTGTGAGGGTACAGCAGTCCATTGAGAAAATAATGAAAGAGTAAAGCACCCAAATGCTGGCAGCTCTTTCGACTTCATAGAAGTGTTTTAAGTATCTGTTTCTTAACGTGGCTGTTTTTAGACAAATCGTATTTAATATCCATTAACTTGTATCCAGACTGATGTCAGTGCACACTGTATAAAGTCTCTCCTTGGAATGTACTGTTCCAGTAATTGTTAAAACAGACGGAGGTTGTTTTCAGGAAAAAATAATGGTTTGGGAATGAGAATGAAGAGAAGTCTAGTAGTTAAACAGAGCAAGATTTCAAACATTTTTAAAATATTATAAACCTCAGCAGATTAGATTTTCTTCTAGGGGTCTCTGTTAGTATTGTAAGCCAAGGAAGAACATTTCCATTATGAGCTTTGGCAGACTGAGAAAAGTTGAGAATATTCTTTCTGAGATGAGAAGAATAACAAATGAGACCAGAAAAAGTATTTTCCTGACAAGCATGTGTGGAATTTTTAAAGCTATGTTGTTTCCAGTCATTGAAGGTGAAGTGAAAGAATGAATTGAGGTATCTGTCGTCAACTGCTTTGAAACACAGGAAAAAAAGGAAAAAAGTTAACATATTTTTGTTCTTTAAAAAAAAAATAATAATCAGTTCTTGCTAGAGAAAGGTTTTGTGCTTTGCTCAGTCTGGAGGGTTCTTTTTCCAAAGCGTGTTATCCGTAGTGATGTTTAGGTTTCCCATTTGTAGTGTGTAATTTTCTTTTCTGCTGTGTTTGCTTGCCAGCCTGGGAGCCCCCAGCAGAAGCCTAAACGCTTGCGCTTAGTGGTGGATGTTTCTGGAAGCATGTACCGCTTCAATGGGGTCGACGGACGGCTGGAGCGCTCCATGGAGGCTGTCTGCATGGTCTTGGAAGCTTTTGAGAATTATGAGCACAAATTCAAGGTAATTACAGCTTTGCTAGGAGGTCTGTGGTTATTGCACAGACTATATGGAACAGCGGAAAAAGTGTTTCAGCGGTCAGTCTAGCCAAAGGACATTATTCATTCTTGCAAGGAAATAAAGGCACTGATCTGTTTCTGGCAAACTGAAAAACAATACTAGTGAATGGATGAGAAACATTACATGCTTCAGCAGGGGAGAATTCAATTTAAGACTCCAATTTTTGCTGAAATATGCTGCCTTCTTCTGCATTTATCGATTAATTTGTTTCTTGGAACACAAATACTTAAGACTGTAGAACAGAGGTAAATATAAGCTTAGGGACATGCAGAAATGACCAGCCTTTCCATCTCATCCCAGAGTACGGACAGTAGTGCTTGGTGATGGAGAAGGACCAAACTTATTTGTCCATCAGTTGTGAAAGCAAGAAAACCATTTACTGTGCTGAAAGACACTGGGTCCAGAATGTTATTTAACGGCAGCCTGCAAAGGAAATGTCAGCAAATTTTGTGCTCTTTTTTGTCTGTGTCAACCTAAACAATGCCTCAGGCATTTTTCTTTATCTTTAAAAATGGCAGAAATGGACAATCGAATTTATTCTCAACAAACTCAGTGTTTCATGGAAAAATACAGATGTCTTTACTGAAGAGCATCTCAATCATGAGACATAAAATGCATCAGAACAAAATGTAAAATCTTCTAAGTAAAGATTAGTGTAATGCTTAGTCCAAATTCAGCTCAGTCAGGTTTGTCTTGTTCCTCTGATAGCATAATCTTACTGTTCTTCCGTAGAATCTCCTCTGAAGAATACAACATATAGAGTTATCCTCCTAGAATATCTTCTAAAAATGATCATTCAGTCTTGCAATTGTAAGAGAAGAGGCTGTAAGATGAGACAAGCACTATGTCTTTAGCCCACTTTCCTAAGTAAAAGCTCGTGCTGTCATACTATGTCAGTCATGCTTTTTTGCCCTTCAACTTCAGAACGCATTGTCCAACTTCTAACAAATCTGAAACAGTGGTTGAGTTCCCAAAAATATTCAATTCCTGCCAATGTCATGAAAATGGGCAGGGGAGAGAGTGAGCTTCTGTTTGCATTCCTATTTGAGAAAAAATGCTGTAACATTGAGTTTGTACAGTAGCCTTGAGAGGTTATGTGGGAACTCAACTGTAATTAAGAAGGAAATGGGAAAGGAGTCAGCTGCTCATATAGGTCCTGCTTGCTGATAACAGCAATGTTAATAACAAATGCTAATGGGGGAAGTGCAATTATACAAAGTGATTGTATTTGGTAAATCAGGAGTATCTGAACGATATGCATATTAGTATTATTAAATGCAGGATCATCCACAAAAGCAGTGGATGCATGGATAAATATAATATTTTGGAGCAGAGTCAACATGGCTTTTAAAAGGAAAGTGAAGCATCTGAAGCATCTATATGTATGTGACAGGCAAGGTTTGTTGACTGTCTCCTTGGCCAAAAGCATTTGTCAAAAGGTCCCTCACCATCAGTTCATACGAAATAGAAATGCTTTAGAAGTAAAAGGGAAAGCTCTCAGAGAAATGAACACAGCTTAAGCTAATGAAAACAGACAACTGTAAGTGGCCATTTTTCAGAGTGTGGAAGTAAAGGAAGGTCACTGGTGAAACTGCATTAGAATTTGTGCCACTCCCAGTGATGTTCTGTATGTTTGTAAGTGATTTGGAAAAGAGGATGGATAGTCAAGTGACAGAAGTTACTATTTGTATGAAATTATTTGGGAAAAAAAGGGCAAAAAGTGGAGAAAAAGACCTGGCAGTAAGTAGTGACTGGGAAATAAAATGGCAGATGATGTTTGGGCTATCAAATGTAAAGTACTGTAAATAGAAAAAGACAATCTTGATTTTAAATGCAGAGTGAGGAACTCTAAGCTGTCCACTGATGCTCACTCTGAGTGATTTATTAGGGCTCTGAGAAGAACCTTTGTAATTATGTTGCATGGTTTTTTGAACACAGAGACCACCAGCCATCAAAAAGTTAATTGTATGTTAAAAATAATTATCAAAAGAGCAGAGAACAACACAGAAATCATCAGAATGCCACTGTAAACATCCGTAGAGCATCCACTTCAGAATTAAAAAAGAAAACCAAAACAATGTTATCCACACAATCTGTGAGTCAAGAGAGCTGTAAGGCTAATTTGTTACTTAAAACTGAGCACGGAGTGTTATAGCAAGGTGAAAAAGTTGTTTGCAGCTTCAGCATCTGTTCAACTTCAGTCAGCTCTAAGCAACCTCTCTTTCATTTAAACGCTCTTAGCGCTAGAGAGAAGACTTTGGTGGGCCACTAACAGCAGCTTGATTTGGGGCTGGCCAGGTTTACTATGAGCTCTGTCAACCTCAGAGCTGCTTTTGCTCAAGGGAAGAAAAGTATTTTTCTTCCTCCATATCTCTCTTTGCTGTCCCATTGGGATTTCATTCACTCAGAGCATATCTACACAAATATTACAAGGCTCCCTGAAGATGATGAGAATACTAAAGAGGATGTGGCCTTAAATTTCACTGGCTGTTAAAATTGCCCCCAAAAATGAGTACAAATCAAGCTGTTTATTATGTTGTCAGATTTGTCTTTACATGATCCAGTGATTAGGCAGATTTTAACCAAAATTGCATGATTCACTTGTATCGGAAATCTCCCATTGGAAATAATGGACTTCTTGTGTTATTTCTTTGATGAAAATAAATAGCATTTCTAAACTCTCCAGCTCTAAAATATAGCTTTTCTCATGTCTAGTCTGCTGTGGCAGTTACTACACGTGGGATAACCAGAATACACACCAGAATAACCAGAACACCAGAATGCCAGTTCCTCTGTTTCTAATGAATGTAATTAGGTCTTCAAAGAGTGAGGTGCAGTGATCTTTTTTAAATACCAGTAACTCCAGTCTTTAACAACTTCTCTGGACAACCTATTCCAGTGCCTCCCACTCTCATAATGAAAAATTTATTCATAAAATCTAATCCAAATCTACTACAGGCTCAGCCTGTGATTATTCTTTGCATTGCTTCAACCCAGATGCAGCACCTTGCACTTCATGTGGGCCCACCTCTTTAAGCCATTTAAGATCCCTCTGGATGACATTGCTTCCCTCTAGCATGTCAACCACACCACTCAACTTGGTGCCATGCAAAAACCTGCTGAGAGTGCACTCAATCCCACTGTCAGCAATAAGGAGTTTGAGGGATTTCTTGCATAACAAGTGTTGAATCTGGGGAACCATCAGGTTTGTTAAGTGGAACATTCAAAGGAGATTTTCACAGATTTTCCCTACTCCAATTATCTAAGCACAGTGCAAACTCTTGAAACCAATTCTTTGCCCTCGTTCAAGATCACTTTTCCACTGGTACCTGGTTTGTTCTCCACTAAATAAGGTCGTGAATGTATGAGGTGGGTTGATTTGTCCTGCCAGCTGAGCTTTGCCCATGCATAATATCCCTTGGTAATACTGATGATGATTGTCTGTCTGACTGGTAGAGAAGAGGGTAGAGAGAGAAAACCTCATCCTTTCTAGAGAAGCTAAATATTGGGTATCTGACTGTACCAAGCAGATGATGATGTGATAGAATCACAGAGTTGTTTAAGTTCGAAGGAACACTCACAGGTTAGCTATGTCCAACTCCCCTGAAATGAACAGGGACATCTACAGCTAAAGCCAGAAGAGTGCCAGCAGGTACTTGTCAGCTTTATATGCTTGTGCAGTACAAACTGCCTCTTTCCATTTCCCATAAGTGCAGGCAGTGAATCATTCCTTGTCAAGGGGGAAATGGGAGGCTCATCCTACAGTCAGGAAATCCATTTAAATTAAGAGCCATGTTTCAAAGCCCTCCTTCATTGTCATCTCGTCCACGCTTCCCCTGAACTACTTTAATAAAGAAAAGAGTAGGAGTGATTGAGGTAAGAGAAGCCATGTTCCCAATCTCATGCTAGTGGTGGAGGTTAAATATGCTGCTACAAATGCACCTGGCCCCGTCAGATGTGTGGGTACATATCCTACTTGTCTGTAAGTTATAATAAGCAAGTTGCTTTGCAGGACTGAAGTTCTGACGTCTTTTGTGTGCCTCATTGTACATGTCAGTTATTTGAAAATGTACAGAGGGGCAGCTCATTCTTTGTTATAGCAGGGAGAGTGTAATGTCTGTCATGTAAACCATCTGGTTCTATATCATCCCTAATTACTGTCATTTACGCGCACGACGGCAGATTTAGGAGGCATGTCCAGTAAATTGCACAGTGGCAATTTTACGAAGCCTTTAGAAAATGGTAAGTGGTTCAATGAATGGCATGTTACATAACTGGGAGGAAAAGCTTGAAATCGTATTTGTAACGGTATGAAAGGAAAAAATGCAGATTTTGTAAGCCAAGTTCAGCATTCTCCATTTGGAGAATTTACCTATAATTTCTTGTTACTGTTATTACCTCATATCTTATTACTCCTAATTACCTCATTACTCTTAATTCAGGAAAAGAAAAAATGTTTCACATGCTTGGCAGAGTAGTTTCCTTTAAATAACGAACAGAGGACTCGAAATAAAATTTTAAAAATGTTCAATGTTGTCCAAAGAAGAGATCAGTTTGTAAAGATGTGGCCCTCCAGGAAAGGCCTGTCTAATTCCCACTGCCTTTTACATCCAGCATGCATCTTCTTTCAGCTTTCAGTACGGCAGCTGCAGAAGACATTGTCTTACATGTTATCCAGCAGCAGCCATCCATTCAGTGCCAAATGTAGCCACGGTGCAGGGGTGGTTTTAACCAGTGAGAAAGAATGGTCAAATTAAGGTACTTGCAGAAACTGTGTTTACATGTTGGGTACTCAGAGCTGAACGGAGCAGTTCTTGGCTCAGTGTACCTGAGGCTATCAGAAAACAAGCCAGTGTACACAACAATATATTAATTCAATTAAGCCTGCCCTGTAGCAAACAAATATTTTCCTGCTAGATTTGTCCTGAGAGCCTGTACTTGCACTGTTTTGTGAAAAACAAACAAAACAAAACAAAACAAAACAAAACAAAACAAAATTCTGTTCCATTAAGCTCATATCACAGCTCATCTCTCACTTTTAAATTTATCCTTGTAAATTCTCCAAGGGGATTTATGAGAAAACTGCAGTGGATCTTTGCTTCTCAGAGGTTCTTTCTCTGTGCTTCTCTTTAGCTGTGTTCTGGCCCCACTGCAAGTGCAAGGAAAAGTGCCTCTGGTTTTAAGAAAGCATGCACGTGCCCTTAGTAGTTGAGGTTCCCAGCTGGTCAGGGCTCTGTAGCTGTCCTTTCACAGCAGGAGAGCACTGAACACTAAGGGTTTGTTTTATTAGAACGCAAGTTAGAAGGAGAAAGAAAGCCTGGATGAATACTCATCAGGCTTCACAGCTCCCCAGAGCTCTTATTGAGCTTTTGGCCACTTCTGGTCCCTGAGTTGACTTTCAGGGAGATGAGAGGAGTGCAAAGGGCAGCACAAGGTAGGGCTGATGACTACAGCACAGCATAGGCAAGGTAGGGTTTGACTCTGCTTTTGGGGAGGCTCCACTTGACCCAGCCTGCAGCAGCAAGGAGAAAGTGAGAAAGTACTTCTTTCCTGCTGCCTGACTGCACTTCTGTAACAAATCATAAACAGCTTGGTGAACTGTTGGCAAGGAAACAAGAAAACAGATAACATCTGTTAAATATATGTACTCACATGCATGCATGGGCACGCACAGAAAACAATGAATAGGTGGCCAAGGTCAGAGCAGACAGGACCTGATGTTCCCGGGTGAACAGCTGTGCACACCTGAAATAGTTTGCATTATGGTATCCAGCCTCTGCATTCCCTCCTTGTGCAGAAATGCAGAGGGGGTAAATCCATGGGATTTGAACCAGGAGTTGGAATCCTAGAATCATAGAAGGTTGAAAAGGACCTCAAAGATCATCTGGTTTCAACCCCCCTGCTATATGCAGGGTCGCCAACCACTAAACCAGGCTGCCCAGAGCCACATCCAGACTTAGAGCCGTCCCTTTCGCACAGGCTGTCAGACCAAGTTCAAAGCCAACCTTCTCAAGATGAAATCCACCCATCATGGTGTGCAAACAACCAAAATGGTGTTCCCAAGTAGCAAAGCACTGCCTGCTCCCATGAGCTCTGCCTGACTACAAAGACCTTGGGGATGAAGCCCATGAAATGCTGGGCAGGATCCCACTATAAAGCAGTCAAACTTCTTTTTTGCAAGGGAGAAAGACAGCACATGGATTTCCATAATCACATTGTTGATTTTAAGGGTAATAAAGAACAGTTCAGCAAAGGAAGTGCGGGGTTTCATAATTTAAGAGCCTACCCTGAAGATCTGTGGACGTTACATAAGAACCACATTAGCGCTGTATATTTTCTGCTCCATTGAGCCAGTGCTTTATTTAGTTCCTCTGATTTCAATACTGTTGTAAAACAATACACGTGCGTGCTCCGTGTGCTCTTTAAGTTCTTGGTTTAGTCTTGTATTCTTTACAAAGAGAACTGAATGTAATCCTAACAATCTTCTCAAAATTGGTGTCTTTTCATTTATTATTATCTTTTCTCTGGAAAGACCCCAGTTTGGGGACAACAGAAACACTATTCATCAGGAAAGAGAGTCTGAAGAGTTAATGGTGAGGAAAGGGTGAACAAGCAAATGGACATTTTGAAGAGAAAGTGTGTGGCAGACAGGAAGGTTTACATGAGGCTGGGTGGCAAATACAAGACATGGACAAGCTGAGAACAGGAGCTGGAGCCAATGGAACAGAATGATGTGGGAACACCTGGAAACAAGATTGTATAAAGGTTTCTGTGGTGACACACTGGAACAGGTTGCCCAAGGAAGTTGTGGATGCCCCATCCCTGGAGCCATTCAAGGCCAGGCTGGATGTGGCTCTGGGCAGCCTGGTCTGGTAGTTGGTGACCCTGCACATAGCAGGGGGTTGAAACCAGATGATCATTGTGGTCCTTTTCAACCCAGGCCATTCTGTGATTCGGTGATTTTCAGAGGAAGAAAGTCTGGGTTGTGTGAGGCTGTACTGAAACAGTTTGACCCTGGGTGTAGCACACCTATAGTGTGTGACACGTGTGTTGCTTTGCAGAGGGAGGTGTCATGTTTAGAAATATTGCATCTGCTATAGCTTTCTTTTAATCTTTATATATTTTCAAGTAAATTCGCTAAATGGAAACAAATTGAAAGAGCTTTTGAATGCTGTTTCTCTAATCTCCACAAACTTGCACCAAATAAAATTATCTTCAATGGGAAAGAAAAGACAGAATGACTTTGAGGACAAGACCTTTCACCACATGATTATGTAGAAATTAGGGATAGTGAACCTGCCAGGGACCTCCATGAATAGAAGGTAACAAAAAGGCAAAATATTGCATAAGAGCTCCTTGAGAGACAGCTCAGCACCCGCTGATCAGGGGGGAGAAAAGGCATGTCCATGCTCCAGGGGCAGGTCACACTAGCTGTGGGACACTGAGGGTTTCTCCAGGCTCAGGATCCATGCACTGTGCTCCATCACTTGGTGCAGACAGCTCTTAAATCCACTTTTGTCCTGCAGCTGAATTCTCCCTTGGGGTGATTGCCACATTCACAACACAAAGGGTAGGGCAGGACCTTGCCATAACTCAGCTTGTCTTAGTTTTCATGTAACTCTCACATAAAGCAAAAGCCTTCCAACTATAACATTGTTTGTTCAGTGAGATATTTGAATTAGCACAGCTCTACATGCAGCCTCTTTCTGGAGGGAATGCTGTACACACAGCAGAGCCTCTTAGAATTCACTGCTCTACATACATTTAGCAATGGTTCTGATCAGTAACACACAACTATAGGGAATGCTGATTTACAAAAAAAGAAGGCTGGCAGTGCTTTTTTTTTTTTCAGAGCAGAATGAGGTCACGAAAACAATTAATCTGACATTTGAGCTGCTCTCAAACAATGCACTGTTTGTTGGGCCCAAGAGAAAGAAAATGGCTGCTTAAAAGAAAAGAGTGGACAGTGTGAGAGGGCAAGGTCTTGATCTTGTGCATCACCGCTCTGCAGTTGGTGGAGTGAGGTAAAAGAACCGGCCATAGAAATAAGTAGCTGTTCCATTATTTTGTGATTCTCTCCCATGTTTTCATGTCAGTAAGAAACTGCAAGTAGTTCCCTTCAGCAGCTCATAAACGTGAGCAGTATAGAGCATTCAGGTTTTCTTGTTGAAAGGAAATCACCTCTGATCTATCTTGTATCATTGTGACCCACAGACCACGTGTGACTAACAGATAACTGATGAAATCTTCTTTCTTGCAGTATGATATTGTTGGACATTCAGGAGATGACTACAACATCACCTTGGTTGAGAGTGGGAAAATTCCAAAGAACAATAAACAAAGATTAGAGATTCTCAAGGTAAATCCTACTAACAACCTATGTTGGGATTTTATGACTACAAAGCATTAGAGTGAGATAAAAGACAGATAAGAAGGCAGCAAACTGAAGCAGAGCCTGTCAGAGATTGTGCCAAAATAATGGAGCTTAGATTTGCCTTATTCTCATCTGCTATGTCATAAATGTATCATTTTGACTGCTTATCAAGGGGTATAGGAAGTTCCAAACATTATACAGTGATATACATAGTCCTACCTAAAGAATATGGGGGGATGCTACTAGCATGGATAATTTGAACCATAAGGGGATGCCAGGTCATTAGTTTAGCCTTGTACCTTCAGGAATTAACATGTCACAGTAGCAGTGGGAAAGTGTATCCTGCTGCTACTGTGGCACATGGTAGACTGAAAACATGGTAAATCACAATTGCAAAATGAGGGTATTTATCAACATTTTACTGCAATAGTATGCAAAAAAAAAATAATAATAATCAAGTGTATTGCAGGATTTAGCTATTTTGGCAGCAGTTTAACTGTGAGCTTCCTTCAAAAAATATTTGTAAAATATTTGGGTTAGAAGGGCTGGATTTTCTAGCACCTAAAATTCCTTGCTCTCTGCATAGGTAGCAGCTTCATCAATGCAGTGTATTTATGTCATAAAACCTCAAACAAAGTGTTTCAGCATTTGTGAAACTTGCTGCCACTGTCAGGAGTCAGATATTTGATACTAACCGTGACACTGTTAGAACTTGAAAGTCCAGTGCAAATTATAAACAGGTGGGAGCAGAATTAAGAAACTAAGCCCTCTTTTCTTTCTGAAATATATAGCAATAAAAGTACTCAGACTGCAGCTTATCAAAGTATTTTGCACTCCTTTGAGTGCTAATTCTGTCTGTGTGTGATTCACCATGTAATACAGCATGTTACATATAAAAAGCTGCATCTTCTGTGGTATCTGATGCAGTGCCATAATTCTGAACGTGCATCCCTTAATACATCATAAACGAATATTTGCTTCCTTCCATGCCAAAATAAATGTTTATTCATGAAGTCCTCTTACATATTTGCATTTGGCTATGTTGTGCACGCAGGTCATGCATGCTCATGCTCAGTTCTGCATGAGTGGAGATCACACCTTGGAAGGCACTGAGCACGCCATTCGGGAAATTGCCAAGGAGGATGCTGATGAGTATTTTGTTATCGTCTTGAGTGATGCAAATCTGGAGCGATACGGCATTGAACCATCAAAATTTGCCCAGGTCTTGACCACCAACACACAAGTCAATGCTTTTGCCATATTTATAGGGTCTTTAGGAGACCAGGCAGATAGGTAAGGGTTTTTTTTACTATATTCCTAATATAACTGTTTTCATTCATCATAAAGCTAAACTGTGCTAGAAGAAAACAGCATGTGGGAAGCACTACTGTGCTGGACGGGTCATGGAGCACTGGCACAGGCTGCCCAGAGGCTGTGGGGTCTCCTCCTTGGGGACCTCCCAGAGCCACCTGGATGTGGCCCTTGGCACCCTGCTCTGGGTGTCCCTGCTGGGGCAGCGGATGGAGCAGAGGGACCCAGAGGGTCCCTCTGCCAGCTTCAGCTGTGCTGAGATGCTTTTAATACAGTGAAGGTAGGTATAGTTGTCCGTGCTGGTGCTCTCCACTGTAGTTTTTGATGTATTAGAAAGAAGCAAAGCTTGTGTCAAGGAGGAGATTGGTTTGTGGGTCCTTGCAACCCTCCTTTGTGGCCTGCTGGTCCAGAGCATTCTGAGCATCTGAAGGGACACCTGAGTCTTTCCTCCTGGAGGATTTGGCAGAGACATCATTCCTTTGTAAGTGACCGGTGTAAGGTGTGAATGGATATTGGCCTAGCAGGAGTCATGCAAGCAAGAAAAGCTGGAGTTCAGAGGTCTTTAAAACTTCCAAAAATTTGACACAGATACTCCTCTTGTGTTAGAGACCTAAATTCTTTGGAGGGTCTGAGCCAATACGCTTGCACTTAGTGCTATTACATAATTCTACTTGAAACTCTCAGGGTACAGGGAAAATAAGGAAATTCTGCCCAAGCTGATGTTCCACGTCCACTGAGGAGCAGTACACACAACAGGAAGCTGCAGCCACAAAGAATAATACTGCTCTTTCTGCTTCTGATCACGTTTTTGACAGGGGGAGAATGAGGCATGCCCCAGAGGGAACTGGCCCTCAGTATGTAGTTTCAATCAGCAAAGGTTTGAAGGAGTTTGAAAGTTACAGCTGCACTGCCAGCACTAACCCAGTCTGCAGGTCTGTGCATCAGAGCTGCATTGTGCACTGTAAAATACCACCATTCTGGCAGATTACAGTTACAGAATGCCCTTATACATCTGCTAGTAATAAATGAAAAAAAAGCATTGACCATATCCTGCTGTGTAAGGAGAGATCTTGTAATTGTCGAGTTCACTGGGAATGGAAAATGCACACAATGCTGTCACTAAGATGCATCTGTGTATGTGTAAGGGCAGCATTAGACAAAGCCTTCCTGTAACTGCTGTGGGGGAAGGACAAGCAAATTCTTTGTAGCAGCTTTTTAAAAACTCACTTTAAAAGTTTGGCTTAACTTATCATTGGAGTAATGGTGCAGAGCATAAACTAAAACCTGTTTAAAAAGCAGTGAGAAAATCACTTCCAAGCCTGCTGGCTGGACATGAGGGAGATGGATTTAGTGAAGTACGTCTTGTTTAGTTTTTTTGTTAAGGGAGGTTAAGCTGTGAATAAGAATGTGTCAGGCTAATATTTGCAGAGAAATATCTGTCCATCTAATCTGCTGTGGTCTAGAAGAGGAAATACAAAGAGCGCATTTAGAATCACTCGATGTGTTGAATTGAAAGAGTTGTGAGTTCAATCAAACCAGGGTATTTAGAGTAAGTAAATATCTGCCTTTCTGGAGAATGTGTCTTGCTGCCATCAGAACACCGGATGGGTTAATACCTTGTCGAGACACTTGGTACCTTAATCAAAATGAATGTTATGCATGTCAGAAAGAGGATGTGAATAAAAACTAGAAATAGCCTTGTCTTGCTGGAAGGACCTGTGACCCAACAGCATTCAGCCCTTCCTCCCACTGCTGCTTTCCCAAGCCTTTAATTGCACAGTGACAGCAGCACAAATGACATGTGCTGGCGAGGTATTCAGGAGGAAAACGTTCCTTCTGAAGGAGCTCCTGCTTGTAGTAGGGGATGTAATTGGAAATGGTAATTCTGTCTTGTCCCTCCTTCTGCATTGCAGGCTGCAGAGGACTCTGCCAGCAGGACGCTCCTTTATTGCCATGGATACCAAAGACATCCCTCAGATTTTACAGCAGATCTTCACATCAACCATGCTGTCAAGTGCCTAACCAGTGCCATTGCCATGGCACAGGAATTCAAAGAATCCACTCCTGCTGAAGATACAAACTCTACAGCTAAGGACGATCAGCTGTTAATAAAATACATCCTGTTCTGTGATCAGCAAACCAGCCCCAATCTTCATTAGAGCTCCACCAACTTTGTGTGTTCAAGGAACTGCAGTGAGGCTGAGGTAAACCTCAGGCTGGCAACAGAGTGGATGTTCTTCCAAAGGGACAAAAGATAAAGTACAGTTTGTGATCATTACTCTGGCTGATGGGTTGCCAGCACTGCAGCATCATCTGGCATGGTTTGACTAACATGGCTCTTTGGGATTAGATAATATTATACAATGCAGAGCCAGACAATCTGTTTCAGTGTTTTGTGTGTATATGTTTGAATGGGTAGTTAACCCCATCTCCAATTTAATCAGGGCTGTTCTCATCAGGAAGGAAACCCTTCCTTCCTCTACTGTTGCTCTCTTGTCCTGATGGGCACTGGGGCTTCACCACTGGAGGCTGGGAACAATGGGGCAGTTTGCAAACACTGACTGTCACATGTAAACATTCATTATCTGATCAGGCACAGTGCTCAGATCTAGAGAAAGTGGCTGCTGAGGAGGGAAATAAATGCTTCTTTCAGTTCTGCCTGTGAAAAGAAAGGGGAAGGGCTCAAAACGGTCTTGAGAGCCCACCTGCCAGCATGTCCAAGGAGGGGGCGACTACAGCATCTCCTTTGCATGATGGATGATGAAATCCTGTTCTCCTTTTGCCCAGAGTCCTTGAGATGGCCTCAGTACCTTGTGACTGGGAGACAAAAAATTGTTAGCACTTTGCTAGAACTCCTTCGTGATCTGCATTGCTTGGATCCTTTGGAGATGAAAGTGAAGGACAGATCTAGGCATGAGAAAATAAGTTACTTTTTTATAAAGGAAAAGAAAGCTCTTTTCACTTTAGCAAGATATCTGTGTTGGCATGCAGTTCTTGAATATCCAGGATATTTGTAAAGATACTTTATAATTCGGTTGGCTGGTGTTTGGCTTGTCCTATGAGGTGATAATCTCCATATACTAAAGAACAGAGATCTTGCAGTGCATCGATAACACAGGAGTACCTGAAGAATTCAATTTATCATTTAACTCAGCTGGGGTTCCACAGCACCCACAGCTTTTCTGGGCAGCTTTACCCTGTGTGCCCCAAAATGTCCTGAAAGGAGGATGTGTGAGGATGATAGAAGGCCTTTTTCAGAGTTTTCTGGGATTGTTATGGTAAGCATGTACACAAGAACAAAGAGGTTAAAGACGTAATTCCTGTTTGCAGGGAGTTAGGAGGGGAGTGCTGGGTTGATCCTGGCTGGGGCAAACGCACACACATAGACATGCTCACGTACACACAGGCTGCTTAAGGGAGGCACACATCAAAACATAAATATCCTGGTCCCGTAAACATGGCTTGAGATACTACATGCAGTAAAGAGCTGGCATATTAGGAATCCTGTTAGTAAACATGTTTATAGTGGAAATTCCTTTAGTGCCTTCAGGCAGGAAGCATTTCTGGACAGTAATTAGCACATGGGCTGTACACCTCCTAGGTTACTGTTAGCATTATCATAAAAATTAATGTTGTTTCAGAGAGGCTCTACAATAAATTCCATTCGTTTGGGTAACCCCATAAATCACTTTTAGTGTCACAGTATGTAGACCATCTTTCAAAGCTTTATTCTTTGTCAGGAAATTCTGTTATGTTTCGGTTCACATTTCACAGGATATGGCCATAGGCAGGCTCTGTAGAGAGCTGGGGGCAGTGGGAAAGCTGCTCTTGGTGCTTTCTGAGGGGAGAAGGGATGAATGAACACTTAACGCTTATTGCAGGCCGTGTTTGACCTGAGAGCAGCTTTCTGAGCTGTTCCAGTGCAGTGGGAGATTTCCCTGGGGTAAGCAACTCTTACCTGCTCTGGTGAGGTTTTGAAGTGTTTAAGAAATGTGTAGACGTGGCACTGAGGGATGTGGTTAGTGGGCATGATGGTCATGGACTGATGGTTGGACTAGCTGATCTTAGTGGTCTTTTCCAATTGTAATGATGATTCTATGATTCACACAGCAGCAGGGTGGCCTCTTGGACTGGCAGTGTGACTCACTGTTCAGCTTACAGGAACATCCAGCCAACACTGTCCTTTCATGGCCCTGAGACCAGTGGTTTTTAATATGCATTTATTTGTTCATTAGTAACATACTTAGGAGTAATGTGGTGACCGTGAATTCTCATTGCAGCGCAGGCACCAGTGCCTTTTCCTTTGCAGGTACATGGAGATGTTTTTTCCATCTCTCACTGCTTATTATGGCTTTTTTTGTGCTAATCTAATCCTACAGGACCATCCATTGGAGTGTCACTGTCACTACTGCCTTCATTGCTCCAGTCAAATCATTAATAATTTTAACTACCTCTTATAATGCAATTTTGTCTAGTTCTATATATGTATGTCATGTTTATTCTTACTAAATATTCACTCAGTAGGAGTATACAGTCATTTAGGATTACTGTTTAACCCAGGTGCAAACATATATTTTTCACACAGAGGGTGGTGAGGCACTGGAACAGGTTGCCCAAGGAGGTTGTGGATGCCCCATCCCTGGAGGCATTCAAGGCCAGGCTGGATGTGGCTCTGGGCAGCCTGGTCTGCTGGTTGGCGACCCTGCACATAGCAGGGGGTTCAAACTAGAAGATCACTGTGGTCCTTTTCAACCCAGGCCATTCTGTAATTCCATGATTCTGTGATTCTATGATATATACATACAGCTACATTACACATATATACATATATCTATATATATAGATAAAGCCCAGGCATATGTGCTTCCAGTCAGAGCCAGGCACATCCTCCATGTAAGAAGGTGAGCAGCCCGAGGTGCCCCTGTGTGGACACAGGCTGTGAGCAGAGATGTGGGAAGGATGGAAGCCTGGGCTCTGGCAGTTGCTTTTCCCCTTTCAATCTTTTTGCAGACATCACGTGTTAAGCGTGGTTGTAGCTGTCATGATAAAATTAAGAGCAGAGGTCATAATTGCTGATCAAATACACTGATGTATTATTCACGCAAACAGGCGTACAACAGGAGATTTAGATACTGTATTTAAAAATTAAAACCAACCTGATGCCCAGCTGGGAGTACAGGTGGGAGACACAAAAAAGCCAGAGCTCTTCTACAAAAAACCGTCATTTTTATTAGTGATTATAAAACAATTAATGGAAATGGTTCAGATAACAGGAAAAAAGCCTTGCAGTTGTGCTGGACTATTGCACATTATCCTGTTGATTAATAAATAACGTGCTTATAGAAGTGAGCATGTTCAAGCTATTGGCTGAAAAATAAATATAAAATTTCTAGCTGTGGACTGAACCCAGAATGCTGGCTTGAAAATGTGATTGTTGTACAGAAGCTCTATATTAGAAAAGTCTGAAAGTGCATTCAAAACCATTTGAGTGTGAATAGGTCTGTCTGCTGTAGGTGGGAAGGAAGTTCTTGTTTAGCTCCTAACTACTTCTGCTTCTGTAATTGGAATGTTGACCTCTTTTTTTGCATTTTATCACTTACTGTTCTTTCTGTCAGCACCAAGGAGAGCAAACAGAACTTGAAGGGAGCTCATGGCACTCAAGGGGACCGAAGAGAGCTGGAAGGGAGCTCTTCTAGGATTTCTTTCAACCTGCACGCTTGGGCACACATATTCTCGGCCATTTGCTTTTGGTGGTCTTGTCTTGGTCTCTGTGTAAATCCCCATTTCTTTTCTTCCAACCTTCTCTCATCTATGTTGTCTCTCATTTATTTTATCAAAATGAGTTCTGTTCTTTTCCCTTCCTAATTTCCCTTTTTTGTTGTTGTTGTTTTGTTTTTGTTTTTGTTTTTCCCCAGAAAACCCCAGTATCATACAGGCAGTCCACCTACCAGCTCATGCTGCTCAGGGCCCCATCCAGCCTGGCCTTAAATGCCTGTGCCAGTGCTCACCATCCTCACAGCAAAGAATTCATCTCCATTCTAAGCCATTCCCCCTTGTCCTGTTATTTCCCTTCCTGCTTGTAAACTCCCTTCAAATACTGAAAGGCTGCAGTGAGGTCTCTCCAGAGCCTTCTCTTCTCCAAGCTAAACAAGCCCAACTCCCTCTGCCTTTCTTCGTAGGAGAGGTACTCTAGCATGGATTTCATCTTCTAGGAGCTGGGCTTTGCAGCAGGCATTTTAACCTTTGAAAGCAGAAAAGATCTCCCTTTTTCACCATTCATGCACCAATTCAGAAGCAGATACAGTGTCATCAAAATAAACAAATAACAAATTCCCTTAGCCAGAAAAAGTGTTTTTGCTTCTGAGGTTGTTGTGACAACATGAGCAATATCAGCGCTGAGTAAAATGTCTTAAAGTCAGCTGAATTTTCTGGAAAATAAGTGCATGTTGGAAGATCTGAAAATTCAGTGTTCTTCAGGATGAGGATGGTGGGTTGGTGTTCCTCTTGAAGGTGAGGATTATGATGCCAGGTGCCCCTATAGACACATGAGGACGAGCTGAGCAGTGCAAGGCTGAAGCATCCCCATCAGCAGTGGAGAGTGAATAAACTTCTTCTCTACCCCAGGCACGTGCTCAGGATGAATTGAGGTTTGTTCACATCAATAAGTGATGGAGGGAACTGGACTGAAAGAAGGCTGCCCCCTGAATACCACATTTGTTGTGTATTTTTCAAATGCATACGAGTTAGTTATTGCCTTTTGGTGCAGGCCAAAATTTTAATGTGCCTGGAACCCCTTAATGAAACATTCACAGGGAACCTAAAATGTAATGCAGCTCACAAATACAAATAATAATAATAATAATAATAATAATAATAATAATAAAGAACATTTTATACCAGGACTTGATACAAAACCCATTCTTGGCAATGGACTTTTCAAAATCATTCAATGAGTATTTTATGGCAACTTCTCTGAATGGTCTGTCTGGCTAAGATGACAGTGTTATAAGCAAAAGGTTTGGGAAAGGTCCAAAAACGTCATTATTTGGTTAGGAAAATGTTAGAGGGAGAGCGATGCGAGGGATGGCCTTGCGGATCTTTTTTCTTTTATCTAAACTAAATCACGATGTGTGCACCATACCAACATCTGCATTTCAGCTTGGGTTGGTTTTATATCCTTAGGATCACCTACTAGATTTTCACAGCTGAGGGTTATGGAATCAGGTTTTGGTTTTGGAGACACGCAATTGAGGATAGGAATGTAGGGATGCTCCTGTTGGTTTTCGCATGAGCTGCACAGCGAGAATCTTGCCTTTCCTTGTGTGTGTGATGCTGCAGATGCTGTCCTGCTCCAGCAGTGGTCGCTGTCTGGAAGAGCTGAAATGGCTCTACGCATCCCTCCCTCTGCCCACAGCCCCATTCCTCCCAGCGGAGGAACAGGGAGAGGAACAGGGAAGGCTGAACCCCAGTGTCATGGGAGGAGATGGGCCTCACATTGTGTCCTTCCTCAAGCCACGAGCTGAAGCTGGCATACCCAGGCATGGGGTTTGGAAGCTGGGAATCAAGCATGCCTTTAACTAGGATTTTAATATGTGATATTATAGCTCCTAAGAAGTTAGTAAGTTTTATGATGCCAAGAAAACATAAACAGCAGTCTTTACTCCTCTGTTTTAATTATGAGATCAGCTGTGAATTTTCTTCCATGTGCTAATGAGTAGGCAAAACAACTCAGCAGGAGAAGAATATTGCCAATGGGCAAGATAGCATTTTAAATGATACTTCATGCAGTTAATCCAGTACTTGGGATGACAAAATAATAGAAACAAAATGTCTGCATGAATCAAGTTGGAAGGCTCTGGTGCTGTAACTTAGTGACAGCAGCTCGGAGCCTGTCAGCCTTTAGCTCCGTAATCATCCTCTCCCCTCAGTGCCCCATCCTTCCAGCAGTCCTGGGCAAATGGGTTGTTGCTTCGTGCAGAGCTTAAATCCCCATCATCAGTGCATACAAGTCCCCTAAATGCCCCTGTTCATTGCAGGGGAATTGGACTAGATGACTTTTAAAGGTCCCTTCCAACTCAAACGATTCTATGATTCCATAGTTCTATTGTAAATGATACCCTTGCTCCTTCCTCAGGATCATCCAGATGCACAACTCACCTGTGGTAAAACTTAACTGTCAGTGGCATGTGGTATTTAGAAGCATCCTTTGTCTGTGGCAGTGGTTATGCTCATGTAAAGTGCACTGCCTTGGGAGTGGGGTTTCCTAGCTGAAATATAAAAAGGAAGCAGTGATTCCTATAGCTGTATGTAAGACCTTGTTGTGGCTTTTCAATACTTAAAGAGGGTTTGCAAGAAAGATAGATAAAGACTTCTTACCAGGGCCTGTTGTGATAGGACAAGGGGGAATGACTTTAAAATAAAAGAGTGGAGATTTAAATGAGGTACGAGAAGGAAATTCTTCACCATGAGGGTGGTGAGGCACTGGCATTGCTGTTCAGAGAGGTTGTGGTGCTCCATCCCTGGAGGTATTCAAGGCCAGGTTGGATGGGGCCCTGGGCAGCCTGCGCCGGTGGGTGGCAGCCCTGCTCATGTGATTCTGGGGTTCTCTGGAAAAAAAAATGCACAAGAAAGAGGGAAAGCAAGAGAAGAAAATTCAGTTTGATAAGTGAGAGACAACATAAATGAAAGAAGGTTGGAAGAAAAGAAATGGGGGTTGATGGAAAGACAAAGACAAAAGCAAATAGCCAAGAATGCCTGTTTCCAAGCATGCAGGTTGAAAGACATCCTAAAAGATCCCTTCCAGCTCTGGCTCTGGCCTCATCCTGCTCAGCATATGCTCCAGGAACCAAATGCACCTCTGCAGAGCACTGACAGGCATCCTGTCCACCATCCCAATCCAGAATGAGATGGAGCTAGATGGCAGGCAGCACAACTAAAGGTCACCAAGCTTTTTCCATTCCCATGGAGGAGGCTGAAAGCAGCATTAACTAGCTTAACTGGCTGCCCTGAACAAAGGGCACATTGTTTCTCTGGACAATTTTCTTCTAGCAAAAGCATGTGTGTGAATGTGAGAAATTCACTCTGGCTAAGTAGTGAATGTCAAAGTTTAGTCATTTTTTTTCCTCAAAACTGGAATCAATGATCTGATGGCTTAAAAAAAAAAAAAGTCAACCCCTTTTGAAATACCAAGTTTCCATCTTGATGGATGCATGTCATTCACTTGGTCCATCTATTCCTCTTCATATCTGGCAATTGGGATGGACCTGGACCACGTGGGAAGGGGCTGATTGCCATGTGCTGGGTCTCCACTTCCCTTGATGCTGCCGGCGTTCCACCAACCACTGCATTGAACCACTTGTGGTTCTAATAGTCATTAATTTAGAGCTCACTTGATGATCAGTAAAGGCAGCATGGCCCTCAGCCACCTTGCATTAAGTGGATGGTCTGAGCTGTGCAGCTCTGAGCTTCAAGATGAGACATCAGCCATCCAGACAGCAGACAGGGAGGTAGGATATGGTGCACCAGGTTAAATGTAACGGGCTTCTAACAATGTCTTCTGAGAGTTTGGGATCAGTTCGGCCATCATTTCCTAGTTGATACCTTTGGGAAGTTACACCTTGCTTGTGATTTGCCCTTCCTGACGTTGGGTGGCACAAGGATCTGCACTATCATCTCCATCAGCTTCTTTGGCTGCACTTGTAGCTGAATGGCCCAAAGCAGGCACCAAAATGCTGTTTTCAGGATTGGTAGACAATGCAGAGGTGGCTGCCTGAAGACCTCAGCTGCCACTGTCCCACTGTGGTGGCATAGGTGGCAACAGCACTGGGAGACCAAGTCATACTTCAAGAGAAAGAACTGGGATTTCTTTACCCCTCCTGAGATGACACAGCAATGTACCCTTTGTGGGGCTCAGATAATTTTTCCCTTCTGAATTTTATTTGCAGACCTGGTCTTCTCCATACCTCTCCTCAGAAAATCATTGCCCCATTGAGCCCAGCAGGTCAAAGGACTCAGATCTTCCTTGGCACCCGCTCGCAGCCCATCACTGTTTCCATTTCATCCCAAATTAGCAGCACAAGCAAAGCTGAGAGTTGTGCTCCTAGTCCACCAGCTGTGGGATAATCAGATGTGAACAAAGAAATGCCGTGTTTTCTGGGCTGGCATCTCCAGCAGTTCAGCCTGCTCTTTGTGGGGTTAGAAAGCACAGTGCTATTTAAGGCACTTTAATTTCTATTCTTCAGTAATGTAATGTTCATTGGAGAACAACTTTCTAATTTAGTAACGCCACACAAAAAGCACAGACGGAACAGATTTGACAGCTGCTCTGTTGGACAGCCTGTAAAAAGCAGGAAAAAGCAATAATTTTACCACTGAGTCTTCCGTTTGTGTTGTGCTCTCCATTCCTCAGCACAGATCTTTCTCATCAAGGTGATTTTTGAGGCTCTATCCTTGCAGGTGGACAAGCGCCTCCACTCCACTCCAGTGATGGATTATGTCATGGGCGTATCAGGACGCAAAGTGTGGGGCAGGACTAATGGAAGTTCACTTAAAAGGAAATGCTACTAAATGGTCAAAATGCTACTGTAGTATTACTAGGCAAAGTAGACATCTGATCTCTGAAATCAGTTTCAAGGCAGTTTGGCATCTCATTGATGTATTTTAAATACTCGTCATAGCTTTAAGTATCTTAAAAACTTCATGTCTAGGGAAGGCAGACAAAAACACAGATGACAATTTGACCTGAATGAATCAGGTGAATCAGAGTCACTGTTCTTAAAGTTAGCCTGATTTTTGGTTTAAGTATGTGTGTTCCTGATGCTTTGCCATTCAACCTTTCTCACCCAACAGTACTTCTTTGGTAGAAATCAGAGGTATTTCTCAGGCACTTTTAGGGCAACTTCCTCATGATCAAATATTTGGATAGCTCTCCTTTGATTTTCTATCCAGATTTCATATTATCCACCACGACTGCTTGCTTTTGCTCAGTCAGGCATGCCCTCAAAGACCTCGAAGACCTTGAGGATGCTATTTGCATGAATGTCGCTACAATTGAGGGACAAGTGTTGGACCGCCTGTTTCTAAGTGTTTCCAAGCCTTGTAAAACCAGTAGAAACTGGTTCCAGATGGGGGATTTAACAGTTGGGTTGCTGGGAAGGTCTGGAAAGCTTTTTCTCCATTTCGCTTTGAAGTTCCAAGCAGCCATTAGGCTGACTGGAGAAGGTGCTGGAGGATTTCTGTGCATAGAAGGGGAAGAGGAGGCCAAATATGCCACGGCTTTGTTTCCAAGGACAGAACATCATTTATATTGGATTCAGGAGATGTAAGATAATATCAGCTTTCACAAGAGATAATTTGGGATTCTGGTGTAAAAGAACAAGCATCTAGTTGTCAGGTCAGTTTATCAGGCAGGGACTTGCATGTCAGAAGATAAAAAACAAGGGGACAAACTCAGCACGAAAAGCTCATCAAAGGCAGCAAGATATGCCATAAATTAACATACCAGATTACTTATCCAGTAAGAGGCATAATTACTTAAAGTCACACAAGCATACAGGAAATGGGATAGCAAAATACTGGTGCAACTCATCTGTATACGGTGAAATGGGGATGATCAGGCTCTCCATTAGAATCATAGAATGGCTAAAATTGGAGAGGACCTTAAAGACCATCCAGTTCCAACCCCCTGCCATGGGCAGTGCCACCCAGCAGCTCATGTTGCCCAGGGTCCCATCCAACCTGGCCTTGAATGCCTTCACAGATGGGGGATCCACATTTTCTCCGGCCAGCTGTGCCAGTGTCCCACCACACCTCTGAGCAAAGAATTTCTCCCCAATATTTAACTTAAATTTCCCCCTTTTAGTGAAAACCATCCCTCCTTGTCCTATTACTATCAGACTGTATAAAAAGTCGGTCCCCCTCCTGCTTATAAGCTGCTGTCAAGTGCTGTAAGGCTGCAGTGAGGTCTCCCCAGAGCTTTCTCTTCTCCATGCAGAACAAGTTCATCCATTAGATGGAGTCCCCTTCCTGTGTTCTCTCTACGCTGCCAAAAACCCTCTCAGAGCAGGATATCTAATTTAGTATTGAGCTATGCTAGGTTCATTTTTACACCTGACTGATGCTACCGCAATTTTTGTGCAGTTAAACCTAAGCCACGAATGTGAATGAGGGAGCAATGAGCTGAGTCAGCCCAGTACCACTCACAGACTCCTTTGGGACTCAGTGTCAAAGCTCAGCTTCATCTCTCATTTCTCTTTCCACAGCCTGAAGAAGAAAAAGCTCTTCACCCTCTTCAACACCTTTCATTTTTTCCTAGTCAAGGACGAAGTCCCACATGAGCTAGTGGTGCTGGCTGAACAAAAGGAGACAGTTTATCCTTCCTGCCAGAGCTATTTCAGGTTGTAAAGTCACAGCCCATGGCTTCTGCTGCTTCTGTGGTTGCACTTCATTTGAAAACAGCTTCAAATGTTTAAATGTGATTTAAACAATTCGCAGTGTGGTTAGCTCTCACCTCACCTTTGATTCAGATGGGGCTATGTAAAATGTAAGTAAGAGAGAGTAAAATGGCCCCTAAAATGGTCCTACTTTTTTCTGATGTGTACCAAGCAAGGAGGGTGAGCAGCCCTCCTTGCAGCCCCATTTACCTGCTGTGTCCCTTCTGAAATCAGCACAGGGTTTGCCCAGGGCTGCCAGCAGTCACTGCTGCAGAACTGAGCTAACCCAGCAGAAATGCAGCCATGAACAAAGCTCCTACAGTCAGTGATGCTGACCCAAGGCCTGGAGGGGAGTGAAGGATGGAAAGAGAGCAGTCACCTTTTGCACAGCTACACCGGATTCCAGAGGGATGTGGAATCATTCCTTCCTTCCATCACATCTTTGAGGATCCACTGGACTATTAGAATCCAACAGGATTGTGCTTGTGAATCTCTAAGATAAAATATTGTTATTCAACAGCTACTTTTTCCATCTGAGGGCAATCTAAAGCTAAACCTTCTGTTCCTATTTCAGCATGCAGAGGATAAGCTCATGGATACCATTAACAGTGGTAAAATTGGACTGGAAAGACACCCAGACAAACCACTGTGTATGTGTCAGGATGAGATTTCTCTCTGGCCGCAGTTTACTGCTAAGTCATAGAATCATAGAATCATAGAATCATAGAGTGCCTTGGGTTGGAAGAGACCTCAAGGATCATCAAGTTCCAACCCCCCTGCCACATACAGGGCCATATCTAATACTAGACCAGACTGCCCAGATCCCCATCCAACCTGGCCTTGAGCACGTCCAAGGATGGGGCATCCACAACCTCTCTGGGCAGCCTGTTCTTAAAGAAGTCTCCATTCTTGCAAGGAAATGAAATAACTAGGAGTAATGACCTTTCTGCCATTATTAAGCATCATTTTATAAAATCATAGAATCATAGAATCACCAAGGTTGGAAAAGACCTAAAAGATCACCCAGTCCAACTGTTCACCTATTCCCAATAGCTCCCACTAAACCATGTCCCTCAACACAACATCCAGCCTTTCCTTGAACACCCCCAGGGTTGGTGATTCCACCACCTCCCTGGGCAGTCCATTCCAGTGCCTGACCACCCTTTCTGAAAAGTAATACTTCCTAATGTCCAGCCTGAATCTCCCCTGCCGTAGCTTGAAGCCATTCCCTCTGGTCCTATCACTAATGACACGAGAGAAGAGGCCGACCCCCAGCTCACCACAACCTCCCTTCAGGAAGTTATAGAAAGCAATGAGGTCTCCCCTGAGCCTCCTCTTCTCCAGGCTGAACATTCCCAGCTCCTTCAGCCTCTCCTCATATGGCCTGTGTTCCAGACCTCCCACCAGCTTTGTTGCCCTCAGTGGTATTAAATCAACAATTGCTTTTATGGTATTAAATCAATATTTTAAGCACCAGTTTCCATTTATTCATATACACTTCTGCACTGCACTGCTTAGCTTCGAAATGCTCTGTGGCTGTGGGCATCTTTCAGTGTCAAGGAGGGCCTATGTGCAATAGCAGGATCCTGAGAAGGGAGCCTCAGAGGGCAGTGCAGAGAAAGGAGCTTTTAAGGGGAGAAGGGGTGTATTGGGAAACAGAGCTGGGTTTGGATGATGACCTCCAGCAAAGGCTTTGAGCAGAAATTCTGGAGGAGATCCTAGGGTGTTCATTATGTGCAGAAAATCAGAGTTAAGACCCCATGGCAGTGCCTTTAATCTTTGCCTGCCATGTAGACTCGATCTGAAATGAAGAATGTGGCTGTGCCCTACAGGGGACCAAGGAAAAAGATTTGACCCACATATAACCTACAATGACATCATCTGGTCTAAGGTGTCTTAAATAAGGTGTTTAAAAGGAGTATTTTGGGGTGAAGGGATTAAATCAACCCTGCGTGCTTCCCAAAACCTCTTCCTGCTGCCCAGTGCTCTGCTATAACCAACCAGCTGCTGGGGTTGGACTCCAGAGGAGAGGACAGGGGGCTGCCCCACAGTGAGGCAGCACATCTCAAGGAGCTGGCTGGTGATTCACATCTTCTAGAAGGGGAAGGCTTGCTGTAAAAGGCGTCTGTGTTTCCAGCAGGGTCAGTCACTCCTGAGTCACACAGAAGCAACACCAGAGGGGTGGAAAAAAATGTTCATACAGCCATTCCCAAGCAGGGCGGGTGGTAAATGCTGTCATCTGTTGGAGGGCGGAGGATGGGGAGAAAGGGAGAAGATGGATGAGGGTGGAGAGAGAAAGAACAGAAAAAGGTTGTCTCCTGAGAAAGCCAAAAGAAGTACCTCTGTGTGCTACATAAATAAATCCTAGTTTTCTATCCCTAATGGCTTGCTATGTGAAAATAAGAACCTTTTGCTGTGCCTGGCTGATGGACCCAGGGGGTTCTCAGTGCCTGTAAGGGATCCAGAGCAGCAAATGCTCACTAGAGGCATCCTCTGTGCCAGGACAAAGGCTGGGAGACCTGCAGTGGCCACATCCACCCATGGCTCCCTTCTCCTGCCCAGTGCAGAACCAAATCTTCCTGCCTAACAGCTGAAAACCTCAGATATTGGGCAACCTTAGCATCAGCAGGGAAAGGGCAGAACTCCTCCCCTCATATATATTGAGATTCCTCTTCACATGGGAGGAGAAACCATCCACTCCAGCTCACTTTCACAGGAAAGTTACCAGTTTGAAGATTATTATTTCATACTTGCCCCATTTCAGCAGAATTGCTAGAGGCTGGTTGATTTGGCTTGCAAACTGGGGTGGCTAGAAGAGATATGGAGTCATGCATAGGAGCTTGGGGTCCTTTGAACTTCACTACACAACAGATTGGTGCAGCATTGGCCTGAGAGCAGCCTCTCTGCTCTCTGTCTGCATAGCTGCAGGTCTGCACTGGGTGGATGATGTTTTCCAGCACAGTCAGCAGCTTTCTCAGTGCTGGTTAAAGCAAGCAGTGAGCTAAAGGAGAAAAATGGTCTGAATCCAAGCTTTGGAGAGCTGTGGATTACATACAGTCCACCACTAAAGTAAATCTTGCCTTTCATTGCACTCACTGGC
This sequence comes from Lagopus leucura, assembly GCF_019238085.1. Taxonomy (NCBI): domain Eukaryota; kingdom Metazoa; phylum Chordata; class Aves; order Galliformes; family Phasianidae; genus Lagopus; species Lagopus leucura. The sequence goes on from NW_024962262.1 coordinate 15,029,950, forward strand.
TTGTATCTGTGTTCACAGTGTCTCCAAAACACATTGGGCTGAGTGTCACATTGTGAGTTGTTCACAGCATGGGTCACCACTGGTTTTACAGTGGAGTGAGAGAGTAAGTCAGGTGGAGTCAAACTTGCCATGCAACAACAGTTGGGTGTCAGCATTTAGGTGCTGCTTTGGCAAGCTTCTGTGAAAGGCCTATTTTTCCCCAAACTTTAGCTGGGAACTAGATGAGCTGAGAAAGCCCAAGAGGTGCAAGACTTACTCCTCTTGCACCTTTTCTCTGCAGTGCTGAATACAAAATGGCACATCTGAATGGGATTCAGGACCCACATCCGCCAGCCTTGCCCCAGTGGTGCCAAATGAAGGCACAAAGATTTTAGAGGGCTTCATTCTACCACTACTGCCACATCTTGAGCTTCCCTTTCCCTGCTTCCAAAGGAAGAAGGATGGTTTGCTTCAGTTGGTGGAGTTGGGGTCGAACTTCCTTTAAACCAAGAAGTTGACTTCCAAAAGATCTGCTCAATTTATCCAACATCTTTATGAGAACTTAGAAGTCATCGCGTTGCTTGCCAGAATCTTCAAGGAGTTTGTACAGCAGCACACAACTGTAGGCTCCCATACAAAGGTATTTTTTTCTCCCTTTAGAGGTAACCCAGCACCCTGGGGCTGCTCTTCTCGGAGCCTAAAAGAGGATGGAATCACCCAGGTGAGATCATATGGGGACCACAGACAGGAGCAGCAGAGAAATGCTGACCTGGTGAACACAGATACAGGCACATACCATATAAATATACACTTTTTTCCCACTTCTCCAGTTTCATGACATTAGATAAAGGCACCAAACATGGCTCTGCAGGTAGGCTAGCAAATCCCACACCACAGGAAATGGGGATGTCTGGAGGTTTGACATCTTTTTTCCATTAGGATTGTTGTAAATCTGGCACCGAGATGAGCTAAGGGCATCTGTTTCTTGATCATGGAGAAAATACAAGTAAGACAGTACAGTAGTTGGAGAAAAATCCAGCAGTAGTCCTTGTCTGAGGAGAGATTTGTTTTCCTCCCTGCTCCCATTAGCACAGTTGGTTTGCAACCGCACACTGCTACTACTTATCAGGGCTCCTTCTTGATAAAAAGTTGACATTTGCAAGACTGGCAGGTTTGTTCCTTTGCCATTTGGAGCTCACAAAAGCCAAGGGAAATTAATATTTATCTTGAAAGTATTTATTACTCTGGGATATGGTCCACAAACTGTGGAGGAAACCATCTGAAATAATAACAGACAGGTATTGCAAACGGATTTTTACTTTCATGTGTAAAGCATGAACTGTGAGGGGCTCAGGGAGAGAGGAGCAGTGGCTGAGAAAGGAAAGCAGCCCCACGTCCTCAGTATCCCACCCATCACTTTCCTGGTACTGCAGCTTCACCTCTGTAAGGATTGTCACCATCATGACTGATAGGAAGTGGTTTCAAACTCAATGAGTAGTGATTTAGGTTGGATATAAGGAAGACTTCTACAGAGAGGGTGGTGAGGCACTGACACAGATTGCCCAGAGGTGTGGTGGATGCCCTTCCCTGGAGATATTCAAGGTCAGGCTGGACTGGGCTCTGAGCAACCTGATCTGGGTGTGCTTATCCCTGTTCATTGCAGGGGAGTTGGACTGGATGACCTTTAACGGTCCCACCCAACTCCAAGGATTCTATGAATCAATGATTCTATACCAAGATTCAGTCTGAGCTTTTGTATGTGCGTATGCAAGGATACATGCATGCAAACCCCACAGATCAAGGCTAAGGAGGAACTGGATCCATTCGGAGCGTTTCCCAGTTTGAATACCATCTTTACACCATCTGCTTGGAACTGAGTGAAAAAAGCAAAGAAGTTCACCTGAAAATTTCACCACAAGCTGGATGGGAAGTTACAGGCTTGACATGGAGGCACACCAAAAGTGAAAATTTCTGCATTAAAAATATCTCAAGGAAGCTTCACAGAAATGTTCGGGTGTTTTTCTTCCTGCCCTCCCCAAACTTGTTTCACGGAGTGCACATCACAAGACAGCACAGAAGCTCCACTGTCCTATTGTATTTTGAGTATCAGCCAATATTCAGTACTGAATTGAAGCACCTTTTTTAACGTCAAGCTTTCACTATGCAAAAGCCGAGAGACATTTCAAAACAATGATGTTATTCACAATGCCTGGGGAAGTCTGTCTCTTTGGCTTGGAAACGTAAAATTTATTTTTAGGCAAAAAGGCAGCTGTTTTTGGAAAGGTCAAGAGAAAACACCACTGGCAGATGCTGAGGTTGGCTGAACGGCTCCTTCTTGCTGAGCCACCCAGCTGTGAGGATGGGGCAGAAAGGCAGATGGCTCGGTCCCTGCTAGGAGAAAAGCTTGGTTTAGCCCTCTAAACAAGGCCAGAAATGGACTCTGGGAATGAAATTGGAAAGACTGAGCCACTTCATATTAAATAAATACTAAAATGGATCTGACATTTTAAATACTTTTCCAGTTGAGAGTGCCCATTATTTTGGTGTGCGTTCCTGCCTCATTTGTCCCCATCTCCATGGAGACACATATGTGGGGCCTATCCTGTAAATTTGGGCCATTTAAACACAAAGAAAAAAAGTAACAGGCAGCAAATTCCAATAACCTGGTGTCCGTGCCCTTAATTGTTGAAATGTGTGTGGGAGAAAATACTCTCATAGATGAAGACTGAGCAGTGGATATTGCTGGAGATTTTCTTTCCACAAGGGATAAGGAAAACAAAAAGCCCAGTAAGGATAAATGCTGTCATCCAGCTGTCTTCATGTGCACAGTTAATGTGATTGTTAGGAGAATTTAAGGGTCTGGGGGGAAAGAATGGTCTTTCCCTACCACACAATTCCTTTGGATCTCTTCCTGAGAATTTCAGAAGAAATGTCCAGAAGAGATTACAAGAGAAGCACAGAACGCTGAGTACCGTAGGAGTTTAACAAACCAGTTCCTATGCATCCATGTGCTCTTGCTCTACTCAAGGTCCTTGAAGTCCTATTCCTTCTTAAGCCATGGACAATACTCTGATTTGCATCTTCGGGCTGGAGAGATATATAAGTGAAATATGTGAGTGCACTGAGATTTTTAAACAAAATTTTCTGGTGTCTTCTTCTAGCAGCCCCACTGAGTGGCTGGTGTTGGTCTTTGCTGGAGCTGACATAAGTCTTCATCAGCATTTCAGCCTGCAGTTCTGCTTTGGTTGCAACTGAAAAAGAATAACCTGTGCCATCTTCTCCAAAACCCAGAATGAACGTTTGTCAAGGGCTGGGAAGACTCATCAAGTCAGAGAGGTCATCCAAGCATACAACTGCAAGGGACTGCAGGGACATGTACATGGGAAGGAAGTCCAAAAACATTAGGATAACCTGAGGCAAAAATGTTAATTTTCTGGGTACAATTGCATCTTCCTTCCATGATAGGCTAATTTCAGCATGACCAGGCTGCCTCTCCCCAACAAAATCACTTTTACAAAGACTCTTTGCAATTCATGTTACTCTCGTTAATTCTGGCATAGGTGGCATGAAAGACTAAAAAAGCTGTCATAAAGTCGTGTGTGATGATGAATTTCCAAGGGACTTTCTGGTAACTAAAAGTGTGGTCTCATCTGCTGGGCAATGCTGGGCAACCATGCCATGGCTCAGCCTTGGATATAGCAACTAAAAGCTGGGGTTGGTGAAGCAGATGAGATTCTCAGCACCAGTAAGGGTTGTTCACCTCCACATTGATTTTAAAATACTAAAACTTGCAAAGGACCCCACCAAACAGAAAGAGGGAGACTACAACCTAGAACATCTGAAAGTGGTCTCAGAAACCCTGAGATATACAGCCCCTTTCTTACTTCAGTGCTTGATGCTGCTCTGGTGCCTCTGAATGTTTGGGAAGGCAAGCATTCAGGAAACAAGATGTTAAAGTCGTGTTATACACATTATGTAGCCCTGCACACTTCCTAGTGCTCTGTATGTTGACCCAGAAAGAGGAGAAGTATGCAGCCTCTGGCTCTCTCCTCTTGCCTTTCTACAGCACTGAAGAGGTTGTGATGCAATTTGGCTTAATGTGAGAAGGGGCACTGGAGGGAATGCTTTTGACTACCTACACAATAAAGCTGGGGCCGACAAAGAGCTCATGGGAAGCATTTTGTGCTAAGAGATAACTTGCACAGATGGTAAAAGTATGAAGAACCGCAGCATCCCTGGTGAGATGCATGACTGAAATGCAAGGATACGGGTGTTTTTTGGATGAGTTTCTGGAAAAGCACTGAACTCTGCAGCTTCCACTGCAGTCAACAGGGCTGGAGCTGCCCTATAGCAAGCTTGGAAAAAACACCCATCTGCTTTTTGTGCAGTGAGAGCTGGCAGGTACCAGAGACACTTGCCAGGGCAGGGATTTCCTTTGAGATCGTTTAAGGCTGCAGAAGTGCTGTGAGCAACGCACACAAACAGCTCTGAGAGGAGCTCTTGGAGTCCCTAATCCCAAACTCGGCTTCAGTTCAGACCACCAGCTTCCTTTGGATGAGCCATGGGGTGACAGCCAAGCTCTCATCAGCTCCCTCTGAGTTTGAGTTGAGGCACACTGGAGAAATTTGCCTTGTTCTTTAAGTGGAATTTAACAGTGCATGCCAAGAAGCTTTGAGACAGCTGATGTGTGGCTACTAACGCCTAATAACCCAGTGGTGTATTAGTAGCACATTGTGCCAGCTGTCAACACAATAAATGAGCAGGGATGCTGTTTAGAAAGAGCTGAGCCCTCTAAGCAAAATGTGCATTCATTTTTCCTATAATAAACTCTGCAGATAAGCAAAGCTACTGCTCATAAATCAGTTTTCCAAGTGCATAAAACTATTAAAATACACACAGCGTTAAGAAGCCAACTATGAACAAAGACTGCCCAGATCATTGCTTGGTGCTGCAGGAAAGCCTAAGACACTCAGAGCTTGAAACACTGCAGCCATGGGTCAGCTCTTGAAAACCCTGCTTTCAGGGGACAGCAGTAAGACATGCTGGCTTTTGGGCTGTCCTTACATTAACTCTGCTGTTTTCAGAAATGGAGTGGAAAAGCAGGGGAGAATATGATCATCCACTTGAATCTAACCTAGGTGTTCAGATAGTGGTCTCCTGAGATGTTTTAAATAATGTCCAGAAACTTGTATTTATGCTGTATAATAAAGCTGACACCCTCAAGCCTTTCTGGAGCACCAATCAAGCCACTAGCCCAGCCATGTCCTGGCACAGTTAAATCCCAGCCCACTGGGGTCAACAGAAACTTTTACTACAGCTTTCAGTAGTATCCATTTGGTCCACGAAGTCACTGATTATAAACCCAGAAATGATCTGCAATTGAAATAGCCACTTGCTATGAAACACTTCCTTACCTGGTGCCTTTACAATACACACTGTAGCACAGGGACATCTTCTGGGGACTCCCTCTCCTTGTAAAGGCTATGGAAGGAGCCAAGGACAGCACCCTTACTGCAGTGTTTTACATCAGCACTTGGGTCAGGAGCGCCAAACTGATCAATACTTCAGTTTCCAAAACAGAAGTGAAAGAACAAAAGCAGCCAAATCTGTAATCAAGTGGCCTGTTTTAATCCCCAGGGCATTTAACTGGTGACTCAGAGCCTGTAAGAAGAAAAGGGTCCTGATGTGATCTGTTCTACAGCTCTAAACCCTTGAGATACAACAGTCAGTATGCTCTTACATGAACGTGAAGCTACTGAGACAGCTAGAACTGTTAGCCAAGCTGCAGTGAAGTCAGTAATGTAGAACGCCTGTTAAAGTAACACAGAAAAGAGGAGATCTCCCCACTGAGGATATAGTGTTTGCAATATTAGTGTGCAGAGCTGGATTTGGCTCAAGAGCTGTTGCTGTCACACTGGCTTTAGGACAATTATTCTGCTTCCAAGCACAGCAAGCTGTAAAGTTGGAAGTTTCTCCCTAGCAGATGTGATGTCTAGCATATTTTAAGCACCTTCACATAAATTACTCTCATGCAAAACAGGCTCCAGTGTGGCAAGAATAACTCTTGGGCAGTAAACTGAGTTTCTGTGAGCTGATGGAGTCTGAGTTCACCTACAGAGACCCACGTGAGGTGGGTTTTTCCACCTTCAGAGTGGTTGAAGCAGCAGGCTGATAGCCTAAAAGCAGCAATAAGAGCTAAGAAAATCTGTATATGCAGACACAGATGTTTCCCACCAGGAAGACGCAGTCCCTGTGTGTTCTCTCTTTGCAGATGTTTGATACTGAAAACAAAGCTGAAATACAGCCACCAAGCAAGTATCCGTGATGGAGATGAGGAGAAAGCATGGGCTCTAGAAGCAGGCAGAGGCTGCAGCCTTTCAAGGCAGAGCCTGATTTTCCATTTGCAGTCACTGACAGCACTACTCTTTTCCTACCTCACAAGGCCTCACCTGGCTGTAGGTGCACCAACAGCAGCTCAAGACACACAGGGGAGAAAAATCCTTCCTTCAGCTCTCCTCTCCCTGCTATAAAAGGCTCAGAAAAATGAGTATGTTAGCAAGCTTAATGAGTTACCACATATCAGCTGAGCCTGGGTGACCGCACTGAGGACACAGTCAATAGCAAACTCAAGATAAGACATATTAGCTCAAGCCTCAGCAATAGAGATTTAAACTAATCCATTTAACCTTGAATTTGCAGTAGGTAAGGAGCATACTTGTAAATAATTTTGTGCCTCATCTTATGCATGTTAAACTGGGGCAGTATGTCTGCTTAGCCTAAACCTCTCACTTTGAATTCAGAAAGAGTGGTGTTGATTGAGAGACTGCTCTGAGTCCAAATTCTGCCTCACAGTTCAAGAAGGTCAAAACAAGGATTAAAAAGTCAGAATGGCCCACAAGGACAGTACAGCCTCCAGCAATACAGATAGAGTATCACAAGAACTTTTCTCAGCAGCACATTGTTCAGTGACACGTGTAATTAGATGATGAACTAAAATTGAAAATACACTCCAGTGAAATGACATCTATATTAGTGCCTTTGTTCTGACACAATAAGGCTTTCGAAATAGAGCATAAACCAAAAGGAATTCAGACCATCAGCTTCACCAAAGACACTCCCATATTTTGTAGCTGATGACCTCCAGAGCTGCTGTATAAGTAGGCAGAAATCACCACCTGTTTATGCATAAATAAGATTTAAAAAAACAAGCAGATGGTGATTTAATCCCCAACTCCATCCCTAGTTGACCTCACATTACACAAAATGAGGAACATGGCCTGCTTTAAACCTTTGCTTATATGAGAAAAGGCTTCAGGATTGGGTGTCTACAAGGACCAAGCACTGCTCTTCCCCCAAAACTGACAGTAGTTGAAAGACATCACTCTGTCAAGGGAAACAGTCAGCTTTAAGTACTGCCCACAACATAGCTTCACCAAGGGCAATCCTGCCTGATCAACCTAGGAGCTTTCTGTAATGGAACAACTCTGTCATTAGTCAATGGAAGAGCCATTGACATCATCTAGCTGGATTTCATTAAGGCCTTTGACAACAGTCCCCCACTACATCCTTCTCTCCAAATTGGAAAGGTATGGATGTGATGGGTGAACTGTTCAATGGATGAGGAACCAGTTGTGAGACTGTAGCCAGAGATCGGTGGTCAATGGCTCAATGTCAGTACTGGCACCAGCAATGTTTAGTGTCTTCATCAATGATATCGACAGTGGGACTGAGTGCACCCTTAGCAAGTTTGTGGACAACACCAAGCTGTGTGGTCTGGTTGACATGCCTGGGATGCCATTCACAGAGGCCCAGACAGGCTCGAGTATTGGGTCCAGGTGCAACTCATGTGGTTCAATAGATGCAATTGCAAGCTCTTGCACCTGGGTTGTGGCAACCCCCACTCTCAGTACAAGATGGAAAGTGTAAGGATACAGCACAGCCCTGCCAAAGAGGAATTCAGGTACTGGTGAATGGCAAACTGGACACAAGCCAGTAATGTGCCCTCACAGCCCGCAAAACCAACCGTACCCTGAACTGCATCCAAGGAAGCGTGGCCTGCAGGTCAAGGGGAGGTGATCCTGCTCCTCTACTCTGTGCTGGTGAGACTTCACTTGCAGTAACATGTCCACATGTGGAGTTCTCAGCACTGAAGAGATGTGGATACAGTGGAGCACATCCAGAGAAGGACCACAAAAAGAATCCAAGGGATGGAACACCTCCCCTGCAAGGAAAGGTTGAGAGAGTGGGGGCTGCTTGGTCTGGAGAAGGCTTGGAAGAGACCTGACAGCAGCCTTTCAGTATATAAAGGGGCTTTGTAAAAGAAGGGAACAGGCTCTAGCAGGGTTTGTTGCAATAAGACAAGGCTAAATGGTTTCAAACTAAAGGAGCAGAGATTTAAACCGGGAGATTTAAATTGGCTGTCAGTAAAAAAGCTTTACAGTAACAGTGGTAAAGCACTGGAACAGATTGCCCAGTCCCTGGAGACATTCAAGGTCAGGCTGAGAAGGGCTCTGAGCACCTGATTCAGCTTGTAGGTATCCCTGTTCCTTGCAGGGGAGTTGGACTAGATGACCTTCAAAGCTCTCTTTCAACTCAAAATGATTTTGTGATTTGATGGTCACAGGTCAGGCATTCAGCTGTGTCAAGCAGCAACTGAATGAGCACAGGGAAAGTGGAACACTCATGTTCAGTACCTCAAGCCATCTGACTTGAGTGATGAAGAAACAAACAGCTGCTCATTCCCCTTCACCCAGCCATCATTTGAGTTGGCCTCCTCTGAAACACGTGGCTTACCTAACACACTGAGTTTGGTTATTGTGCTTTTGGAGCAGTAATATCCATGACCCACAGCCACATCTCTCACCTTACCAAACAGTTCAAAAGTGGAAGAAGAGAGCTAAAACTTTAGATGCTATTCAAGTAGCTTTAAAAACATGCCTTATGCTAGCAATATTTCTCAAGCATGAGCCAAGTTCTCTCCCACGCGTTCCCTTTTCTGAACGGCAGCATCCCTCCCAGCCTACATAGCAGCAAGTCCTACAGCAGATAAGGGAATTCCCCTCAGTGGCTTTGCACAGCAAAGTATGTCTTCATATGTAGGACCAGCAAGAAGAGACAGATTCCCCTGTTTCACAGAGGGATCAAAAGGAAAATTTGCTCCTATGTGGAAAGTGTAGTAAGATTGAATTTCCACACGGCTCTTTGCCACAACAAACCTACCTTGCTGCTCAAAGGTTTTCTACTGTGGAAGAATCTCAGTAAGGTCCTAGAGCACACAGAAGCACATCACTAGGACTTCCCCATGTTCCTCTAACACAAATTATTACAGTTCTTCCAGAACAGCAAGAAACCTCACTCTCTTAATCTTTTTAATTTTATCACCAGTATTCTGCATTTATACTCTTATTATAGAATCATCTGCTATTCCAAGTGTCCTGGTCTTTAGCAGAAAGCCAGCTCACACCATTTCTATTCCAAGTGTCAAGTTAGCAACTAAATCTACCATAGGAAACAAAGGAATTTTTCTTGTTCAGGAAAATACTCCTTCTGGTTGAAAGAAGGAACAGCTCAAACAAGTATTTTAAGAGTGTTTCAGTCTTATTGCCATGGACGCCATTTCCATTTTCTTATCTGTGAAGAAAACCAGAAAGAAAAAAATCCAAACACATTACACTTAACACAATCCAAGTTCTTGATTATTTGTTTGAAAATCCAAAGCAGAGGGGTGGATTTGATCGTGCTGCTTCCATTATCAAAGAACACAGACTATGCTCCCCCTAGGTTGCAGAAGACAGGTCCAAATCCACCTGCTAAGCCCCTAAGCAACTGGTCACTGTGCCATTGGTGCAGATGCATCCTTTTCCAGCCATGGCCACAGTTTTAGAGATAACAGCTCCAAGGGGCACAATACTTGAACCATTTCTGTGACTGTTCACTAGCCTGCTACAATCAAAATAAGACCTGCAGCTTAAACAAGTCTAGCTCACTTTGCCTGAAAGGATTAGAGGGCAATCACATGAGCAGCTTGGACAGCAGAGCTGAGTGTAATGCCTGCAGCAGCTGAAGGAGAGCTCACACATTATCTTCAGTGCTTAATACATATGGAAAGAATCAGGTTCCTTATACAAAACAAAAGAATACAGCTTCACCTTCCACTCTTGCAGCGAGACAGCAATGGTCAGGCAGTCCTTTTAAAGGGATGGAGACTATTTTGGACACAAGTGTTCAGGTTTTTCTGACTCTGGACACTTGAGCATTTTCTCGATGCTGCAGTATCTCTTTAAACTCCTAGGCCTAAATTCCTAACCTCCTAATTCGTACTTAATAGAGAATGACATGTAGCTTTAAAGACAGCTTTTAGACAGGGTTCAAACTAGGTGTTATTGTTCAAATCTGTACTAAGTCAATGTTATTTCAGATTACCTTTAATATAAATAAAAACTAACTTTATCTTCCTGACTGTAGTAAAATTTTACAGAGTAAAAAATACTTACTCAAGCAATTTGATAGGAACAGCATGAAGTCCTGTATGAAGACAGTGTAATACATTTTGCCTAATAAAAAATACAGTCTTATCAGATATTTTCAAGCTCCATTAAGTGCATAATTTGTACTGATGTTTCACAGCTCACGTGTTCATATGAAAGTTTCAGAGATCTGGATTCCAGTTCAGGGTTTATTTGTATAAAAATATATTATAATGGAAAAAAGCATTAAAAGTTCTCAACTATATAAAATTACAAATATATTTTCATAAAAGCAACTTTAAATTAAAATTCAAGCTATATTTTAAAGTAAAATATAGCTGGAAAATTTAAGTTATCTGATTCCAGCTGCTGCAAAGTAACAACACTGATGTTTGCCAGTTAAATACTTGTAGGAGTTTACAAAGGTTGTGTTCACAAGGTGAATATCTTGGGTAGCAAAGTTATCAGACAAAGGCAGCAGTTCTCCACCACTGATGTCACTTATCCTTCAGATGACATCCACAGGCAAGCAGTGCCAAAGATTCATTTCACATACCTGGAAATACAAAACAAGAGCAACTATGAAGTCTGTATTTAGTAAGATTGCTAGCTGCCTGATAGGCACAACTATTGGGTTTTTTTAATGTTTTTTAAGAAGTAATATGAAAGGCAAAAGGTTAACATAACAACTCAGGTCTATTATTATTCTAATAGTTGTATTATGCTTCAAGAAGCTGCTACAAAAGTCTGTGTAACCTCAAAGCATGTAAATAGTGACTCCTCAGAAAAAAAAGTGAATTATCAGATGGAAATGAGACTTTCCTAAAACTTCAACGTACGAAAAAGATGGCACATCACTGTAAAACTAGTGACCCTATAAATGAGAATCTGCTGAGATAGCTAAAGGTTTCTTTGTTGGTAAGAACTAGCACAGCAAGTAGCAATTCCTAGCCTCACTTTAGCTGTGCTCTGCAAGGAGGCAGTGAAGTCAGTGCACTACCAGCCCCTTCACAGTTAGCTGCAAGACAGCTGTGCAAGACAACAGCTAAGTCAAATTTGGAGATTTATAGAGAACAAAAATTCCCAAACTTGCAAACTCAGATGTTTCTCAGAAGACCAATCTGTCAATTAAGTTGGAGTGGTAAGGACAGTTGGCTCAAGCACGCATATAAGACAATAAATAAACAAATAATCAGGAAGCTAGAAATATCTTAATCCTGGTTTCACTTCTGAGATAGGGAAGTGGGAAGCTTGTGAGGACAGCTCTCTTGAGTTAAAACCAAGACAGATGGTTGTGGCTTCAAGAATTATGGGGAAAGGAAAATACCTCCACAAATACAAAAAAACCCAGCTCACAGCTTTTGAACACGTGGCTCTGTAGATCTAGTCCTATGTTTTGTTGTTTTGGGTTCTACGCCCTGGTCCATGGGGAAAAAAATCACCCAGTATCACACCTCAAACAGCACAGGAAGAAAAAGAATAGGCAGAATACGTGGTGGGGAACATGGTATTGGGTTGGCTTCTTTATTTTGTTTACCCACACTCCTCTCAAATCATAATGAAGAACTCAGCAGGCAACTGTTCCACCAATACACTGGCTTTCATCACCCCATGACTGTAATCAGAGACAAAGCAATAAGCAGTCTCCTAAAAACTTACTTACTTGCTAGTGTCCTGTCAAGATCAGCTATGAATTCTTCCAGTTCTTTTGTGTCTCCAAGTTTTGCTGCAGATTAGGAAGGGATAATCAGTATTAAGACGTGACAAAAGAAACCACTGGAACCACACAATCCTCCAAATCATTTTTAGTGGTATCAAATCTGCTCTGGATTGCTTTTGGAGAAGTTGATGGTTGCTGCAGTGTCCAAATGCATTCTTAGAGAAGAAGGTAAATAACTGAAAACTAAAGCTTTTGATCATTTTGACAAAGGCAAGCCAAGCCTGTTTAGCTTCCTTTAAAAGAACACACAGAAGATGTGGGGAAAAAAAGCTGTAGGTCAAGTTTACTTGGAATAGCAAGGTCAACCTTGCTAATGTGGAATTTTTATTACTGCATTCAGATATTGCATTCATGTCCTTACCCTACTCAATTAGCTCCTAGTCCTGCCCAAATCCAAACCTCATCTATTTGTGGTTTGCTAGATGTTAGATCCTCTGATCAAGATCCACACACGTTCAGTTTACATCCAAGCATTTACTCAAATTTCCACTGCTGAGAACATCACTGGTTCCATTCAACCTAGGTTTATTTCAAGTGGCTTCCTTATCTCACTTCCAAGGTCTATTGCAGGGTGGTCCCAACTATTTCTACCTTCTCATCAGGAAAAAGGTCTTGATCTCATGTGCAACTCCTGGCCAAGTATTAACTGAGTAGTACCAGTTTAACTGGAACACTTAACTCCCTACTTCTCATTAACTATGACACATTTCTGCCTAGCATCTTGGTGATTAGTAAAAGAACTTTTTATTTGTTACTTGCAACCAGTCACACACCGCAGCCCCACAGCTAAGCATTTCTGTGCACAGATGGGACACTAAGGCTACTTAGTTGCTTAAGTTAGACTTGCTAATTCTAAAGTGAGTATTCTGTAAGCAGTTTTGTAACAGATTTGACTAACCAAAGAACTTTCTGTAGCTGGGCAATTCAGAACCAAAAGCTACTGAATAACCTGTGAAGAAGCATGGATGCCTTATGACACTGTGTTGACCATAAGCAGCAATAATTCTTGCACTTGTAGTGTGCTTATCAGTAATCCTTATTTTCGAATGAAAGCAAAACTGAGAGTTCATGCATAAATGTGTATCTTTGCCCAAAGGGAGAAGCCTATATAGTTGAGAATTCAGGAGAAACACCGAGGATTTAAGTTTACCTTTACAAGGAGTTACTGATGGAGATGGCAAGCTTGGAGTAGATGCAGTTGGAGAGTTAAGTTTTTCATCACTGAGGCTGAAACTACTCCTGTAGAGTGAATCTGCACCTGTTAAAACAAAAAACAAACAAAAAAAATCATTTCAAGTTAAAAATAGCACTGTCTCAAATTTTGCAATAGGATTAAATGAAAAAAACAGAATGTTTCTCACATGGGCTTCAAAGTCTGGAGAACTGAATTTTACCAACTTGAAAGCCAGAGGGATGAGTAAATAACTTATTGTTTGAAGGCTATTATTCCCACATCTACTGTTTAAAAGGAAGAAGTCCTGGGCCCTTTCCTTGTCTCCTGGAAAGGAGAGCATCTCCTGCACTTAGCATCATCTAGGGAGTATTACAGCAATCACCCTATACCTAAGTTAAATCTCACAAGGCCGGAATGATTCACAGTATTCTGGGAAATTTCAGTAACCAGAATTCTTCAGAAGTTATTTTAAAAGTGAATTAAGAGCTCTGGGAGAGAAACGGTTCCTCAGAAGCATCGTTATTATATGAGGCATAATTATATCACTTGCTGTGGCAATAACATACAGAAAAAGGCAGTGCCTCGTTAAGGACAGAAATGCTGACCTGCCCAACTGTCTGCTGCATCACACAACTGCAAATGCTTACGTGAGGGGCTTCACCCTGGCAGATCTTTTCTCTTGTACATATGTATATTGGGCTATCACAGTATCATCATACCTCATCATACAGTTCCCTCTGCTATTAGCTCAGCTCCTGCTACAAGTGCACGTGCTACTCACAGCACTGTGCAAACAAAATGGCATCTGATATCTGAAATTATGCCTTGGCCAAGTCAGCTGCTGGTACTTCTAGTGCAGAAGTGGGATGATGCTTCATATTAACTTTTCATCACGATCTCTGCAGCTTCAGCCTTAAATGCCTGTTCTGTCTAAACCTGAGAGGATCAGAACTAGTCTACTTGAAACTTCTGGCAGATTTGGGGAATACAGGGCAGAATTGAGAGCTTCAGAAAGAAAAAGCATTGAAAAAAGACAGAAATGTTTTTTGAAGCAGCCCCTAAAAAGATTAACTAATCCTCATAAGAAGTGAGAGAAGGAATCTGACTCTGCTCTGCATCATCATCTTCTCAGCAGTATTGTACAATGAAATGAAACCTAGCACATTAGTGGGTTTCAAGTCATAGTTAAAGATATGACAAATCTCTTCCTGAAATTGAGCAACTTTCAACTAAAACCACATTAGTTTTTAGCCAAGTTGCAAACCCTATTGAACAAGGAACTCAGAATGGAAAATTTTAACTGGGATAAAAGCCCTGCCATTATTAAAAAGCCAAATAACACCTCACATAAACAGGGCAATAGCCAAGGATACAACCCAATGAAACACCAACAGGACAGACCAATGATGAAACACATGTCTGAGGTAACATTTGGGAAGAACAGGCTGCGAATTCTCAAGGGATTTATTTTAAAAGTTTGGTGAATTCATAAGAAGTAATCCAGAGAACAAAAGCTATGAAGTTGAGTACACTTTTACTGCAAAGCCCATGCTCCTGGTATCCAGGCACCCGATGTAGCGATGCTGGGAAGCTATTACAAACCTGTGCTTCTCATGCATTACATCCAAAGCTCCTGTTGCTTTTACCCATGGCTGAAATAAAGGCTTCTTTTTGAGAACCCCTGTGAAGGCAACTCAGATTTCAGAAGACTACTGTGCCATTTAAATTGACCTCAATCTATTTGTGCATTTTTATGTACATCCACACACACATGCCTGAATTCTTCATCATCCTGATTCCTGTTGTATTTTTCCCTGTAGTCCTTCTATGAGCACTTGGAAGTACTGACCACTGACCTCACAATGTATTAAAAGTAGGGAAAGGTGAAAAGCTTCCACAGAACAGAGATACCCTCTGATGGGCTGTAAAATTAAACCATTTCAAGCATATATGGCTATTTATCTTTCACAAGAAGCAGAGTGGTGTTTTAGGTAGTGCCTTTGGCTTATGCTTGCCACCAAGCAGCAGTGATTTTGGTGCTGGGAATATCAACTTTGCAAATGAAAACTGAAAACAAAGCACTGTTGAATTCCTGTGGTCCCCACAGTGCAAAACCACCACCTTCATAAGTGATGTAAGCTCTGGGGCAGGCAGCTCTGGGAAAAAGGACACTCCAGTCCTGCCACAGCCCAGGCTCACTGACTTGCCTTCAATAAAGGGCCCTGGAAGACTTCCACTGCCATGCAAATATAACATCCCCTGCAACTTAATAGCTGGAGGCTGATGCCAAGGATCTCATTGCTGCTGCCCTTCTTCATCCAACCCCTTCCCTCTCCCTGCGATGCAAGTTCATCTTGCATCCATTAATGGTTTTGGCTTTGCAGTTGGATTCTTCTGCAGTTGGATTTTGGAGAGGGTCCAGAGGAGAGCCACAAAGATGATCAGGGGACTGGAGCACCTCCCCTACAAAGACAGGCTGAGGGAGCTGGGCTTGTTCAGCCTGGAGAAAAGAAGGCTGTGGGGTGACCTTATTGCAGCCTTTCAGTACCTAAAGGGAGCCTACAAACAGGAGGGGAATCAACTCTTTGAAAGGGTTGATAACTGCAGGACAAGGGGAAATGGTTTTAAGTTGAGGGAGGGAAGATTTAGGTTGGATATCAGGGGGAAATTCTTTACAGAGAGAGTGGTGAGGTGCTGGCACAGGCTGCCCAGAGAGGTTGTGGATGCCCTGTCCCTGGAGGTGTTCAAGGCCAGGTTGGATGGGGCCCTGGGCAGCCTGGTCTAGTATTAAATGGGGAGGTTGGTGGCCCTGCATGCATCACGGAAGTTGGATCCTTGAGGTCCCTTCCAACCCTGGCCATTCTGTGATTCTACTGCCTGTGTGCCATGTACAAACTATGTCTCTTAGAACTCTCTTCAAAAAAAAAAAAAAAAAAAAAAAAAAAAAGCCACTTAAAATCTGATAGTTAAGCAACTGAGCTAAACTAAGCCAATAGAGGCAAAATTAGGGGGTTGCAACAGATATGGGTGTATTTTACTTTGGCAACGTAATCTGTAGTTAGCATTGACCTTTGGTGTTCCAGTATATAAATAAACCACAAAAAGAGCAACACTGCAGTACCATGAAAGTATAAGCATGTTCCCATGACGTGAACAACTGTAAGGTTCTGGACAGTAACTAACTGAAGGAGGAAAGCCTCCAAGGCTGTCTGTTTGAAAATGAAACAGAAGAGACCAGCTGTCTGATTTCTTTATTATTATGTTATTTATAGAACCACAGCACAGCACATGGTACGAAGAAGAACTGGAATCAGTAAAAATTTTGACTATAATTTGCAATGAGTGAAGTTGAAAAAAAATACCTCATTCCCAAAGTCTTCAGAGAAAAAGGTCTGCAATTCCACTTAAGTCTGCAAACTGTGAGTTCGTTATGTAACAATATTCAGCACTTAATGAATAGACTGCATAATTAATTGCGAGTCAGAACACAGATACGTGCTACAAATAAAACATCTGGGTTTGAATGCAACCCATAGAAGTGAGAAATACTCACCACCCAGAGCTCGCTTCACAACATGCATGTTGTGGCCCTCAAGGAGAAGGCTTGGTTCATCACAATCACACTTGCATTTCATTGCATTGTTTCGCTGCTTTTGCCCAGCCATCAACCATCTGTTACAGCACAGCCACTGGAATCTCACACCTCTCACCATTGGCATGTGTAGGCTGAACAGTGTAAGAGATTTGAGATCACACAGCTAATAGTTACGAGGAAGTGATCTTGGACATCTGAAACTCAGATGTGCAAGATCAACTTCTCATTATTTCAAAGCTTATCATCTTATTCCTCCATCATGCTTACTACTGGTGAGGCAGCATTGCCAGCTCCAGTCATCCCCTTCCCTAAGGTTTTCTTTCTGAAGGACAGGAAAGAAATAAGTAAGCCAGAGAGGCAAGAACAAGAAACCTTACCAAAAAGCACAGTTCTCATTAAACTGCAACACCTGGCAACGAGCATGTGTACCTGACACCCCTTGGCTTTCTTTCCCTTAAGTGTGTCAGTAACCTAAAACATTATTCAGATCATTTTTGCCCAGAGAGGCTGTAGATGCCCCATCCCTGGAGGTGTTCAAGGCCAGGTTGGATGGGGCCCTGGGCAGCGTGGTCTAGTATTAAATGGGGAGGTTGGTGGCCCTGCATGTGGCAGGGTGGGGTGGAGATTCATGATCCTTGAGGTCCCTTCCAACCCTGGCCATTCTTTGATTCCGTGATTATTTGAGTCTTGCTGGCTTAATTTTATTTTCTCATACTGGGCGAGGTCGCAGTCACTTTCCTGATGTCATTTGGGATGTTCTGGAAGACAGCTTGTCCCCACCCAAGCCATCTCATCTCTAGGCTGGCAGCTCAGTCTAGTCAGTCATTTGGAAAATATTTCATGTCTCCACTCATTTCTGTCGTCCCTCTGCAACTTCCCTACATACTGCAATAGATCACATACGTAAACTGGCTTTTCAGGATGAGTGCTGCAGTGGCTGAAGCTTCAGAGAGGCATCAGCCCAACCCCACAGACTTCCATGCATGTAACTGTGACTCCTTGCAGCATGCCTGGCACTGCACATTAACCAGTGATTCAGCCCCTGAAACTTGCACCTGCTCGGCTTTGAATTAAAGAATTAAGAGCTCCAGATGCACTCATGGTCTTTCATCGTGTTTAAAAGCCAGGAGGTATTGGTCAGGAAGCATTTACATGCCCCTAAAAATAGGTATTCACTGCAGGCTACATCAGTGCAAGAACTGAATTGACATATTTTATTTTGCAGCGCTGTTTAAGAGGCAGACTGGAAGCCAAACCTGTTCCAGAAAAAAAAAATGCATCTGTAGCTGATGTCTAAACAATTCAGAGTATACCATCAAATTATGGTAATTGGCTTCTAGATGTTATTGAAGCTTTGGTAGAATGCTAAAGCATTTTTCTTCTCTACCTCTTGTAGTATTCCTCTCTGTTCATTATTGTAAGCCTAAACTTGATTGTCCTGACATTAATATATGTACTGTAAAACAAAATACATCAAGTGAACACAGAATTTGCACAGGCAAGCCTCTACTCTTCCACAGGATCAAATTAGTTGGAAGGAACTCCCAAGGACCATTAACTCCAACTCCTGGCTCCACACGAGGCCACCCAGACATCAAACCCTGTGTCTGAGAGCAGCATCCAAACACTCCTTGAACATCAGCAGCTTGGGATTGTGCCCACTGCCCAGAGCAGCCTCTTTCATGCCAACCACCCTCTATGAAGAACCTTCCCTTAAGGCCGAACCTAACACTCCCTATAACAGCTCCAGGCCCTTTCCCTCAGGTCTTAAGCTTATTCCAACACACCAGCAGCAAATGATAGCTGTAAAGTCTATAAATTCTGCTGCATTTATGCTAGCAGAATCTAACTAGACTGCACTCTCTAATCCAAATCCTATTTTATCACAGTGAACATACACAGTGAAAAACAAAGATATCCCTCAACTCAGAGGCTTCTGCACAATCAATAACCTGGAGCATGAAGCTGCTATTCTTTCAGTTGAATTCATCAAAGGCAAAACAGAATTGGTATTCATCCAAGAATGCCTGTTGGACTGAACCCCCAACTGCATCATGGTTTCCAGCAGTGACTCAATCAGCTGTTGTGGTTAATGTAACACTTGTGTGCCAAGCACTAACATCATCATGAACATCTGCACATGCTAGCATTTTCATTACCGTAAGCTCTAGAGTCTAGTGTGTTAGATGTAATGCTTAACCACAGCCAAGACAGACCTGGTCCAAAGATCATCTAATCAAACATCAGGGTAAGAAGTGGGAGAGCCAAGCACTACCACATCCACTTTCCAAAGTAGCATCTTCAATCTTTTTTTTTTTTCTTTTTTTCTTCTCCTTAAGAGGTCAGAATACGTCATAGAATTTTTTCCATTAGTGCTGTTGGTGCCATCTTCCCCAAGAAGAGATTTTTAAAATGAAGAAAAAAAGAAAAGCAACAAAACCCCCACAAAGCACTATTTGCTGGTTTAACTGCACTGAAAACAATCTTTTGTAAATCCTTCTGTTTAAATTAAATGGAATCACCCTCACGGCAGAAGCCCCAGGAGAGTCCTTCCCTTACCACACTGTAAAACAGTATTTTTATGACCATTTGCTATCAGTTACTAGCTTCTAGAAAAGTAAATTGTAGACCAATTGAAGTGCCCTGAAATTGAGTTACAGCTTAAAACATCCCCCCTCCACTCCTCCCCCCCCCCACACACCCTCCAGTCAAAGATACCACCACGGGAGTGGCAGAAATCCTAACCTTCAGCTACTTCACATCAGCAGAGATGAGATCAGTACTTTATCTTCTTGATGGGAAACTAAAACGTAACAGTCGGAACTGCTCTGTAAATACATGACAAGATATTCTTAGAATAGTCTGCAGCAATGCATAATAAGACTTTGCAGAGACAGAGCCTTCATGAGCAAGACTATAAACCAAACCATCTGCAGATAACCTTGCTGGCATTTCTTTCGCCTTGTTACATTGCAATTACTTGCTCTTTCAGCCCAGCTTCTCCTTGATCCTGAAGTGATGTTTAACCCACATGTTACCAAGAGAATAGCAAGGTCATGAATTTAGCACTGCACTTGTGCTGCAGGACAGAGACCAAGTGAAAGGCAGCCCTAGGGAGAAAACTTCAGTCTGAATGGAAAGAGCCTGGGTAAGTAGAAAACTCCCTACACCTATTCTTGAAATAGCTACAGGGAGCATTGCTGGATTACATCAGACACCAGAGCCTATTTTGTACAAGGAGCTCTTCATAAATCCACAGTCCCTCTCCAACCCTACTCTCACTTCAAAAGAAAAAGTTGCCTGCCCTGAATGAAGTGTTTTACTGGGACTTTTCTGAGAAAGGAGGAAAGCAGACTGATGTTCTTTTCCTTTTCCTGTAAATATACCCTCATATGGTTGAGACAGCTGGATCTTAATAGGACTCTTAGTGCACACATGAGCACCCTGAAAACTTCCAATTCTTCCATAGCCATCCCCTTTAGACACGAGTAAGGGAGAAACTCAACTACATACCAGGACTGGGCATTAGACAAGTTCCTAAGTGAAGATCCTTTAGGACTTTGCACAGAGCCAACTCTTTTCTACTGTGCTATTCCATTGATGTATTCAGTCTAAATCAGCTCACCCTTGTGATAAGTTATTATTTTCCAGATCTTCCTGAAGATCCCACCTGCTGATTTACGAGAGCATGCAGTCTCTCACTAGATCTTCTGCCCCAATCAGAAGAACACCTCTGTTTTCCCCAAAACGCCTTTCATTTCAGCCCTAACAGAGCAATTAAAAGCACTTGTTCAAGACACAAGTCCCATGAGTCTCCCCAGGACAAGGGGAAATGGTTTTAAGTAGAGGGAGGAAAGCTTTAGGTTGGATGTCAGGGGGAAGTTCTTTACAGAGAGAGTGGTGAGGTGCTGGCACAGGCTGCCCAGAGAGGTTGTGGATGCCCCATCCCTGGAGGTGTGCAAGGCCAGGTTGGATGGGGCCCTGGGCAGCCTGGTCTAGTATTAAATGGGGAGGTTGGCAGCCCTGCCTGTAGCGGGGGGTTGGAGCTTCATGATCCTTGAGGTCCCTTCCAACCCTGGCCATTCTGTGACTGTGAGTCAGAGCAGACATGCCAAGTAACCACAGACAGCAGTCTATCTTCTTCCATAGACACAACTTAAGTTCTTGATGCTGTTTGCTTGGAGTTTTCTGCTGTTTGTTTGCATTTCCCCCCCTCCCTTTCCCAATAGGAGAGCATTTCCCTAGTCGGAGACTCTCAAAGCGATCAATTTAAGCGCCTCTTGTTTTGCACCAGAGCGCAAGAGCAGACAGCGCCTTACAACGCCGCAGACCGCACAAGGAACAGCAACGCCAGACACATTACGTGATCATCCATCGCATCTTCACTTGAACGAAGGCAAAATCCAAAGCAACTCTAAGAAAGTTTTCTGCGCGGTCTGCACGCAAGCACAGGCAGACAGACAGACAGACAGACCGACCGACCCGCACTCACTCTCGGAGTCGCTGAGGCCGCTGCCGTCGCTGACGCTGGCGCTGCTCCGCCGCTTCATGCGCTCCAGGTGCTCCCCGTAGTGGAAGCGGCTCCGGCCGGCGGGGCAGGCGAAGTCCTCCAGCACCGCTTCGAACTCTCCCAGAGCCTCCGCCAAGCCGCCCGCCTCCTCCTGCAACGCCGCGGGACGCCGGCCGCCGGCTGAGGGGGAAAAGAAAGCGGCGGCTGAGCGAACCGCTGCGCGGTGAGACCAGAACCCTTCCTCCTCCCACTGGATCCCGCCGCCATCCCTCAGTCCTACCTTGGCCCGCCGCACGCTGCGCTTGAGGCGGCTTCATGGCGGCCACCCCGCCACTGCCGGCCCCGCCGCCGCCGCCGCCTCTTATAGCCCGCCCGGGTCGGGGGCTGAGGGGAGGGAGAGGGAGGCGGTGCTGCCCGCTGCTGCGGGGAAGGCGGGCGGTGCAGGTGCGCCTTTCTGGGGTATTGCGCCTCAGCCTGAGTGGGTTTCGCAGCCAGGAGCTGGAAGAGCTGCGTGGGAAGGAGCAGCGATTCCTCCTTGCTCGGCGATAAAGGTGTTTTGTGTTGCTGGAGCTTCAAGGATGAGCCCGGCACATCCTTTAATCACTTTACAAATACTGGGTGCTTGCTCTGAGGCCGGGGTTTGGAGAGCACTTGGGTACGTCCCTGAGTTCGCTGCTATCCCAAATAAAAAGACCACCTCTTTTCCCCTGATGGCCGCCATCCAGAAGGACCTGGGCAGGCTGGAGAGGTGGGCCCGTGTGAAGCCAATGAGTTTTAACAAGGCCAAGTGCAGGGTGCTGTCCTCAGGTCAGGGCAATCCTAGATACGTGTACAGACTGGGAGAAAAACTCATTGAGAACAACCGTGCAGAGAAGGACCTGGGTGTTCTGGTGGATGAAAAGCTCGATGCAAGCCAACGGTGTGCATTTGCAGCCCAGAAAGCCAACTGCATCAAAAAAGAAAGGGGTGGCAGCAGGGCCAGGGAGGTGGTTGTGCCTTTCTGCTCTGCTCTCATGAGGCTCCATCCAGGAGTGGGGCTGCCAGCACAAGAAGACCCTTTCCACACTGTTGGAGAGGGTCCAGAGGAGGCCATGAGGGTGAGCAGAGGGCTGGAGCACCTCTCCTATGAAAACAAGGTGAGAGCTGGGCTTGTTCAGCCTGCATGAAGGGAAAGCTCTGGGGATACCTCACCACAGCCTTCCAGTAATCAAAGGGAGATTATAAATGGGAGGAGGACTGACTTTTTACACAGACTTACAGTGATAAGACAAGCTGTCCAGAACAGTTATGGGTGCCCCATCCCTGGAAGCACTCAAGGCCAAGTTGGATGGGACCCTGGGAATCCTGAGCTCCTGGGTGGCAACCCTGATAATTGCAAGGGATTGCAATTGGATGGGCTTTAATACATCTCTTCCAACCCAAGACATTGTTATTTTCCAAAGAGGCAACGTCCTGTGTCTTATTGCTGTGTGATGCACTGTGAGCTTCACGTGTGGCTGTAGCACATCACTACACTTCAGCTCACTGCCCGCACTTACCTAAATCTGCCCATGCTGTCCTGTGGTTGTTTCTTGGCTCGATCCATCACTGAGCTGTGAATACAGCCAAGGGGCAGCTGGATTAGAGCATCACTGTGGTGACGTGAGCACAGGAGCAGGTGGAGAGCGAGACACAGGGAGCTGCTAAACACATAGAGCCAGGGTACTCTACAGTGGAGGGGTTTCTTTAATCAGAGCTGAACGACATTAGTTTGTCCTGAAGTCAGGTTAACATGATGTTTATACGTGCCACAGCTGCCACTGATCTTGTGCTGCCTCTCAGTCTTTTAAAATAAAAGCTGGCTGAGCAGCTAAAATATCTGTTCTGTAAAATGCCTGTTGGGCAAGATGCTGTCACATTTTGTTACAACCAGTGGCACTGAAAACAGACATCAGGTGCTATTCCATGCGTATGCATCAGGAGCTATGATTATGTTTGTGTGTTGATGAGGATATCTGGAACTAAAATAGAGATGTTGGGAACAGGGAGAGGGAAGGAAAATTATCTCTGAGACTTCTCGAATGTGAAGCTGTAACAACATTTTGAGACATATTGTCAGTGCTCCTCAAAGACGTACAATGAGAAAACAAGGTTCCAGACAACAAATAATCTGTATTTAGCAGGTTTGTTCACCTTTCCTTACCAGCTGACATGGAAGCACTTATTTATTTTTTCTATGGATCAAAAGAAGTTCTCATGGTAACGTTCAATTCTTATTTATTCTGTGGTTTCCTCCTTTCTTGTGGTCTTCCTCTGTTTTCCTTTCTGCTAATAGAAGTGGTTACAAACAATCTTTTTTGAAGACCATAGTGAGCAAATGAGGTTAAAAAGCAGAGAAGAAGAGATAAGAATATGACATCAAGAGCATGAGAAGGATGAAAGACAACAGGAACAATGGAGAACTATAGGGCATGTGGCTAGGAAGAACTCATAGCCTCAGAATACAAGGACTTGGTCCCATAGCTGGCCTCAGTTCTCTCTTGCCCAAGAACCTACTTAGGCCACATCACAAAGAGTGAAGGCTGAGGCAATACAGCAAGGCTGGAATTGCTCAACAGAACCTCTGCCACAGAACAGAGAACAGCTTCTCCTCCTTCTTCCTTCCCATATCCTAAATTCTCTGCATGCCATGTGTAATGGGTTTGTCTCACCTTACGCTGAGCCAGTTTAACACACTGAACAGAAGGCTAATCAAGAAAGAAATTGAGCAGCTTTCTATTGGATTGGGTTGAACTGTCTCAGCTGAGCCAGGTGAGCTCCAGAGCTGATAAAAGCAGAGAGCAGAGGGTTGTGGGCAGGGAACTGCTTCCCAGTAACAACACAAGAGCTTTTCCCTGGCCTTCTCCTTAACTGCTGCTTTACACACAGGTTTACTATTTTTGTAATCATTTCTAGGCATACGGAAGAAATAGCTCCCTGAACTTCCTTTCTTTTCTGTTTTGTGCTTGGGGATTTTCTTTTCCTAAGAAATCCTTGGTTATGCTCCATAACCAAGTGTCAAAGCATTTTTTCTACTAGATATTCATATCACCTACTGCAGCTCTTTCTGTCTCCTAAGCAACTGTGGATTCCACTGATTGCAGCAGATATACAGCTGGTGAATTTTAATTTTCTGCATAAGCACTTAGCTTATGCGTGTGGAATTAAAGACTGTCTTTTATGCCTTTTTTGTTCTATGTTACAGTGCACGTGTATCCACAGGTCACCGTAAGTATCATTGAAGGATGCTCCAGCTGAGCCTGATGCATTTCTGCCATCGCTGCCAAGAGGAGCAGCCAACATCTGGCAAAAGGGAAAAGTCCCTTCTAAGCACAGTGCCCCGAAATGCTGCAGACAGACACGTCCGTCTGCTCTTGTTTGTTGGTGGAAGCCTCCAACGCAGCCTGTAATGTAAACTTCGGCTACTGAATCCCTCCCTTCTTCTAGGCAGCAGTCCAAGGTGTATTTAAAGTGAGCGTCTTCTTGACCATTCGACACAGTGTCTCCAGACCTTCCTCAGCTGGTGCTGCAATGTTGACAGTGGTTTCCTATTGCATTTTTGACCCGACAAACTTGCGAGCCACAGAGCTATTTAAACCAATAAATCCGTTCTGTAAATATTCTTCACGGAAATACTTTTACAGCACCAACAGATACTCTGGCACTGCTGGGCTGCCACGCTTATAAGGTGCTAGTCTTCTCAGTGAAACACCAATGCTGGACACAAAACCTTGTCTTGATGTGCAAGAAGGGAAATCTAGGGCTCATTTACACAGACATGGATGCTTCTGCTGGAGTGATACGGTGGTTTTCAAACCCAGGGATACCTGCAGGTTCATAGATAACTTATGAAGCATTGGTGTAAAAAAAGGACAGAAAAAATAAATTTACTGCAAGCAGGGCATGTGCAGCTCCATTGGAAACTGGAGCTGTAGAATGGGGGATGGGTTGCATGTCAGAGGCGGTTGAAAACTTCTGGTCTAATCCATCACTTCCTTTCCCTACCTCAAAGATCAGGAGTACCCCAAGGTATTGATCCTGTTGAGTAAGTACCATGTGCTCACAATTAAAAGCAGATGTTTGGTGAAATTTCATCCTGTGTTCTCACTGGCATTCATCTCAGATAAAAGCTAAGGTGTCAGATCCCTGCC
Organism: Lagopus leucura; assembly: GCF_019238085.1. Taxonomy (NCBI): domain Eukaryota; kingdom Metazoa; phylum Chordata; class Aves; order Galliformes; family Phasianidae; genus Lagopus; species Lagopus leucura. Next base: position 15,055,563 of record NW_024962262.1, read on the forward strand.
TGTAGAAGCAGTCTACAGCTCTTCACATATAACATCCGAGAATCTTCTAATACATTTCAGCCTGCTAAAATAATAGTTATTTTAAAAAGTAGCATTGCTAGATAGTTGAAGTAGATATTGCATTTAAAACCCAGGAAAGACCAAGAGAAATCCAATGTTGTCAAAATTATAGCCGAAGGAAAGTCAGGGAACCCAAAATTTAGACAGCCATGAAGGAGAAAAAAATGAAAACTATCACAGGATGAAAAGGCACAGCCAGACTGACAGCTGGGGAAACCTAAGTCCTGGAGCCACAAAGCAGGAATAGCCTAAGCATCATAGGTACAACTTGTCCCCCAGCTCTGAGCATCACGGCCCTGCCCTCGGGGTGCTGCTCTGGAGAGCGAGCCAAAGCCAGTCATTAACCAACAGTCTACATTAATACACCAATCTATTTTATCCTTCACGCTGCAACTGCAATTGACTGTTTGGGGAAATTGCTAAACTTGTTCTTTAATGAAGGCAGCTGCCTAATTAAAACTTGGTGGAGATCACCCATGCATTTTACACAGGCTACCTAGCTGCCAACAGAGGCACAACCTACCATAGCTAATGGTTGGGCTAAATACATGCCAATGACCTGCAGCTCCATCCATGACAACAGTGGGGAGCATGCATGACTCACAGCAGTATAAATAATCTGAGAAACCACAAAGAAAATCTTCTGCCAGAAGTTTCCTCTCCTTCCTCTCCTCCCAGCCTTTCCTGGCTTTCCTTAAACCTGAACCTGGACCACAAACCAGCACAGTTCCTTACTTTTTTCTCTCTTGCTCTGATTAACAGTGCTGCAAACTCATGGACCAGCTTACTGACACCCACAGCCACAACCAAAGCAAACACCTTATTGCTAACTTCTGCCAAAACCAGAAGTTTCCTTCTGCAGCCCATTACTCTTATAAACTTCCTGCTTATTTACCTCTTAAATGGGAATATAATATCATCGTTTTCCTCTGCCTTTTAGTAACTTGAGACAGCAGCTCTAGGAATTTTGAATGGATGTATTTAAATAAGTTATTTACTCTGAAATGTGCCTCTGGTGGTTTAAATGTAACCACAATTGTTCCAATTGGGTTAAAAGTCACTGAAACAGAATGGTGTAATAGTCATCCGTATCAAAATCACTAGAAGGGACAGTTCAGTGTAAGCTTCTGTCCGCAGCCAAAAGATATGCAAAATTGCTGAAGAATTTGGAATTTCTGGGTCGAGGGACTTTGAGTATTGCATGGAATGGGAATAGAGTTCAAGTGAGGAGAGGGGTGGTGGAGAGTAAACAAGATAAGAAAAGTTTATAACAATGTGACCAGACTCAGTTTGGTGCCTTCTTGAAAGATGAAAGGAATAACGTCACTTAATGAAAGCTCTGCTGCTTTATGAGAGAGATGGCTTCAGTATAGCAGAAACCAACCAAGCAAAACACTGCTTGAAAGCTGCCCTAGTGTTTCTGAATCTTAATGCAGGGGGAAGGATGCTGTCTCGTAGACTTTCCTCTATCAGTACAAAGAAATAACCAGTGACCAAGCGGAGAAGAAAGGTCAAAAAGACAAGAAGTCAGCAAGAGAATGTAAGCAATAGGATGCTGATAAGGTCTGTGCTGTGCCACAAGCTGGAGAAGAGCAATCAATACCTTTCTGCCAGTTTTGCTTCTAAACCGTTCATGAATATCACTCCACGATGATTCAAATATGAATGAGAAACTGTTTTCCACGTGTTTTTTTTCTCTGAATTGTTGAGAAACTGAGGAGCCAAGATTGCTGAATGCTGTGTTACTTAAAAACAACCCAAAAAACAGCAGTTTTGTCGAGAAGGAATGTTGACTCAACAGCAGATAATGACATGCAGGAAACAAATGGGAATTTATGCCACAAGAGGCCTGTATTATATGAAAAGGATCTAACACTCAAACCGCTCTGGAAACAAATTGTAAGTCTTGTGAACTGAAACACGTAAGGCAGCTCTTTGTATTAAAATAATAAGACATCTCCCCTAATTCATCTCTTTTCTAAGCAAAGTAAAAGAAATAAGGATCATAAATTGAATTGATTAATAAATACTGTGGTAAAAAGTATACTTGTGGCCAAAATACCGGTCTGAAAAGATATTAACCACACACAAGCAAAATATTTCTTAGATTTCCCTAGAGACACTGAATTCCCTCCGAGCCATGAGTTTACTTTTTTCTTTCTAGAATTTACTTGGGGTTCTATTTTGTTCATCTTGCTCCTGTGTGACTAGACCAATGCTTTGTCTTTTCTATGGTCCAAAAGCATCGTTCTCTTGTATTGAACCAATCTCAAGTTAACTCAGAGCAGTATGGCCACAATAGAGGTATTCAGGAATTACAGGGGGTGCTGGATGCCATTCCCATCCATCCTACTGCAGCAAGCTCAGAAAAAATTGAGTTTAACTTCCCCTTCTCTGCTCTGTTGGCACTGGGGCAGTAGGAGGCAGAGAATAAGCAAGAGCACTTGTTTGCTGAAGGCATGTGGCTGCGTATGTCAGAACAGAAGTGCAGCTCTTTATGTATTTGTGTTGCTGGAGTGCCAATCAAGGGCCGGGACCCCATTGAGCCTGTCACCATACAAAAGTGGAACAAAAGCCGTAAGCCTTGCGCTTCAGTTAGCCAGTAAATCACCCTCCTTTAAGGGACGGGGATTTGCATATTTATGGTTGGGAAATAACCATGCTTTAGGAGGTTGGAGCCTCTCCTGTTAGGAGCGCACAGGGGGTTGTGTAGTTGGGAAGAAAAGGATCAGTGTTACAGGCAGAAACCACGTACCACATCCAGCTCTTTCCACCGAGACAATTGCTTTTCAGTTTAAGAATCATTCTTAAAGGTCTTGGGTTCTTTCCCTTTTCCTCAGCCTTGAATAATTTTTGTGACAAGCTATGGCAGCATCCTGTCTTCCTCACAAATGAAAGTTAAACAAGCCATGCTCTAATTCTCCCAGCCAGGGGGATGATCTGTGACAGCAACTTCTTCCATATGCTCATTTTCTATTTTTCACCATTATTCCATAAATAACAGGATTTCAAAATTGCCTACTGCCCAGTACCCATTTATTAGTTGTTTTTTTTTTTGTTGTTGTTTCCTATGGTAGGGGATTTGCATATTAAACTAGTCAGAGTATTCATAAAAAAGTATTAAGAAATAATAGAAATAAAATACTGCTGGAAAAATCACAGAATGGCCTGGGTTGAAAAGGAACCACAATGATCATCTAGTTTCAACCCCCCTGCCATGGGCAGGGTCACCAACCACCAGACCAGGCTGCCCAGAGCCACGTCCAGCCTGGCTTTGCCACTGCAGAGACCCAGAAACAGCAGCTCTGTACATCCAGATCTATCCTGCTATGGTACTGAAAAACGTGTATTGTATCCAGGATTACTGAAGCCACAAGCAAACTCCAAAGCTCACATGCCAAATTAGAGCACATACTACCACTTAGATAGGGTTGTATTTGGCCTAGCACTTGATCCAAAGATAAATTTCTTGTTATGAAGAGCAGGGCTATGAGCTCTCAGCATGAAGGATGAGACAAGAGAAGGGAAAAAAGCCACATCTCCTCAGCCAACCTGTGCAGCAGTGGGTCATGTTTCCAGTCAGGCCTGCACCACAGCCCTCTGTCCTAAGGAAGACCAGCTCTCAAGATGGACAACACTGAGGAGAAGTTGGCTGAAAATAGATCTACACAGAGGTAGCTTTCCTTCAATGAGTTATTTGTTGCTGCCATTTCCCCAGTACCTTTCACCCCTCAGAGGTGAGAGAGCTGTGACCTTTCCATTAGAAAGAAACATGCATGGCCACAGCCAGGGCTCTGCCTCAATAATCCTAGCAGGAGCATGGCTTCCTCCCAAAAAACTTGCCTTCTATGTTTGGAGGCAAGGGAGAGGAATTTTTACCTTCCCTGAATGGAAGGCTGTAAACAAAGCATTCACATCCTGATTCACCTGTGTGTGGGCATCTCCTCAAGTATTTGATCAGACATCACTGCCTGCACTATTACTGCCAGTTACTGACAGACAACCAACCCACGTTTGCTGGGTTAGGTACCTGACAAGCTGTTGATTTGATCCCACTCACAGAAGTGAACAGCAAGTGCCAAGGCCCCTGTAGCAGGGGGAGAGGCTGGAGGAGGGATGCCACAGGGAGAAGACAACCTGCTGCTCAGCTTTTCAAAATGAAGAAATCCTCAGGGAGGCTGAAGTATCGTGTGGTTGTGCATCTTTCAGCGCAGTACGTTACAGAGGAGCCTGCACGTCACAAGCAAACAGGATTTCAGCCTTACACATCCTGGTATCAAAATAATAAGGGTTAGAAGTAGGCTGCCTATAGTCCAAGCCAGTTCACGTGCAGGCGCACTGCCTAAGCTGACTAACTAGATCATCTCTGAGGTCTCTTCCAACCTGAGCCATCCCAGGACTCTATGACGAGGCACTCTGTGCTTGTATGAAATACAGTCATGTGTGGATGAGGTAAAACTTGATTAGACATCTCCAGTATCAACAGATTCCTTTGATATCTCCCACACTGCAATTCACAGTAGTTAGCCTGCTGTTCATGGGCAGGTTTTAAGGCATACTGGTGAGCCAGGTCTGCCTCATGCCTTTGTGCAGAGAACAGGCAGGTAGCTCCTGCTCTGAGCATCACCTCCTGGTTACTTTAGGTTGGACCACTTATCATCCACAAACCATTCCAGAAACACCACGTTTCCTACTCCACGTACCTGAAATACCTCTGCAAACCTCTCAAAACCTGAACCTCCTCCTGAACCTTACCAGCATGCTCTCAAAAACTTTGTCTAGGCTTGAAGTATGTTTAATAGAAAAAAAAAAGTGAGCAGTGAACAGGCAGTGTATTTAGTCCATGACTAAATGCTAATCCTCAAGGCTGTTCTGCCTCTCTTCCAAGGCACAGGGGTTAAGGCAGGAACTAGGCTGCCCAATGCTTTCTGCATATGAAGTGAGGTCTCCCAGGTTATTCTGACTGGACAGGAGCTCAGATATCCTCTACAGTGCCCTCTGTTCTCCATCAGTTGGCACATTTGGCCAGGCTCCCAGCTTCAAAACTCCAAGTCAAGGCCTGTGGATGCCTGGGCTACGTGAATGCGAATCTGATTCAGCCATTTAAGCAAACGACCTCTCTCTGCTGCCTGAAGGAAATAAAGACATTAAACATTTCCTTGTGTTTGTCCAACAATATCAGAAAACACCTGAAAACAGACAGATGGCTGCAGGCTTTCATTACTATAAAATCATTCTAGATGCAAGACTTCCCTCTAGTGGAAACGCTACGAGCTGACAGCTTTGCATTGAAACCTGCGTATAGACAGGAAAAAGCAGTGCCAACAATACTTAAAATCATGATGGTGAAACAGTAAATGCTAAGTTGCATGGTTTCAGGCTGAAAAGAACCCTAGGGTTCGAGCTTCCACGTGCATTCATTTTCATTTACCATGCAGATATTTTCGTTTATCACAAATTACCACAAGACCTGCCCAGACAAGCAGGTCCTGTGTTCTGCAGGCAGCCTCTCACTGCATTTGCATGTTCTCATCCTGCCTGGACAGAAAATCCCATCTCCAGGTAGTTCTAAGCTGCTAAAGCAGTCATCACATCATGCCCACCTGGACCACAGATTAGATTTGAAGGATGTAAGAATGCACCTCAAGATCTTAAAGTGTTTGCATTGTACTATTACTAGTATGCATAGTCTTTAGTGCTATATATAATGCTATTGATATGATTAAAAATGTTTCTTGTTATTCTATCAAACCTTGCCTATATAGAAATGTCAATTTGCCAGAGCAAAACAGTATTATTTATTTGATTAGTCAAAGCCTTTAAAAAATGATAATAATTGAGTATTTTCAGAGGAATAGGTGGTGGTGAAAATAAGAAACACCCTGAGTCTCAGCTCTTACCTATTCCTTCTGGCTTGCCTCCTTTCAGAACTGATAACCAGACTCAGATCTGAGATCAGACAATAGGGAGAGTCCTCTGGGATGAAGGAGATCTAAGGCTGTTCGACTTGCAGGTTACCTCCACAAACTGACTGGATCTGGGTTGTCCACAGATCCTTGATGCATTCAAGCAATTATTTCAATGGCAGCAGACTGATAAGAAAAGATCAGCTACCTCCTGGCATATCACATCTGCTACAAGAGCTCAGTATGTTGGAATGTGAAATACTGATTAGACATACATACACTGTTAGCATTTATATATTATGGCATGCTTCCTCTTGGAAGGCTTATCAGGGCTGTTCAGCTTGATGCCTTTTCTAAATTCAGATTTACTGAGGACACCAAATCATTCCATAGTATTTTAAAGAAAAACACATTTGCTTATCATTTGCTGTTCTTCCTTAATTTTGTTATTCATGCCATACTACCTTACACTTCCTCTGCAACGATTTCTACCTGTAAAGACAGCCCCAAAACTCAGCAGCTTACACCTCCAGACCTTCCACAGGAAAAACAACCACACACTGGGTCATACAAGAACGAATCCCTATTTTCAGGATTCTCAGAACAGGACCCACAATTCTGGAAGTCCAGAAGTCAAGACTATCAGTTTTCTCATGCAATAAACTGATAAAAGAGAAGCCAAGTATTTTTGAGTTTGATCTGCAAAAAATGCAAGCTTAACAGATGCTGGAGGACTGGAATAGCAGCCTTACCTTCCCATCCATACTGCTGCAGCTTTCTTTTGAAGATCTGAATTACATTTCTAGCACCGTGTCATCATGCTAAGACAGGAAGGACTGCACCAACGTCTCCACTGTATGCAGGCTCATAGATGGTGCCAGGGGTCAGCTGAGCCAAAACAACTCCATCATGGTTAGTTACCATTCCCTGCCTGAAACACAAGCTGCTCAACAGCAAACAGCATGGGGAATACATAACATAAAGATGTCCTGCTGCATTTCTAAGGGTAGCATATTGCCATATATGAATTATACACCAATATGATAAATACAGCCATTACTTTTCAACTATTTCGAGAGTTTGGGTTAAACCAGTGAATATGCAACTGAAAAGAAAACAAATTAACAAATGTGTGATGGGCTGATGTTTGATGTCCATAAATACACAAGAATTCCAAAGCAAAGGCAAGTGTGTACAAAATAATTTATTACAGCATAACATATGTTGGCAATATTTTACAGTGAGTCTTCCATTCAACAGTTTTGAATCTAAATAGATGACACACAAAAGAGAATTTTAATTAGAACAGTTTATTTGTCTTAATAAAATCCCCTCTTCGTGAATTCATATTTGCCTTAGAGGGGCTAGTTAATATTACTGAAATTATTTACACTGCAGTGGAATAAAAACAAAACTGACTGAATGATTCCATTACAGTTTCCAGAAAATGAATTTTCTGTACAAGCCACAGTATAGTTATATTTTGATAGCAGTTCTTTATAGAATGTAAAGCTGTCATATGTAGCCATTTTGTCCAGCATTATGCTTTAAATAGGTATATGAGATTCAAACTTCCATTTTCATGTCGTGTATTTAATAGTTAATGCACCAGAATAAAGAAAAAGATTCATTGTGATTTGTAGTCATCCTCTTCGTGCTCCCTTGAACAGCTTTTAAATATAAAACACACTCCTCACATACTGCTTGCTTTGCAGCACCTACAGCAATAGTGTTTAGGCAGGAGAAGTGCTGATATATTGGCCATAAATTCACAACTAAGACTTTTAATGGAGGTAATACAGTAAACTTAGCAGTGAATTTGTAGGATGTAGAGGGGAACTGCATCCCCCTTTACTGTACCTTATGCATTTACCCAATATTGGAGCAGCTTTTTTAACTTAAGTGTCAGTAAGTGAACAGATGGGGAGAAATCAGAAGCGAGAGAAAGAAGGGGAAGATGGAACAACAACAATAAAAAACCAAAACAGACAACAGTATTAAATTCATTGCATTTTCAGGGAGTTGCTTGAGAATACTCAAACAGAAAACGTTAAACTGATCATAAACTTAAGAAATAATAGTTATGGAACACAAGGCAGATAGAATACAGTTTTCAAAAACCCTTAGTTTTCATACAAACCTAATCTTCATATCCATCAACACCGGTTCCATGAGACACACACCTTACAAAAACATGCAAACCGCCAACGTCCACTGTGCTTCAAAAGAAACCAAACTGAGCAAAGGTTAAAAAATAAAACGTAAAAAAAAATAAAATCCCAAGAATAAGAGTAGAAGATGAAGAGGGTCATTCAAGCAGCACTTCTGCCTTAATCTGCTAAAGATGCTCAAAAGATCATTTCTTAACAGGATATGATCACATTCATATGTATATGCAATGACACTCGTGAAAGCAGTCTAACATCCATCATTTTCCTTTTTGTGAGGGAGGGCTGATGGATTATTAAAAGACTTAAAACTGTACAAGTATAAACATGAAAAATGCTGATTAAAGATCATGTTTACATAAATATTGGCAGTTTTTGTTGGGAGGAAAAAAAAGTAACTAACAGGATACTCCATTTCATTAAGCTAACCAAATATTTCATTTTAGACCTGTTAAAGATATTAAAATGCAACCTGGAAAAGTAACCCTGATCCGTATCCAGCCAGCATGTAATGACAGTCAGAGTTTTGTATGTGTGTGTGGGTATGTAGGCACACACACACGGGCTTGCATATGCTACTTCATATTTCATTAGACAGTAAGTCGTGGTTAATGGCTGTATGATTCACAGATGCAATGCTGCTATCATCTTCGTTTGTGGCAGGCATAAAGGCAGATGTAAAAGGAAACAGTTTATGACAGGCTGCTTGATATTCTTCACATTGAGTGTGGCAACTTCCAAAACTGCCGTCAAGCAGTGCCTCAAAAACCTTGGTTAATGTCTACAGAAAGAAAAGGAACAGTTAATAACTGTTAATGCCTTTACATTTTACTAATCTGAACAAACACAGGTATTGCGTTGGTATTTAGATATAATTAACTTTTTCCAAAGTTCAAAAACCTCACTCCTCTGAACGTTAATTTATCGTGACAAATAAAGCATGTATATTATCATTCAGTTAAGTACACATTATTTTACACACTTCTCTCAATACTGCATTTTTTACCTTCACATTTTTGTCTCTCATGTTTTTATCCAATCTAGTAGCCACAGCAATTGCTTTTTCTTGCCTCGATTTGTCCAGAAAATACATCATTTTTGCACCTTATCAGAAAAAAAAAAAAAAAAAAGAAAGCACAACATTGAGATAATAGCATTAGTAAATGCAATGCTGCATATACAGACACACTCAATCCTGTAGAATTACTGGGACAAAATAAACATATTTCCATAATAACACGCAAAGAGAAAGTAGAACCTGGAAAACATCCAGTAAGATGCCTAACAAGATGAAAAGATTAGAACACCACATCTGAAAGAATCAGGAGCAAACATCTGCTGAGATACCTGTACCTGACTTCCCAACACCTGAACCTGCTCAAAGGGAAAAGGGTGCTAGTATTTCTCTCAAGATGCTGTTCTGAAACAGAGCTCTTCTAAGTTTGGGATGACTTACACCCAAACTCCTCCTCTAAGCCAGGCCATTGGTTCTCTGGAGCTAACTTTCTCCAGTGAACCCTGGCAGAACTTGGATAACTTTTGCAAACTAAATGAGATCAGTACTGGAAACTGAAGAAAAAAAAAAATAATAAGTTTTCTCAAATCCAGCAGCTGTTCATAACTTTTCTACAGAAGTAATATGAATTTGTCATATTTGCATGTTTTCACTGTTGCCTAGTGAGCAGAAAAAGAAGTTTGTCCTTCTATTTTGATTCACGCTATTGCTACTTGACAAAGTTGTGACAATATCCCGAGACATTCCAGTTGAATAGAAAAGAGGAGGAAAAGCACTGCTTTTGCCATGTAAGATTTTTATGATTACATTTGCTAGACGTTCTTCTTTTGCTTTATATTTTCTAATTATTTCAACATTAAAAGCTGAAACAGAAGAGATGACGTTGCTTCCATGCTTAAGCTATCAAATCCACTACAGGTGTTCTGCTATTAGACTTCAGAGAGGTAAGCAGCAGGTTCCTTATGCATCTAATGCACAAAGTGAGTAAGTTGTGTGGGTTTTGTTTTTTTTTTTTATTTCCTTTAAGAGGTACAAGCAGGCAGAGAAAAAAAGTAAACAGGCAAGTTTCTGTCTCTTTCCAACCGATGTATAATGAAGAAACTGACTGGTAACATGAATCACTGAAATCAACATGTTTGCAAAAGCACTGGAAAGTTAAACAAACCTGAAAGTTGGTGCTGAATGGAGGTAGCATTGTGTTTGAGAAACTCCTCATTAAAACTTTCCAAATTTTTATTGACAAAGATTTTCTGCATTTCTTGAGTTAGGACCTTGCTCACAATTTCTGGGAGGTTACTGTGGTCAGATACTGGAAAGGGGCAGGGTAAGAGGGAGAGGTGGGAAAAAAAAACACTTTCAGACAACTGTAGAAAACAATGTGAAACAACAAACATCACTGCAAAACTTTCTTTTCTAATTCACAAATTTGTGCCCAGAAACAAATCTCAGATCAACAGTATTGTAAGTCAGCACTTCAGTATACAGAAAACAAATCTGTCAGAATGATTACATTTTGAAACATGTTTGTTGCAAACACATACATGTTCTGATGAAAACATATGCTACTAGTCAGAGTGACTTTCAATCACCTATCTGTGAATGAAGTCAGCAAGAAATATTCAACCAGTTTGTCTTTACAGTCTTATGTACAGTTTATCATCCTAGAACATTTAAGACTTCACATTAAAGTCTGATAAGCTGATATATATGACAAAAGAAAACACTTGGTTTGTCAGTGCTTCTTCTGGGGAGATCTCATTGTGGCCTTCCAATATTTGAAGGGAGTGTATGAACAGGAGGATGAAAGACTGTTTACAAGGGTGGATAGTGATGGGACGAAGGGGAATGGCTTTAAACAGAGACAGGGGAGGTTTAGGTTGGATATTAGGAGGAAGTTTTTCACCCAGAGGGTGGTGATGCACTGGGATAGACTGCCCAAGGAGGTTGTGGATGCCCCATCCCTGCAGGCATTCAAGGCCAGGCTGGATGTGGCTCTGGGCAGCCTGGTCTGCTGGTTGGCGACCCTGCACATAGCAGGGGGTTCAAACCAGATGATCATTGTGGTCCTTTTCAACCCAGGCCATTCTATGATTCTGTGATTTAAGAAATTTATAAACTCTATAGTGCTTGTTCAGTTTCTATTCTTCATAATTTTTTTTTTACATTATTTATTAATAGGCTTCTAAAAATCAAAGTAGTTGCACGTAAAAAGAAAAACATGCATTTGCACAATTTCATTTTAGCTCTATAAATGCATTACAGATGCATTTATATATGAATTACTCATACAAGCTCTCTGCTACGTGTATTTTCTGCTACCTAACACACAAAGCTCACAGCACATACTTCAGTAAGAATCTCTCTCTCATATTTGATACTTGCTTTGTTAAAACATTTAGGAATTTCAAGGGACTCTGGAACACCTACTTCTCTGTGAAATCTAACCAGTGACTTACTGGGTCCACCTGCTGGATTAATGCAGGAAGAAGTACATAAAATTCATGTATATTTTACCCTGCATAGCACAACCTGTGCTTTCTTAGGTATTGCCTAGAAAAACAAACCATTCATTTTTGTCTTGACTTCAGTTTGTGTTTCAAGAGTATATTTACACATGACAAAAACATGTATTTATGTATTCATTCACATTACCTCCTATATCCTTATACATACATATGTACGTACTTCCTATACACATACCAGCTTTAGAGAATTTAATCAAGCACTCATGAAGCCATGGATTATTACTGTTGATAGCAAAAGCTCTTTTGACAGACTGTAACATTAACAGAAACTTTCCTGTGGGAAGGGAAGAAAAACAAAACCACGTTGAGATTAAAATCATGCAACTTCTTCTAGTTCTCTGTGTTAGCTACTGTTTTATTTAGTAAATCTGGTAAAAACATTAGAAATATCAAGGTCTACAGAGAAATCAGAAAGATTTACTTTTTACACTTAACCTTCTTAAGGATACAGAAATTCCTAAAGATCAAACTGACAAAACTGATAATGCTTCTGTTTGGTTTTGTGTTCCCCTAAAGATTACACTACAGATATATTCCTATAGCATTCATCAGGGTATGCTAACACTTATTTTCCTCTTAGCATTTTGCATTGTATATGCCCCACGATTTCTGGATATCACATATCCCTGCTTCAGTCAGTTAAGGAATTATCTGTTTCGGGATATTTTAGACAACAGTCAACAGGGGAATTGGACCAGATGGCCCTCAGAGGTTCCATCCAACTCTAAGGATTCTGTGATTCTGTAACAGTCAAATAACACAGGTCACAGTGAAGAATTAAAAATCTGTAGAGCAAAAATAAGTGATACTTTACCTTTTCTAAAGTATATTTCAAATGCTAATAAATGGGTGTCTATGTTATCTCCAATAAGATTCTTAAGTGGAATAAGGAATTTAATGGCTTCTTCTAATGGATTTTCTGCCTGTTAACAAACACACAATGAGAGTAAAGAATACAAATAAAGGTCTGACACAATCTACCAATAATAGTTTGTTCTTCAGAGCATTTAAACAATCAGAGGCCAAAGGTGAAGTGTTCAAGCACTATTCAAACAAAATTCAGAAAGCTAAGATTTCAAAGTGTGTACTCATGACTTCATACTGACAAAGGCAACAGCAGTGCTAACTCTGGCACCACTCATGTAGTGCAATAGGTTATGGTCTAAGTTAGCAGTTAAAAAGAAAATATGACCACCTCAGGCAAAAAGTTTAAGCTTCTGAAGTTACTTTGATAAAGGGAAATTCTTCGTGCTTAAGGAAATACTGGCTTTGTTTTCATACTCTGTGGACTGCAATCATTTCTGTTAACTTCTTTATTTTCGCTGTATGAAAACTAACAGGGCTTTGGGCAAGAATCATCTTTTTGTTCAGAATCTTATGGAAGATGGCTTACTTTTGGAAGAATCAAGATTTAAAGCCATAATATAAACATAGAACTTCAATTTATCAGAAAAAAATTATCATTCTTCAGTATAAGTAGCCTATAAATAAAAGGTATCTTTGCACACAGAAATTGATGGACTAATTTAGGAAAACTGTATCAATCTGTATCAATCAATCTGTATTATAGGTTTGTTAAGGTAATAACCCAAAGGTAACAAAGGACACCATGCTAACCCTTTCCAGTTTTTCAGGAACTAGTTCTTCCCTAGGTCCACTAGTTTCCTCTTCCTCTTCATCTCGCTTTTTCTTTTGATTCTTTTGCTGTCTCTCTCTTTCTGCATGCTTTCTTTCCTCTTCAAGTTTTGCTTTCTTCTGTGCTCTTCTTTGCTTGCTAAGCATCTTCTTCAGTTCTTTGGCTGAGAGATTTTCTACAGATTAAGTAACAAACACAGTAATTGTTTCATTAAGATGTGTGTCTCAATCAGCCCTCAGGAATGCCACTATGCTCTTCCATCCATTTCGATGTACTTTTATTTGCCAGGGTATCATATCACTGCAGCATCCAACTTTACTACTGGGTTACAACACAACACTTGATCTTGTTTATTTACCCTATGAAAATTGTTAAAAAAAAGCCTCAGCTACTTGAAAGATTAACTACAGGAAGTTGTTAAATCCACGTGACAGATTTTGTCATAGAAAATGAATAATGACTTTGAAAGGTAATACTGAGCTCACGTGTTGACTCTGGCTCAGCTTCTTTCCAACTTTCTGACTAAAGCATCCTGACTGATTTGCATTTCAACTTAAAACAAGCCTGCTACCTTTCATTAACATGCCTGATCCATATACAGCCTTGATAACAGCCTTCGTTTTCTACATATCATCATTATAGCTAAATGGATGCAAGCAACCAGTGTAGTTTCGAGGTAAAATTTCTGGTATGTGTTAAATACTGCCATTATAGGAGACTTCATGCTGTTTGATGGGTTCAGATTTATAAATGAAGAATACACAAAAAGCATGATTTCCTACAGGCTCATACAGAAGTGAGAAGCCTTCACTCTTCCCCACTCCCACTTCAGCTGGAATTACACTCATTTCCACTTGGCCTTCTGTCATATTTCACAGACAACATGATTTGCACAAATAATGTGGCAAGGAAAGAAGAACAAGCTACTGAGGGACATGCATGTTTTTTGTGGCAATGGCATCACATCTACTGGGCCCATCCTGGGGCCAGCCACCATTAAGATGGTGGAGCAAGGAGAAAAATGTTTTATCCCTTCTTTTCTTCCCCTGTGGATAAGTCTACTAAATTGCAACACGAATATTAACTACATGACTTCACAATCTTCCTCACTTTAATTTTCATTAAATACTGCTATATTATATACAGAATCAAAATTAAAGGCAGAATGGAAAATGATGCAAGTTGAACTGTGCTGTGAGGTGTGACTCTTTCTGTGTGTGCTTCATACATATAAATAAAGAGGGAAAGAACTCATTCACCTCAGTAAAAGGTAAGACTCAATAAAAGGCAACATGAAAGGCTTTTGGGTTTAACTCAACATTGTTTGTTTTTTTTTTTTTTTTAATTTCCATGCCAAATATCCTCCCCTTTGCAAAAAGCTAAGTATTAATTAAATCTCTTCTGTCTACTACTGCAGAGTTGACACTTATAAAGACTTCACAGAAGAACAAGCAACTATTTTCTTAAGATAAAAAAAAAATCCTCATAAATCACTTGTCATTGAATACTCATGCCATATTCAATATTCATGCCATGCACAACTGATTTCCGAAGGGAATCTGCATTCTCTTTACAGACTAGTTTCAAATGAATTCACAAGTGTATTGCTTGTGCTAATACACACTTGTCCATGTATTTTTTGGCCCCAAAATTACATGAAAAATGATACATGTAACGCAATGCTAACTAGTATCACTATAATGTAATACTACCAAATCTATAAAGATTAAATACATGTTAAAATATAATTCTTACAGCAAGTCAGACTGCTTTCCCACCATATCTACCCATTATGTTTCATAATTCACCAGTTATTGGCACTTATCTTTTGTTTAAATGTATAAATGGCTGAATTCAATTTGATTTTCCTCTTATGGTTCTGAAATACTACTCCTCTCTCAAATACTCTAGCTGCAGCTAGGTTCATTCACACACTGGTTTTACAATATGATGTGGGGAGAATAGAGGGGGAAAAAAAAAGCTGTACTATGTTATCTATGATTTCTTTCCAGTTACTGATCAAATAATAAGCAACAGAAATGGAACAAGGCATTTATGTAACAACTCACTGATTCTATAGCACATAACTTATATAGCTTAAAAAGCTTTTACTTTTCATACACATATGAGCCTCCGTTATAGTCTAGATACCTGAATTCACTTCTTGTTCTTTGCTTTCATTGGTAAGAGGATTATCATGAAGCTTCAAGTAGATTTCAATTGCTGATCGAGCAGCTTTGAAGTAGAAGGCATGTTTCCTGAGCACATCTTCTAATCTCAAAAGGTCTACATAGGCACGAAGAGTCATCTTTCTCATGCAGTATGTGTGGAAGTCAAATTGATCATCCGTTATCTCAAAAAAATGCTTCAAGGAGGGGAAAAAAAGGAAACCAAGTCTAAGGCATTTCCCTGGCTTACTCTATTTTTAATATAAATGGAGATAAAATTATAACTGATACTACAGGCATTATTTAACAAGCATAGAACTATTCTTATAATACTGACCATCCAAGAGAATCTGTCAGTAGGAAGAATAAACCCAGGAAAATCTCATTTTGTTTGCAAAAACTATAATGATAATGTTCAAAGGCTTAGGCACTCTTTAAAAGCCAATTGAAATATGATTGCTCTTATTAAAAAACAATTAGCAAAAAGACAGCGTGAAGTTAGTGCAGAAGTAGTAGGTAAGAGACAACATACAATACTGAATCCTTTTCACTATTCCACAATAGTTTTACACATAACAGATAACAGATGCCATCCTTAGCTATTACAATAAATCACCAAGAATTAACCTGCTTTAGAAACTTTTAGAAAACTTGTATGCAAAGAAAATTGTGCTGTTTACAGCTGCAAATATCTTTATTAACAGGAATAAAATAAAGTGTTTTTACCTACTTACCCTTTCTACTTCGTGACACTTTTTCAAGGCTTCACCGTACTTCCCTAGCCTTTGATAAGCTGCAGCACATTCAGTCTGGAACCACATACACTGCATCTCATTTAGGTTTTCCATAGCAGAAGTCCCTTCCTGAAATAGGTGCTATTATCACTTTTTGCCATTAGAGTTTACCATCTTTTTTCAAACATGACTAGAACTTGTTTGTTAGCCCGACAAAACCTATTTGGATTCATACTTCATGCTTTTTCATGGGAAGCATTCTTTATATATTTAATATTCAAGATCGAGAACAAACTGGAAGCACAATCCAAATATCAAGAATTCCAGTCACTGAAATCAAAACATTCTACGACAACACAAAGAAAATCCCATTCAATTCATTATGTTTAAATATTTAGGAACAGATCTATCCTATCTTACTACTGGTATCTACTCACTTCTTGCCCTTGCCTTCACACAATCATATACAGTGACTTCACAGAATGCCAGAATGGCTTGGGTTGAAGGGTCCTGTAAGACCTAGTTTAAATCCTCTTGCTGTGGACAGGGTTGCATCCCATTATATCTAGCTAACCAGGGCTTTATCCAACCTAGTTTTGAATGCATCCAAGGATGGGGAATCCACAACTTCTCTAGGCAACTCGTCCCAGTTCTTCATCCCATTCTCAGTGAAAAATTTCATCCTAATATAACATTTAATCTAAATCTCCCTTTTTTTCTTTTTTTTTCTAAATTTTAGAACTACTCCCCATTGTCCTACTGGTATCAGACCATGTAAGAAGTCAGTCTCCTCCCTGTTCATAAGCTCCCTTTCAATTCTAGGAGGCTGCAACTGAGTCTGTCTTCATAGGAGAGGTGCTCTGATCCTCTCAATCACCTCTGTGGCTCTCCTCTGGAACTGCTCCAACATCTCCATATCTTTCTTGTGCTGGGGACCCCAGGCCTGAATGCAGTACTCCAGGGGGTTCCTCACAAAGGCAGACTGGAGGGAGACAACTCGTCCCATCATCCTGCTGGCCACCCCTCTTTTGATGCAGTTCAGGATACAGTTGGCTTTTTGGGCTGCAAGTGCACAATGTTTGTATCAAGTTTATCACCATAAGAACTCCCAAGTCCTTGAGAGCACCTTTGCAGGGAAGGAATTCTCTCAGTCTGTACACAACTGGGATTACTGCGACTCACGTGCAACACCTTGCTCATGGCCTTGTTGAACCTCATTAGGTTCACGTGGGCCCACTTTTCAAGCTTGGATCTCATCCCTTATATCAAGAGCATCACTCAGCTTAGTGTTGTCAAGCTTGCAGAGAGTGTACTCAATCCCACTGAGCTTTAGCAGTCGAATTTCAAATGGCTCCCAAAAACACCGAGGAAGCTTGGATTCACATTCAGGTTTTTTCACACTTAAGAAGAATTAAAGAGCCTAACTTACATACGTGTTTTAGGAAACCCCACCAAGTAGCTGTCTTTCACAGTCAGTTACACAAATAATATGGAAACCCAGACTTGATGAACCTGAATTTTATATAAATATAAAAAACTATTACCACATTTAAACTGTTTGCCCTGCTTTTTATAAATGGAACTGCCTTATAAAACTGTAGTCTGTAGCACTAGTTTCAATGAAATGTTCAAGTCCAAATTACATCTATGTAATATAATTGAGCCATAATGAATGTAGTAGCTTGCACATTCCTGTGCAGTTAGCTCAAATTATATTATTGGCAAATGGCAGATTTTGCAAACAAGGTATTCACTGGGGGCATTTTCAGAGAGGTACTTCAGAAGTATGTCACTACAGAAGTACTTCTGGACAAGTACCTCTGAATAACCGTTCTCTCAAAATTTACTGGCTCTTGACAGTTATTTATCACTAAGTGCAAGCTATGACACGCATTATTTTAAAAATGGACACTTGAAAAAAGATAACTTCCTGATCTTAGTAAAAAATTAAGACTTACATTAGCAAAGTTAAACAAGAACTGCCAAAACCAAACAAAACCTCCCTTCATTACAACAGGAAACTTACCCTAGTGAATTTAGAACACATCTCTTCTGCATCCTTCACCATATTGGCTCGCAGCATGTATTTAGCACATTTAGAATTGATAAATCTGTCAGCAGTATCCAAAGATTGTGCTTCATCCATCCATTTGGCAGCTTCCTTCAGGTTACCTACATGCTGTTGCAAGAAAGTAGTTATGGAGAAATTAAATAACTAAATTTCAAGATAAACTTTATATTGACCAACTCTTGAAATCTACAATTACTGGCATCTCTCTTTCAGAAGTAACAGAGACAATATTCCTCTGCTTGTCCCCCCTCATTCTCAACCACATTTATAAATATTTTTTAAGAACATCAACGATTTGCTTTAAGCTGCGACTCACTTCCGCAAATCTAAGCAGAGAAGAGGGGTTTTCATTTTCTGACTGACTGCACAGTGCACAAGGAGAAACCTACATGAAAGTCAATACTCACTGTGCTATCCACACACTCACACCAGTTTCATGGGACTTCTTTGCTTTTCTTTTTTTCTTTCTTTTTTTTTTAATTTAAAAGCTGTATACTCAACATGTCCAAATTCACTTTTTACCTTGTAAATTTTTGCTTTTAAGTAGAATAGTTCTATTAATGTTGGAGTGCTTGCAATTGCAGCATTAATGTAATCCAAGGCCAAAGAACACTGGCCAAGTTTGTCAAAGTGCTGTGCCAGGAAATACCGAACCCAGAGCAGCGTCGTTGGGGGCTCTCTCTCTCCATTTTCTGGAACAAAACAGAAAAGGTTTCATTAACCAATTAAGACTGAACACAGCATGTGAAAAACATACAAAAAAAAAACAAATCGTAGCAAATTTATCAAGTATTTCCTATAATGCTTTCATTTAATAAACATTAATTTATTACATCCTTCTCTTGCAAAATAAGTTTCAGCGTTACAACAATTCTTCTTAGCTGCCGTAAACAGTAATTACATCATCATTAAGACAAGAATCAATACATAGAAACTTACCACATGGACCAAAAAGGTCACATGTTCTCAAAGAGGCTTCGTAACCAGTAACAAGTTCTTGGATTGTAGAGACCTGCATATAAAAATAGCAACTTAACTTCAGCTTTACTGTTGTTTATATGTACATTAACACACTGAAAAAACACCTGGGCAAAATTTGAGAAGCTATTCTAAAATAATTTCTCAACTAAAAAAAAAAAATACTGTAGATATCATCACATAACTTAATTTCACTTTCAGAAAGTATCTTTGATCACGTTTTAACTGGGGATATTGCAGAAAGCAGGTGTAATCTTTGGCAGCATATTTACAGGGGTAGTGTATGTGATCAGTATCCTTCACAAGTTACACTTTAAAAATTGTATTTATTAAGAGCCAACTGAAACAAGGTGCTTTGGAAAAGGATGGGCACAATAATGAAGATAAGGGCCAGGCTGTTTTAGTTTTCTAGCAAATGATAGGTACTACTGAAGAACTATTATTTTATTAATAAGAAGGCATTGCTGCTTGGAATACTGAGGGCATCCCTTTATCTGTACCCTCTAAAGATTGATTAAGGCAAACACCTTCTGAAACCATACCTTGTTCACAGTATCATTACTCATTCCAGAGCTAAAGACTCAAAGTTCAGTTTTAGTTTTAGTCTCGCACTACTAAACATTGAAATGTACAAGTGTCAGTATCTATCTTATTTATATTATCTTTTCATGACAAACAACTATTCCAGAAGCAAATCCATGGCTTACAAGTGTCACTTTGGATTTTTAAGCTTTTTATCATTCAGCCTGTTTTGTTGCAACATCTGAGACGTGCCTGCCACACTTAGTGAGCAGATAAAGCCTCTTAATGAAACAAGAACAGTACTAACAAAGGAAGAACTATTACCCATGTTTGTATACCCAAAATGCTGAAGGGAAAATGAGATCTTGAAAAATGAGATCTGGCTGTAAACATAATAGGATAACAGCTACATTAACCAATCAAGTCAAACTTACAGGTTGTAAAAACCAAAATCAAGAGGTAAAAAAGACGAAAAATAAGACGATCCTACATTAAAAATATGTGGTTACAAGAGTAAAATGTGGAGAGAGCAGAATTACAGAAGTAGGATTTGTCAAAGCACCACTTCATGATGCAGTTGGGGAGGAGCAGGAAGGGGAGAGAAATCAACTTTGTTCCAGAAGACCAAAGCAGCACCATAAGCAAGAAATGGTGTTTGAAAGAGCAGAGGTGTCAGGCTCAAGTCACATGCAGCCAATGTAAATGTCTCAAAAAACATAATAAAATGTATAAGCAGATCTAAGTTCTAGAAAACTCCGGGCAAACCTCATGAGAGTTTTCTGGTAACAAAATCTCATAAAATACAATAAAACATTACATTTGGCCAGCCATTAAGTGGAAATCTGTGCCATGCATTATATAATTTTCCTTTAGGCAGAGCAAGAGAGGACTATCACACACAGGAACAACGATATGGGGATGAAAAATGCAATGTTAGGGCTACAGTAGCTTAAATTTTATTTTCTTATTATTTTTTCTTCACATTAAGTTGAATGAAATGACAAATAGAAGTAAAGAGGAACACGTTAAGGAAAGATTTTTAAGAGGCAAACATATAGAACAAAGGTGAGGTGATGTATGCAATGGGAGATGATAAAACAACCCACTACAAATAGCAAATACTTAAATTACTAATGCAAAACATTAGTTTTTCAAATAAAACTAAACCGTTTTCTACGGTTCATTACTAAAAAAGTCAGATTACTAAATTAATTGCATATCCTCTTATTGCAGCAGCCAGGTAAGACAGTTTAATAGACTTCTGTTTCAACAAAAATCTTCAAAAGATTAACTCTATTTCATTCTTCAATGAAGTAACTGTAAGAAAAGGAACTGAATGTAATTACCAGTACAAATAACACAGTTTCAGTTACTGCCACTGTAAGTCAGTACAAACTTATTAGCACTTCTAGTGCACAGATCAGAAGCTGCTTCAGGCAGTTTCAGAAGCAACCCAGACATTTCACATTTGGCACTGGCTTGCATCCCTGTCATTTGAATTCCTTAGAACATGCTTTACTCTACTGTTCTCAAGAGATTTTCTCCTTTTGTATTTCTAGAATTATACATCTTTTTTGCTTCTACAAAAGTTTTGTTACTTGATAAATGTTACTTAGCTGTGAGTTAGCATGCTTATGTAGGAGATTCCTCAAGCACACACTCTCAGGTATATTACAAGAGAGAGAACTGGGAAATGCCTTCTGCATGCTTAGGTCGAAGATTGAATTATTCAGTGATTTTAATGAGGTTAACTTTGTCTTCTCCTTCAAGCAGCTGCACACTCCACTGCAATCAAGTAGCAAGTAGCAGCTTTAAGAAGATGCTGCCTTCCTAGAGACAAGTCCAATCTTGCCTCTGTGTCAAATGCACAAGCATCTGAAATTTCAGTGTTTCAAATAGAATGTGATGGATGCTACAATTCTGAGACCCCACAACAGGGCCAGAAATTTCTACACATGGGAAGGCTCTGGCTAGACCATTCAAATATTGTCATGAAGTGCTAAAGAAGGAAAAATTAACCAACAATTCTTCAGCTTCCAGTCGTTGATCCAGCATGGCTTAAGAATTTGCTCTATTTTTCCACCTCAGCAGTTACAGCAGAAAGGCTTGCTTAAAAAAGCTTCACGAGAATCTCTCCTACTCTTGGACTCACCTGCCTCAAGAAACTCAAATTACGCTGTAAGAAAAAGACGAGTTTCTCTATTCAAATAGAATTCTGTAGCAGTACTTCACATTGAAGAAGAGCCAGAAGTGTGGGCGCTTCTCATTCCTTATCTACAAGAACAAACATGCACCCACTGCCTTCAAGGCACTCAACTCAGATGAATTGCATAAAACCTTAAGTAGCAAGAAAAACAGTAGGAATTTCCAGGAATCAGAATTGTCTTAGCATTACCAAGCATTTTTCAAATAGTTAGCAGCCCGAAAGGTCAAACACTGCATTCTGGCACAAGTATTGTATTTCCAAGCAGAAATTCCTTTCACGTCAGAGGCAGGCGTTACACAGATTAGGGTTTCTGAACACTGGTACAGAGACAATTTAAGTCAACTGTAAGCCCTCACGAGGAAGGGGATAGGCTGCTGCCTATCAAAATGAGGGAGTAACTTAAAGAATAATCTTCCCCAATACTGACAAAGCACTCTGCTTTAGCAAGAAGATTTCCACTGCAGAAGGACCTGCGAAAGAGGGAAAAGGGGAGGTAGAAACGGATAGAGAAACAAATTGTGGAATTGTTCATCATCATCATAGGATGAAGACAGTCTTCTTTGCTTGAAATGAACTAGGACGTTTCCCAAGACAGAACCTCACAATTTGGCTCGTATGTCAAACTGTGACAACTCCTTATGACTTAAGATGTCAACATGAGTGGTTTTCATCACCAGAAAGGTTGTTTTTCACAGCTCATTCTGAAGACCCACAGAGGGAGGACTGCATAATCAACTAACAAGAACCACATTCTTGTATCTTGCATTTTGTTTTAATGTGAAAGATATATATAAGAAAGAAACATGCATCATATTCAAAGACTATGTTATCTGTGAACTTGGAGTTCTGGAAATCTGTCCTGTAAACTTGGAATTGATCGACTTTTCCTCTTACAAAGGTCTCCATAGCAGTTTCTACTTCCTAAAACAAACAAACAAAAAAATGCAAGCAACCCTTGTTGCTTTTGTTGTTGTTGTTTGGGTTTTTTTAGTCAGCAATAGAAACAGATCCTGAACAGCCACAGGACCTTGCCATCTAAAAAGAAAACTTCTCTTCAATCATAGGGCTACTTAAAACCAGCTCCAAGAAATGTGGAAACTCCGTCTTACTAGCAGAAGTATACCCCAAAGCTGAATAAAGTAAACTCCTTGTTGTCACCTCCAAATGAAGCTGAATTTTCAAGGTATTTCCCATTACCAACACTGCATATGGTAGCACTTGAAAAAAAGTGTTGAAAAAAGGCTGTGAGTAAAATATGTCAGAGTATAACTGGGTTTGATGCTACTTTTCCAACACAGCAGAAGAGGTATGCACTCAACTTGCTAAGTATACTGATGCCTATGTGAAAAACCAAAAAAGTTGCATCTTTCAAAGTATGTAAAACCATCTGCAAGTTGTTCAGCTACAGAGTACTCAAAGGTTGAAACCACTGTAGTGCAAAACTTCAAAACAGACCTCACCATCTACAAAAGCTGGGATAACTAAAGACCAAAGGGCAAGCTAGCTTTGCAACAGTAGCACTGGCATTTTCCTTGGGCCAAAGGAAAGTTATGTTGGCATTAACAAATACCTGCAGCCAAATTTATGGGAGTACTTTCATACATACTTTAATCTTCCACAAGACAGAAAGTATCCGCTGTGTAGCCTGAAGCAATACTCTAAATTCTCGTGGGAAATGGAGGAACAATAGAGAGAAACTACATCAAAACTTCCAAGTCTTTCTACAATGAGATAAAGTGTTTATAGCATGCAGAAACAGTATCAGTGTACCTTGAAAAATATTTCAGAAATTAGTACCTATGAAGTTTAGGCAAAAACAGAAAGCAGCTGCTAACAAGGCTTTGGATGACTGCTTTTTGAACAGGCCTTGTGGCTGGTCTGTGGTGTACAAATAAAAGCTGAGCTAAACCACCTCGTTCTTGAGTTGTCGCTTTTATCAGTCCATCTTTGAGATGGTGGTGATTATTTACACATGTAAACAAAAACCAGTCAAAACTATGGAACTGAAAACTGAGGAGTTTAACCACAAAATAATGAAAGGGAATACAGTGAAGCGTGGTTTGTAGCTTTTATTTTGACGCTATGTACCATTCTGAACAGCTTTCTTTAGATACAACTTGCACTAAAAAAAAGCTCTGATACGAAGAAGAACATCTTCTAAAGTGACATTTCTTGAAAATTCATTTCTAAACTCCATTTGCTCACAGCAGCATATTCATGGCCTGAATGAAAATCGTTACTTGATTTGTGATGGACAGAAGAGACATACAGATTGGAAGGAGCATGCATCCTCTCCTGTAAGTTCCTAAAGGTAATTGAAAGGAGAATCCTGGGTTTAAAGCCAGCCAGACTGTACCCAAAAGGTAAATTCCCAACCCAGAGTCTCCCCTCTACAGATACATAGTCATAGATCTGAACATTCAGGCCTCCAAAATATTGAAGAATGAAAATATTTCAAAGCAGCAGATGATACCCAGCACAGATACATCATGTGAGTAATAGTATTTCAGTCCAAGGGATGCTGAACATACCTTACTGGAGAGATATACTGGAGAGTGAATACTGTGATTCTGTGATACTGGAGTGATACACAGAGATTAAAGAAGCTTCAAATAAAGAAGCTACTATTAAACTGAGAAAACAACAAAGAACTCAATTAACAAAACAGAACAGGTCCACAGACAAAAAACCAAAGGTTTTGGTAAAGCTAACAAAGACAAGAAGCATCTTCATCTATAGCCAAGAAGTGGTTGGCATGAACTGAAATGTGCTTTTCATCAGGGCAGCAAAGAACAGAGCATGCCAAATATGAGCCAGCTGGCACACAGGCACTGTACAAAAGGTCTGAGTTCAGGCTCTTATGGTGTATCCATACAGAAAGATGTACATAGGCAGCTACTTGAATAAGAAATTCCATTTCCTGTGGCTTACTACTATAAATTCGTC
Organism: Lagopus leucura; assembly: GCF_019238085.1. Lineage (NCBI taxonomy): Eukaryota > Metazoa > Chordata > Aves > Galliformes > Phasianidae > Lagopus > Lagopus leucura. The sequence goes on from NW_024962262.1 coordinate 15,080,498, forward strand.
TAAAGGAATATCCAAGATGAGAGCATGTATAAGTTCACAGAGAAACCAAAAAATGATTTCAGCAAGAGCCACAGCGCTTGATTTTTTTTTAATACCTTCTATAAAAGCAGTAAAGAATCCACATTTACCAGTGCAAAAAGGAAAGGTATGGGGTATGCACATAAATGAGCATCTCCAGTTATATCCAAGGCAGCTACACACTGACTGCACTACTCGCAACCAACTTGCTTTGACTCTCTTGAAAAGTTTCTGTTCCATACCTTGTTACATATAAAATTGACAAGCTCCTTTGAAGCTGAGGAACAGTAACTGGTATAAGATCAGTTTCACATTAAACAAAAACTTGAAGATGACTATACGAGGGTGAGCCATGAATTTAAAGTGCCTCAAATCTAAGAGAATAAAAATTAAAACTAAATGTAAGGATTTGTTTTAAAGCAACACTCTTTGAATACCTTTCTTACACTGTCACGGCATCTGAATAACAGTGCTGCTGTTAAGGTACCTTTTGGAATGGAAAAATGCAGGACTCAGCAGCACTTGAAAATGAACTCATAAATTCCATATTGCTGGGAAAATTCTGTAACAACTGAGTCTTTTTCATTAAAACTTCTATTTGTTAACAAAATCAAACATGAGGTGGGGTGGCCAGCAGGGACGGGGAAATGATTGTGCCCCTCTACTCTGCTCTTGTGAGGCCCCATCTGGAATACTGCGTCCAGGTCTGGAACCCCCAGTACAAGAAAGAGCTATTGGAGAGGGTCCAGAGGAGAGCCACAAAGATGATCAGGGGGCTGGAGCACCTCCCCTACAAAGACAGGCTGAGGGAGCTGGGCTTGTTCAGCCTGGAGAAAAGAAGGCTGTGGGGTGACCTCATTGCAGCCTTTCAGTACTTAAAGGGAGCCTACAAACAGGAAGGGAATCAACTCTTTGGAAGGGTAGATAACAGCAGGGCAAGGGGAAATGGTTTTAAGTTGAGGGAGGGAAGATTTAGGTTGGATGACAGGGGGAAATTCTTTACAGAGAGAGTGGTGAGGTGCTGGAACAGGCTGCCCAGAGAGGTTGTGGATGCCCTGTCCCTGGAGGTGTTCAAGGCCAGGTTGGATGGGGCCCTGGGCAGCCTGGTCTGGTATTAAATGTGGAGGTTGGTGGCCCTGCATGTGGCAAGGGGGGTTGGAGACTCACGATCCTTGAGGTCCCTTCCAACCCTGGCCATTCTGTGATTCTGTGATGACTAGGTTATTTACATTGTTTCAAATTCAACTGCACATCTAGCTATTATTATTTATAGTTTAACTTGCCTCAAAAACCTCGTACTAACTTCAAAGAAAATTATCCAACATGAACAGGTTTAAGAGTACTCATGCTCACTAAAATGGGAGCATCCTATTCTGGCACTACCTGAAACAGTTTATTTCCTCTCCTCTCCATTTATTTTAAAATTTCCCTTATTTAGCATATACTGATACTGCAGAAGTAATGTCTTCCACTATGAACGTACCAGATATTAACCAGATTCTGAGCGAGTCCACATACCAGATTTCGACTCCTATAATTTTAACTCAGCCATCTTACTTTTCTATCTACAGTTAAACTGGCAGTCAGCAGAAACATGGAAGCATTCCTTGGTTGACTGGACCTTCATCTCAGAGTTACTTCATCTTAAAATGTAGAGAGATTCAGAGCAAAACTAACATTTTTCTTACACAAACCACCAATAGTTCAGAGGGCAACTACAAAAATGGTTGCAACTCGTTTAACTCCTTTAGCTCGCTATATCAAGGAGGGAAGGTGCTGTCTTTCTTGTAAGAGGTAAAGAAAAATCTTTAGATTTTTCTAAAGACTGTTGTTTCTGATTTCTGACTGTCCTGTTTCTTCCAGCCACACATTCTCTCATCCAGTATTTCCTCACAGTCTCCATGTTTTAAGCTGCCCTGAAAAAGGGCACATGTGCTCTAATGTCGAGCTTCAGTGGAATCAACGCACCTGCAACACAATCGAAGCAAACCTTGATGTTGACTAATTGAAGACCTTTACTCTTGGGATTTTTATCTCGTGGATATAGAAATCAATGTGTGTGGAGAACTAAGGAGCACTTCTGAATAAAGCTCAAGTACAAAGAGAATGACTGTTGTGGGAAGGGGGGTGTCAGTACTTCAAAATCTCCTGTGAGGAACAGTAAGGAATAAGGCTGTTTGTAGTCATTTGTGATACAGACAGTAGTTTACAGAGTATGAAAGCAGCTACATCTCATGTCTTCTCACACTCTTAAGGTAATTAGCTTCCAGCAGAACAATTCTGTCAAGGGCCACAGCTACAATAGCCACGAATAGTAGCTTAGCATGAAAAACAGAACTCAATCTGTTGTGGGCACTCCTAAACACAAATTTTTGTTTCTTGACTATGCAAGAGACTACAGCTTCATCTCAATACAGCACACACTGTGTCAACTGTGTAAGTTGACAGGCACTCAAATCAGCATATGTAGTTTAAATTATTTAAAAACTAAAAGCCTGACAGATAAAAGTTTAATAAGACTCCATAGTATATAGCAGGCTTTTGAAAATGAAGTCTAGGGTAATAGAAAACTTGAGAATTGACCACTTAGCTTAAACTTTTCTTTTAAAACTTCAGAAACTGAAGCACCAGACAGAGTAAAAAACTGTAAAAGTGCTTACAGTATAAAACAGCCTTGCAACTGAGCAGCAGGTCTGCTACACCAGCAAAAAGAATAAGACATCCATATCAAAATACTTAACATACATGCTGTATCATACTGAAACGTTCTTCTTGTAAACGTTCCTTGGTTCCTTCAAATTTCTCACTCGCATATCAGTTCTTCAAAAGGTTATTGCAAAAAACCTTACAAATACTGAAAACACAACTCAATACTACTCCAAAAATATCAGCCATCCACAAAAATCCCATCTTATTCACATTTATAGACGTGCTTTATTTGTATATTCCAAAGTTCTAGTGGAAAACAGAGTACCCTGGTTAGAGGGGGGAAAAAACCCACAAAGGCACAAGTTTGTTTATGCAGAATGGTGCTGCCCTTTCATTATAGTCTTCTGTCTGCCATGCCTATAACTGACTCTTTTTATTCAGTTATCTACAGTTCCCATCATTTTTAACCATTGACTAAGTAATAGAGACAACAAATTCACTTTGATATGCAAGTTACCTTTATGGTGTACTTATCAATCAGTGATACAGAAATTCAGTATTTTGTGGCAAGATCAAGAAAATCAAATGAATAAATAATTTCCAGAAGCAGCACAAGTATGTTTTAAATGATATTCTTCTGAAGTAAAATGAACTATCTTTTCTAGAAATAAGTACAGTTCCTCAAAGCTTGCTATCAACAACAGCCCTGCTATACAGAAACATCTCCCTCAAAGCACGTGAACTTCATTTATTTTAACCATGCAGTAGGATCTTTCTAATGGGAATAGTTAATTTTCACATCTTTGATCCAACCATCCTAGAGAGATTGACACTGCAGAAATGGTTTGATTGCTTAGAAACATAAAGCTAAACAGTAAAAACAAAGAAAAACAAACATGAGAACAAATTGAAATAAACTGCTGCTTCCACAAACACCTGAGCAGTTCCTTCAACAAAAACAAACAAACAAACAAACAAAACACAATTAAAGGACCTGGGCAGCATGAACAAGTGGGAATAGGAACCACTCTGTTCACAAGTCTGGGTCCTTACATGAATCAAATCCCTCAGCAGCAGTACCTGCTGGAGTCACAAAAACTCTGTGCTTGTTACTCTCTCTATCAGCATACAGAACATGCAGTGATCACAGTATTTTCTAGGATAGAGCTCACATTAATTAAAAAACCAAGATGAAGATGACAAAGTTTGGGAGTTGTGTTACCATCTTCTCAAAGAACAGGTTGGTTTAGGGTAAAAGACAGTTTTCTCTTTAACTACATGTCACTGCATACTGTACTACAAAGTACTGCATAACTTCTGTAAGTAAATGCCATTGCCACTGTAGAAAGCAAAAGTTACTTAGCATAGTGAGTATGAGTTAGAGATAAAAGTCAAAGGCACTGGACACCCAAGTCCACTCATCTCCATAACACAGAATCTAATTTAATTGCTGAAAACCTAGGATATGGTATTTGTCAAGCCTTGCAGAGAACTGCTCCGCTGAGCATCCCAACAGCTGTTGTGTATTAACACAATTAACACACCACACAATGATCCATTGCAATACTGTACCAATCATTCCTGCTGTATACATTACAAACACCAGCAGGTTTGCCCAAGCAAATTGTCTTCATCTGCAGGCAACTCACAGTAAGCATGAGCTATTTGACCTGGGGAACAATTCCTGGGATAGTTATGACTCAGGGCCAAAAAGATGATCAAAGAGCTGGAGTACCACTCCTATGAAGAAAGGTTGAGGCACTTAGGCCCGTTTAGCTTGGAGAAAAGAAAGCTACGAGGAGACCTCACTGTGGTCTTCCAGTACTTGAAAGGCACAAGCAGGAAGAGACCAATTTTTTTTACACACTCTCATAGTGACTGAACAAGGAGGGGATGGCTTTAAACTGAAACAGATGAGATTTTGGTTAGATGTGAGGAAGAAAGGATCAGGTTGCCCAGAGAAGCTATGGAAGTGTACAAAGCCAGGTTGGATGGGACCTTGAGCTGGCTGATCTAGTGGGGGTCAATCCTACCCATGGCAGAGGGGTTGGAGCTAGATATCTTTAATCTAAACCATTATATGATATGATTTTAATGAGATCACTGGAATTTTACTGGCATCTCTCCTCCACTTTTCCTTCAATACAATGAAAGCAAATTCAGCATCGGTGAACAACTCCATCAACAAAGCGGCTAATTGACTGATTTCTAACAAGTGCAGAACATCTTTATACAGCTCCTTACCTAAAAGAACAGGAAGATAATAACTGATAAAACATCAAATGCACAATTATTACACTGTCTGTTAGAATGTGCACTGTGGAAAATCACAGAAATAAAATGGGATGCTATATATGCCATTTTGAGGATTCCAAAATCCAGAATGATGAATGGAGGACTGTACTGAAACAACGAGGAGGTTCCTTTCTATCAATAGCACCCTCAGCCTAACCAGATCACACACTTGAATAAGCAACCTACTCTTCTGTAAAGTGCCTACCCTGCAGCAGTAGTTACAGATGCTTCACTTGCCATGTGGCAAACCATGCATGTTCTCACATTTAACCTAACACTAATGCAAATCTGCAGCTATTCACCTGTATTTGAAGTGAACCCATTTCTAAAAAAGCAGGTTCTGTGGAAAATGCTTATTTAACTCTTCATGAATGATCTGAGAACGGAGAAGCAAGAAACATTAGGAACTGACTGGGAGCTTTGCTGACAAACAGATATAAAACCACTAAGATTCCAAATCACAACATGCCAATTGGTTACCTCAATGCTCCTGCCTACATGCATTCAAGGCACGCCCATCTTTCTTTTACACTTTTGCACTGTTTACTCTAAGATCTTAATGTTGCCAGGCTTGTGTAAAAAGCATTAACCCCAGTACTGAAGTACAGTTCATGGAGTAGCTTGCACTCCAGCAAGTCAAAAGCTACAAGCTGATCTTAAACTTGAAGGTAAGACTCTGTACAGAAGTACTTACACAGAACTATTAAGGCTAGAGAGGACCTCTGCAGACCACCCAGTCCATCTCCTCCCTTTACAGAACAGGGCCAGCTGAAGTCAGTTACTCAGGGCTAGGTCCAGTCACATTCTGACTGTCACCAGGGACAAGGGACTCTCTCACTCTGTTCATTGACAGTTGTCATGAACCGGTGAGCTCAGAGCTACACCCAGCACTCCAGATGCATCTCATGAAGGGACTGAGCAGGATTGGCCTCCCTCAACATCGTGGTGCTTTTCCCCAGGCAGCTCAAGGTGCTGTTGGCCTTCTTTGTCACAGGGGCATGCCACTGGGTTACATTCAGTTTGCTATCTGAACCTCTATGTCCTTTCCTGCAAAGCTGCTTTCCAGGGTGAATAACCACTTCAGTAATTTCTACTGAAACACGTGTATAGGTGAACTACACTATTTTGATTAAACCAAATACTTGTGAAAAGATTAACTGAGTGAAATAATGTAAAGAAACGTGTTGTATCCTTTACTATAAACTATGTAAAGAATTCTGTGTATAGTTTTAGTATTCCTGGAAATATCAGAGTAGCAAAAAACACTCTCTGCCTTTAACATCCTTTGTTTAGACATCGCATCCAGTGATGCATCAGGCAAAAGGATTTGAAACAACAGTTCAAACAAAAAAATTCAATTAAGGATTTGAACAAGGCATTATTCTGCCCAAGGTGTACATAAGATGTAAGCACTATATCCTTAACTATATCCTTTCTTATTGCCTCATCATGATTGCATGCTTTAGAAATGTTTGCACTGACTCCAACGCATTAAAAAATATTTCATTAATCTCCACAGAGATTGTCAACAGATGTTCAGTGAGAAGCCAGAAACTAAATGCAAAAACACCTTTAGACCTGTTACAATCCAGGTAAGAAAAACGCTGTTTCTAAATCTCAGCATGCAAATTAAAGCATCTTCTTGACTTACAATATCTGAAGCATGATCCTAAGATGCACTTAATGTACATACTTAACCTAGTGACTTATTCCTTTCTGTACTGAGTCATGTAGTAAAGATTCCAGTGTCATAACAAACAGGTTTCAAAGCGCCAGAGTTGGATGTCAAAAATCCAAGGCAACAACTTACCATCTCCTGAGATATAAAAAAATAAATAAATCTCAGCCTAACACAGGTTTTGCATATTTCTATACTAGATTTGAGAAACAATGGTGCAATGGCTACGGATACAGGCACGCAATTGACAGCAACATGAACTGCTTCCTATGCTTCCTGGTCAGATGAGTTCTAAGTGGTAATGTGGATGTCTTAGCTGGGCTTAGATGACAAAGCCACCATGCCTTTGTGCAATTTGAAGTCTGTGCTGCTGTGATCCCTGTCTTGATTCAACAACTCTGGCACGCTGTTTGTGTATTCACCTGTAATATTTACTGTCCTTCACAAACCTAGCGAGAACACGCAGAAAAGTGATCACACTAATGCAAAGGATTTGTTTGCAGATGGATTGACCCTGAAGCAGCTCAGTGAGCTGTGTACTGATGTGAAGAGAAAGAAAATTGCATGACCAAAGGGGCAGTTGAGCAAGCAGCTGTAAAATGATGTTCTGTTACTTAGACAAGGTGGGTAACAATTATGAAGGTATACAAGGTATAGTTATTGACTTAAAGAAAACACAGCTTGACTGAATTTCTTCCATCTTCAATAACTTACAGTATTATTACTGTAAATAAGGTGACTAGCAGATAAAAACAAAAACCATCTACTGCACACTGAGACATCAAGATTTTACACTTCTGAAGCATATGAACTTATCTGAGGTGTGCCAAAATTGATGCAAGTTCCTACACTACAACAGTGTCATCACAGCCCACCCCCACCTTGATCCCTTAAAAAGTAAAACAATGATAACAAAATAAACAAACCCAGAAAAAACACTTTTTTCCCCTTCCTTTAAAGAAAAAAAAAAAAAAGCTTTGTAAACAGTTGAATGGATGAAGTCTGGCTTCCTATGTTTTAACCTGCATACTCCAGGCTGTTCCTTAAAATTGTTACAGCCTGAAAAGACAGCAGCATTTAGTACTTGCTTTGAGCAGCCTGCTGAGTGCTAACTCATGACTTACTTTAGGAATTCATACTTACTGCCCTTCTAACAGAATAAGCATCCTTGAATCACACTTCTGGTCTCTCTAGAGCAACTCAAAGAGTACAGCAGACAGTACTAGGAAGGATTTACCTCTGCTATGAAGAAAGATTGGGGGAAGGCTTGTTTAGCTTAGAGAAGAGAAAGCTCCAGGAAGACCTCATTGTGGCCTTCCAACATTTGAAGGGAGCATATAAACAAGAGGGGGAATGACTGTTTACAAGGGTGAATAGCAATAGGACAAGGGAGAAGATTTTTAAATTAAGAAAGAAAGGGGAGGTTTAGGTTAGATACTAGGAGGAAGTTTTGCACTCAGAGGGTGGCATTCAAGGCCAGGCTGGATGTGGCTCTGGGCAGCCTGGTCCAGTGGTTGGCAACTCTGCCCATAGCAGGGGGATTGAAATTAGATAATCTTTGAGGTTCTTTTCAACCGAGGCCATTCTATGATTTTGTCAATCAATTCTCAGAACATGAATGTAGTGTTTGGGGAACTTGTAAATTAAAAATTACTTGCGTATTCTTGGATTTGGTTACTCACTTGTTCAGCACTTACCTTTAAGCCTTCAGTTACTCAAAGAATCTTTGATCAATAAAAACTAAAATACTAAAACACCACTAATTGATCATCAGTCAAACATTATAAATGAACATTTGAACTTTAACTCTGTAAGCAGCCCCCCCAGAAAGTGGGAATTTCTACTGTTTTCTGATATTATTTCCATAACTGCCACAAATACAGCAAATCTGTTTTAGATCTTTATAACAACGTGTCTGTTGGAAACTAAAGCATAATTTCCAACCTTGGTATTTGTGGTCTAAGCAGAGTAAGTACAGAAGAGTTTCTAGAATTTCCTTGAGTAAGCTTCACTCTGATCCTGGTGCATCCTGGAGATCTGCAGCACAGTGTAGCTGGAGTACCTAAATTACTACTAAGTGCTAGCAGAATATAATCTGGTTTGAAATTGAAATATACCAGTAATCTTTATGTAAATCACTTAGTGAAGAACCACCTCCAGTCAATTAAATACCAAACAACATTTTCCTCAACAACTCAGCAAACATTTACTTTTCACACACCACTTTTCCTCTATCCCCTACAAACAGGCAGAGAGAGATAGACATCGGATATCTAGAACCAGCCACTCTCTACATTTTAGATTCCTCACTCAGGTTTAAGAGGTGTTAACGTCACAATGTTCAAAGATACAGAAATCTAATCCTCCTCCCAGCTGAGCAAATCAAGTCACATTTCTTCCTCCCTATTCATCTATATTATTGCAGGCATTTAAATTCCTTTCCCACCTGTGACACTGGCACAATTTTGTCTGATACAACCTGAAGGCTTCTATTAGTCTAAGCATCGCTTATTTTACCCTTTTTCCTGAAACCATGCTATGTGAAAGACGCTGGACATCCCTGGAGTTCATGAAAGAACCTTCTAGGCTTACATAGAAACTCTTCAATAAAATCATCTTATCTATATGGTCTCAGACTGCAATTGCCGATTAGAACTGCTTCTGAAAATCAGAGGACAAAATGTACATCTCCAACACTTTTAGAGAACTTATTTCCTAATTATCTATAAGGCACAACATGATCTTGAGTACAATTCTTTCAGTTTTCAGTGAAAAATATACCAATAACTTAAGTTAGAAACTAGCATTAAGCATCACCTTAGATAAGTTAGATACCAAAGTGCATTTTCCTAAAAAGCACACATTAGCTTTTCACACTTTTCCTTCCCATAACCCCTGAACTTTATAATTGCTAAAACTGTCAAACATGAAATTTTCTGTTTCAAACAGATTTCTGTTGTGTTACGTGAATACTCAACCACGTGAAATGCAAAACAGACTCATTTTGAGGAAGAGAAGCAATAGAAGGAAAAGGAGGATGTTTTTGCATAAGACAGCACTGCACACAAATCTGAAAATATCTGTCAAATGTGAGGCTAAAATTAGTATTTAGAATCAAGCTCCTCAAGTCCTAATAGGCAGTGATCTTATGTGATCAGACCAGTGATCATACTGAAGATAACTAGCAAGAAAGCAACTACTCTGAGTGAATCTGTCCCCAGCCATGCTAGTAAACTTTTTACTCAAAAAACAGGCGTCAAAATATTTTTCCAAGCACGATGAGACTGTATCTTTTACATACATCATTATCAGAGGTAAAACTTTCGCAGTACTTATTTTCTTCTGTCTAGGTACTCAATGTGTTGACATTTTAAAAAATTCAATCCAGTTTCTAAAGTTTACATTGAAAGCATGCATTACCAGTATGCATTGTGGAAAAAGCTTGTACTGCACAGCATGCCAGAATTCCTTAAGAATTGTGTCAGCTTACAGGAAAAAAGTACAGATAATATCGAGCTGTTAGAGCAGGTCCAGAGGAGGCCAGGAAGATGATCAGAGGGCTGGAGCACCTCTCCTACAAGACAGGCTGAGGGAGCTGGACTTGTTCAGCCCGGAGAAGACTGTGAGGAAACCTCATTGCAGCCTTCTAGTATTTAAAAGGGGATTATAAAAAGGAAGAGAAAATACTATCTCAGATAGATAGTGATAGGAGAAGGGGAAATGGTTTTAAGTTGAAGGAGGGAAGATTTAGGTTGGATATTGGGGAAAGTTCTTCACAGAGAAAATGGTGAGGTGCTGGAACAGGCTGCCCAGAGAGGTTGTGGATGCTCTGTCCCTGGAGGTGCTCAAGGCCAGGTTGCATGGGGCCCCGGGCAGCCTGGTCTAGTACCAAATCTGGAGGTCAGTGGCCCTGCATGTAGCAGAGAGGCTGGAACTTGATGATCCTTGGAGTTCCTTCCAAGCCAAGCTGTTCTATAATTCTATGAATAATTCTATGAATATTCTCAAAACAGAAGCATTTTGAAAATGATAGGAGATTCTCGAAGTCAAGAATAGCCAAAGCTGGTTGATAAGCATCATATATTGAAGTTTTTCTTCCAGCTATAAAAGCTGTTCCCAACTGGAATACCAAGTGTTCTTATTGCCTGTAGCAAAAACTGAACATCTGAATCAATTTTTTTAATTTGCTGCACATTTTATTAACCTTAATTTGAAGCACTTACTGCACCTTTTGAAAGCTTGAAAGAAATAACTCAGTCTGAAATAACAGCTCCAGTGTGATACAATTTTTCCAAATCTAGGAGAATTTAAAAGTGTAGAAATTGAACACTAAGATTATCCAGAGACAGAAATGGGAAACAAGCCTTTGTGGTAAATAGTAACAATTATGTATTGATGCAACTCAGAAATATATGTAGAATATTAGCCATCTGCATGATATTTTAAAATCATTACTTCTGGTGACATCATAAACCATAAGCTGAATGAATCCTGACACACTTGCAGAGTACACATATTTACTGGTTACCTTTGAGCTTCAAAAAATAAAAAATGAATAAAGATCAGTGCAACCTGCAACCAGGCTTCAAGTATTTTCAAATCAATTATCAACAGAAGTAAAAATCTTGTCACAGATGAAGTATCACCCAATGATGATTCACATATGACAAAACAGCAACATCAGAGAGAAAAGTGTTCAGCAGAGGTTGTTTGTAAGAAATAGTAAAATCTAAAAACAAACATTTGGATTAACTTTTAGAAATTCAATACGGAAGACTTCATTAAAGCAAAGTAAGTACTAAACTTTACCTTTTCTGGATTGTAATATAAAGATTTCAAAGTGGTAAACAAGGGTGGGCAGCCTTTACTGAAGTTAACCCTCAGGAACTTATCCAATAGTTCTCTAAATTTTTCACCTAGAAACAAAAGTGTATTTGGTTATATGTCAGTGATTGCAAGTGTTATATAAATATTAGCACTACTCCGTGTACAGTTCTGGATAATAGAGCAACTGAAAAACTGTAGTTAAGGGTTTTTATCTTTTAATTAAGAATGAGGTGCAAATATGCTCTGGATTAATTAAAATAAAAAAAAAAAAAACAGAAAGGAAAATGCTTAACTTGCTAGCATTTAGGAGATCGATGACTAGAAGACATGGTAACAGTCTTCAAATCTGTAACAGCTGTTAAAAAGGGAAGGTATTAAAAGTTTTAATACTGCACATAACAAGGGCATTCAAATAAACAATGGAAAAAACATAGTGGTAAGAGTAACCAAGCACTGGAATAAATTACCTTGGAGATCTTGTAAAAGCTTCATCACTAACTTTTTATGATTGAATTACACGAATGTGAGTTAGCAATAGCACAAAAATTATCCTGCACTGAGGAAGAAGGATGGATAAAATGAGTTCTGCACCTCTCTTCCAGTCTTTTTTTTTTTTTTTTAATGAGTAGGACACAACTTCAAATACAATGATTGTTTCTGGAATCAGAAACAGGACATGTATTCAGCAGCACTGTATCCACAACACTTAGTAACTTTAATGAACTTTTCATTACATTTTCAGGTTAATCAAAGTCGTAGTACTTGCAGTTTCATGTTCCTGAGAAATGCTGTTTGTGAAACAAAGCTAGACTTCAAAGAGAAAGCATCCAATGAAAAATAAAAATACAGCTGCTCTTCATGTCTGTATCCCTATGGAAAACAATGATTGTTTCCAATTGTTTCAATTTATTGTTTTTTGCTGCGCTTTGCTTTGAATAGAGATGAGGCTGTTACACTTCACTGATTACTGTTGTGGACTTCTCAGTCTTTAAACATAATGCTAACATATGCTCATAAGACTGTTGAAATAAGCCTCAATTCATTAAGAACACATTAACAAAATTTGATTAACACATGGCTTTAAATATCCAGGAAAAAAAGGCCGTACTGCTCTGCATGTAACATTTCTAATGTACTTCTACCAATTCTAAACTGTCCTCAACTTGTTATTGGCAATGTTACTGACACGAAGCTATAATAGAAGCTCTTTAGTAAAACAAACTGCTAAATAAAGGAGCTTCTACCTGTGGATGAGGCATCCATAACTTGACCATAAGCCCAGGCTTTATGACAGGTGGTTTAATTGAAAAGTTTTCTCACTCTACAAGGAACTGCTCATGGGCAACCAACCAACCAGACAAAACACTTCATTCTTAATTTCTTCTGTTGCAATATTCTTGATGGAATTGTAACTTAGAACCTAACAAAGCGAGGTTCAAGTTTCCATTAAGAATGTGGGTGGGTTTGTTTTTTTTTTTGTATAAAAGATGCACCCTACCTACAACATAAAGTTCAGCATTCACTCTTCAACTGATACACAAAAGAGACTTGACAGACAGACAGAGACAGAACAGTGAATCTATAGCAATTAAACAGATCTAAAACTGGATTGCCAGACTCCATTTCCCCATCTTTGACTGCCCCCAAGCTCCCAGAAGGGGGTTTCCAGAAGAATCAAGGATCTGATTTGCACCAATTACAAGGTTATTGTGATGGGATGCAAGGTAAGCATCTGGTCACTGAACACACAGGGACAGCAACTTCAACCAAATATTTTCCTCTCTTTGAAATTTGAAAGCACATTTCCACAGAAGTTTGTCTCTACATCTTAACATTTTCATTATTAACTTCAGCCAACAACATTTCTTATCTGCTCAATTTACAACACGAGGCATTTGGAACAGAAATGCAGACCTATCAGGTGATTTTCAGCAGGCTCAAAAACAGCCTTATTCAATCTGACCAAAGCAGACCTAAAGGATCGACAGAGAAGTTTTAAATCAGGGAAATTCTTATTTATTATGAAAACCACAGAGTCAAATTCATGAGAGATTTCTCACAAATTTAGTTTAATTGTAAAATTAGATTTAATTGTTAATTATTTGGCTTTTGAAACAGCATGAACAACTGACGTCTATAACAAAACTCATTTCTACTTGAATGAACACCAGCTGTAAAACCACAATGTCCAATGAAAGAGTAACCCAGAACAAAACACACAGTGAAGAAGTCAACACAAAGCACACTACTAATAAAGATATGGAAAATCATTTTGAAAGGTACTAATCATTTGCTGTGTATTGGTGTAAACAACTGGGTAACAAAAGAAAAAATTCTGTCATGTGGCTTTTTAATAAAATCTAGCTAAACTGTCATGACATTTTGCCTTTGTAGCTTCAAGAAATGTAAGATATCTGGGATTAACTGAGGCACAAGGTGTTAATTTCAGGGCTAACCTCTCATGAAGTGTCTTGTGCTTTCATACAAGAATGGTGTATGCACATTTAGACTCCTAAGCAGAGAAGTGTACTAGTAATGTTTGGCAGTATTTAAAGGTACAGTGTATGCAATGCTCAGTAAATGAATGAAACCAAAAGCAAACCTTAGTTTCCTTCCTCCTCTCTTGGAACAATACAGTTTTGTGTTGTTTTTGTTTTTTCTTTCAACTATATTCCTTGCAGAGCTGAGGGTAGTTGGAGCTTTATTTCAATACAACTTGTAAAAGGATAGAATCACTGAAAAGAACTTTGTTATAAAACTAAAAATACAACAACCCATTACAAAACACTGCACATCTGCTTTTTGTTCCTGTTCTTAAATTACCAGCAACAAGTTGATAGATTTTGGATAAAAATGGCTCTAGACAAAAATGCTGCAAAAACACTGTCAGATTCACAAAAGTGACTTGGTGTTTTCTGGTACATTAACAGCATTAAAAAGGTCATGAAATTCATGCTTCTTGATTATAATATGTATCTTTGAGAACTGCTTTCTGTGGTTATAAATCAGAATGTAGGTTAGCCCACATGCCTGTGCATGTGTACAGAGACATGGAGCCCTGCCTCCAAGTGCAGCAAACTCCTTGCCTTTTAATTGATGCTCTTTAAGTTGATGATGGAGAAAAGCAATACGCAATCATTCACAAAAAGCCTGGACACTATTCTGTCCTGTAATTTCATCAATGAAAACAGCATTACATAGTTGGTACCACCATATTAGAGTGTGTGAACTTTTCCTATCAAATCCTAAAACGTAACAAATACTTCTGTCTAATCCAGAAAAAAAAAAAGCATTTGTCTAATTTGTGTACATGCAAAAGTAGCAATTAAATGCACATCTAACAGCCTACCAAAAATTAAGAGGAAAAAAGCAAAAAAAGAAATTATTATGGAACAGATATGCAACGTGTTACCTGAAACAAAGTTTAAAGGTAATCTTCTAGGTGAAACTGCTCTGGGATGCCTTTTACTAACTTCTTCATAAATCTGAAGCCTCTCTTCTAAAGTGCCTATTATCAGTAAATACAATAGATATAAGTAACAGATCAAAATCTATTCTTCTAAAGGTTTAAAACGTTGAGAATTGTTAAGATTCAGTATATATTTTGGACTTTGAACCATTTTAAACATTTCAAGCTCATTTTTTCCCCAACTAATCAAAAACACTGTGAAACAGTGCACTGAAATCACTAAGTCAGAAGTACCAGCATAATCACTGTAGGGGTAAACTGCAAAAAAAACCCCAAACAACCCAATTACCACTCATGTTCAATCAAACATTAATATTTGTTTTCTTTCAGTTGTATACTGTGCAGACCCATTCATACAGTATTTTGTTTTTGATAGCTTCAAAACATGTTTTTCACTATGCATTCAGGAAAATACACTGTGTATGTTATTTGTATACCTCCAATTTAGAAACTATACAAGCATGTCCTCATCATAAAGTCCTTTGGTGGCAGCAAAATTAGAGCACAACACTGCCAGCACAGACACTGGGCACAACAAGTGTCAATACCTTAACATTTAAAATAACTTTATTTTTCTTAAAGATTTTCTTCCCACTCCTCCCCTTTCCCCCATAATATGCTTTGGAGCTCCAATGTGGTTAGAACTTTAAATTAATCTGGTTTTTGAGATGCCATTTTCATACAACTACGATCAATTTTGCTTCAATGTTTTTCAAATTCATCAAGCAACTTCAATAAAAATGAATGTTTTTCACATCAAGACTATGGCACAACAGATGTTTAATGAATATTTCCAGTTTCTTTTCTAAGAAAAACGATTTCTGTGGTCTCTGAGCTCTGATATTGGGGAAGGGGGGGAAAAAAATATATTACCCAGCGGCTCCAAGAGATGCGCAGTTCTAATAGCAACACTGAAGTAATGTTTGAATTGGAACTAAAGCATATAAAAAGCCTAATTGAAGTCACAAGTTGGAGCTCCAGAACTTACCATGGGGGAGGAAATAGTCCTAAGACCACCTAAAAAATAAAGTAGCATTATTAGTTTTATAAATTAGTGAAGTTTTATGCTATAACCAATTTTAATATGTCAAATAATCTACTGTATTGGTTACTCGTTAAAAACCATTAATATCAACATATTCTATCAAGCAGAATAATCAATTTTGGATGATTAATTTTGAAATATTAACAATTACCATCTTCACCTCTAGAGATACACTAGGAAAAACATTCAAAGGGCAATGGTAGTCTCTATATAAATGCAACAAATATAATCATCTTCAATTCCCAATCACAAGCTGCAATTCCAGACATTATTAAACCCAAAACATAAAACTTTCTGGAAGCTGGAAATACAATGCAGATCTCATATTTACAAACAACATGCTTGTGGGCTTATGATTTATGATGTCATCAGAATTATTCCAATAAAACTTCCATTAATTAGTCAACAGTGAAATACAAGGAATGCATTCTAGTGTAAAAGTAGACACTTGGCAAAGTTATTATTGCAAAGTATTTATTATAGTATACATGACTGCAATATTGTGGGATTTTTATTTTTTTTTTTTAAATCCAATTTAGGTAATGTCTTGAAAAGACAGACCAGCAGTAACATGAAATAGCCCTGGGAGCAGAAAAAAAAACAAACAACAAACAAAACCAAAAGGTTTTGTCACATTTATCACTTCTTTTTCCAAAGAACAGTCAGCTTCTAACAAAACTTTCTTATTTTTAAGAGGATATCTGGATTAGAGGTTTACTAATTATTTCCCTATACGTCAAAGTGGTGCCACTCAAGTTTCACAATGATAATTTTACTTCCTGGAGTATAAATAATACTCTGACAATCAGGTTGATAGGAACAAATTGCAATTTGGTTTCCAAGCTCACACTCAGAAAAGGTCCTTCAAATTCTGAAGTAATTCTGAAATTACTTTTCAGAAAGGGTGGTCAGGCACTGGAATGGACTGCCCAGGGAGGTGGTGGAGTCACCGAGCCTGGGGGTGTTCAAGGAACATTTGGATGTTGTGTTGAGGGACATGGTTTAGTGGGAGCTATAGGGAATAGGTGAACGATTGGACTGGGTGATCTTTTAGGTCTTTTCCAACCTTGGTGATTCTATGATTCTATGATTCTATGAAATGAGCACATTAAACCAATGGCAGCTTCAGCTCCAAGAAGAAAAAGACTTGCTGCTGCTGATGTCATGCACACAAGTGTTTATTCACTTCTTAAACGTTCAATGGAAAGCAACTATATCAAATTTAAAATTAGAAAGTAAATGTTCTTCTGCTGAGTAAAGCTTTTTGAACTCTATTTGCAATACATCATGCAGAAGGTTTTGAGTACGTCCTGGGTTGTAGGTATTTTCATTGTACCAGTACATTTTAACTTACTAGGTTGCAGGGACTTTTCCAGGCCTTCATAATAATACCAGTTTTCTGCATTGCGCTCAATTAACTCTTTGTATACTTCACCAGCTTCTTTTAGTCTTCCCAACTTCAATAGCATTTCCCCTAAAAACAAAGCAGTAAAGAGCTATGAATTATGTGAGAAAACACAGCGTGGCAGTGAAATCTACAAAACTAAGTGAAAACAAATCAGGATTTATCATAGATACTGAAAAAAACATTTTACAGAGGCATTTACAGAAATGACAAGTGCTACTTGAAGTCGTCATACCTACAGCTCAACACAATTTGGAGCATTAAGCACTGGTGAAAAACAAGATTTGCATGTCTTTAACTACATATTTAAACTAGTTATTCGGTTTATTGCAAAGAAACAAAGAAACTTCCTTTCAGAACTGCATAATATCATGCTTAGTAATAAAAAAAATATGGAGAAAGTTTGTTTGGGCAGATGGTCATTGCTTGAAGACTAGCTGGCAATCAGTCTGCTTCTGGAGGTGCTGTGTAATTGCCTATGTACTTCCATTTTGTTAGTTCTTTTCCTTCATTTAAGTTAACTTGATCTAACCCATAAGTTTTCTCCACTTCCCTCTCCTGCCTGATGAAGGGGACTGCAAGGCATGGGAATGAGCAAGCAGCCAAAGAATACATGCTATTACACTACATAATTGTGCACATTCAGAACCCAGTACTTCAAACCCAGAGAACAACTATGGGTGGTTTTAATTAAAAAAGTCAACTTCAGTATTCACTGAAGGCAGGGAATACAAAATAAATGCAATGGAAGGCTCACAAAGGAAACATTTTGTTATTTCAGTTCCAAAAAAAAAAAAAAAGAAAATCAGTGTTTGTACTACAAACAATGTTCTTCATTGGAGTACAACTGGATTATAATAGCTTTGATTAACAAAGCCACTTATGCAAACACTAATACCACCACCTTCAAGATCTTTGTTCCACTGTCAACCCAAATTAAGCTACCTGTATCCACTTGGTTTTCCATAGGGAAAACTACCGAGCACAGCACTGTAGATCCTGTTTTAACAGTTTCCCAATATTAATTGCTCAAAATTAAAGATTTCACATTTATTCTTTGAACACATTACCATATCTGAAAGCTGGTAGCAAAAGTTTAGAACAAAACTGGCTGAGACAACAACAACTTACCTTTGATTTCTTCTACTATTAGTTTATCACATATTTGCTTTTCGTATGTCTCTATATGTTCCAGAGACTCCTGAAACAGATCTGCTTCTCTCATCACTTGATTTTGATATAAAATCAGTTCACTATATTCATAATCTATTTTATTTGGAGGAATCTAGGGAAAAAAAGCAATCGATTAGTTACCACATGCCATCTGCCTGTATCTCAACTCTATGCAATGTTACAGAACACACGATTCAGACAACACAATGTATCATGTCTATATACACCCTCCCAGGCATTCAAAAATGTGAAAACCTCTATATTCACAAACAAATTAAGCACATTCAGGATACCCACTGTTGTTATTTCTCTACTTCACTTTTCTCTACCACTGTGGCCAGGTCAATAAAAACAGAACTCGTGCATTCCCTCAGAAGAAGGTCTCAGCAATCTCGCTCCTTTTGAAGGACTCAGGTACAGCACAGTAATTTTGACCTAAGCTCTGCAGCAGGTTCCTTAGATTTCACAATACTGCATTTCAATATAACGCAAATTCTGGAATGAATTATTTCCAAAGAACAAGGAACCACTCAAACATTGGCCTCAGATTGAAAAACTTGCAGTTTTTTCATGTAAGAAACCTGAACTATTCTTTTCTAGCTAAACACTCTGTACTACACTTGAATTCCATTGAAAGTAACAGTTCACAAGCAATGCAGTGTCTTCAAACAACAGCTAATTCTTTTGAGGTCTGCATACATATAGTAAAACTAGTGTGCCACCCACTTCCCACTAATGCATCAGCCACTGAAAAAGGATGACATATTCAAAAGTATTTCCTTCTCCCTTAAATACATTCAGGCAGTCATAAGTCTTCCTAGAGTCGTGATAATTTCATTACAAATGGTCTTTGCTAATATGCACAGAAGTTGTAAATTGCAAGGATTTCAGAGAGCAAACATAGAAGCAATGGACAAGGCCCAGCACACCTTCACAGCAGTTCATTATTATTATGAAATCGAAGAAGAAAAGGCAATCACAGTCTATATGTAGGAGATTTTGTTGCTTTTTGTTCCACTGTAATAAAAATAGATAAACAGCAGCTCAGCTTGAAGAACTGTTATCAATTTTCTTTCCTGTGACACCATATATTCTGTTTATTCCTCAGCAAACAAGACTGCTCAGTCACATTGGTCACCAAGTGCTTTACAATTACTGTTCCCTGAGTAGGACTTTTCTACCAACTTCATTGAAAAAACAAAGAATTTACTAAACAACAATAAACAAAAGACATTTAGCTGGTTGAAATTAGCATTTATATTAAAAGAATATTGTCCTCAACTCTCCCTTCCAGCTCTTTTAAGTACGATCCAGATTTGAAATTTAACATTGCTGCTTAAATATTCCTTGAAAAAGCAGCCCAGAGGAAAATTTATAGTATGGTATATTTTTAAGAAGGAAGGACAGCATAAGTAAATACAGTGTTGTAAAGAAGCACGTATCTGACCATGAACATCAGGTTTGAGGCTGAAAGTAGCAGCATTCTTTTATTTATTTATAACTATTGACATATAGCAAAAGATGACTAATGGAACAAAGGTGATTGGCCTTGCCTTGCACCCACTAGAGTCAGCAGCTAGCAAGAATCCTATTCTTTTCTTATATTTCCTCCATCTGCATTTCCATTTCTGCTTCTACTTTCGCTCATTTTTCACCCCTATTAAACATCAACAAAAACAGCATTACCTGGAGAGCATTATCTGCTTCTCAAAACAGCCTCACACAATAAGCATTCACAGAATCACAGAATCACAGAATCACTCGGGTTGGAAGGGACCCCAAGGATCATGTAGTTCCAACCCCCCTGCCTAGCAGGGCCACCAAACATACACATTCAGATCAGGTTGCCCAGGACCCCGTCCAACCTGGCCTTAAACACGTCCAAGGACGGGGCATGGGCTTTTCTGGTTATCACATGGGCTTTTCTGGTTATCAGTACTGCGACACCACAGAACTGAAGAACTGCAGAGCATCCATTCTTTTTCCTTCACTTCCTTTATAAAAATACTGTCCCTCCAATTCAATACACTTATGTTTGAGTTACTCAGGTAGCACAGTTTTCTGGCACATTATCAATCATCTTTAAATGGCCTCTAAAATAAAGAGAGATGACCCCAAGAACCTTAAAAAAAATACAGGGTAGATTTAGAGTAGATATTAGGAAGAAATTCTTGACTGTGAAGGTGATGAGACACTGGAACAGGTTGCCCAGAGAGACAGAGGATGCTCCCACCTGAAAGCATTCAAGGCCAGGCTGGATGGGGCCTTGAGCAACCTGGTCCAGAGGGAGGTGTCTCTGCCTGTTGCAGGGGGTTGGAGCTGGATGATCTTAAAGGTCCCTTCCAACCCAAACCATTCCAATGTGCTGTGATATCAAAGATGAGAAGTAGATATCAATTAAACTTTCACTGTCCTGGCTTGGCAGGACTAATAGAAAAGAAATTGTGAAACAACAAAGAATCACTGACTTCCTTCCTTCTCAAATATAGGACAAATCCACTGGAAACTTACTGTGCTTTCTGTCTCCCAGAGCAATTACAGATAAGATTTCAAAATTCTCTCTAAAAAGAAACCTTTCTGAAAATCTATCAGGTTAAAGGTTGCTTAAACATGCAATTCATCAGAAGACAAACAGCTTAAGACCTCAGTGCTTAATCTGAGCAATAGACTGTCCCAACTGATTCTATAAAAAGTTCCTCCTCATACACACTCCATTGCTATTGCCAAACAACACAGCTTTATTCCTCCCTCCACCCAGGAAAATTACGAGCCTTGCTGTATATGAGATGCTCAACTTTCTCTGGAGCTCAATTCTGCTCTTTCAAGAGAAAATTCTTCCTCTCCTCAAGAGCAACAATAAAAAAAAAAAATCTGTTTTACAACTGCAGCCACCCTACCACAACTGTCACTGAAAGAATGTGACAAGATGCAGCCAAAACATACCTAAGAACAAACCCCCAGAACTCCAGAGGTTTTCTGTCCATATCTGTAATTGTGGGCCTGATGCAGAAATTAGGAATAAAATAAAAATGAAGAATATAAATTCTGCTCCAGAAAGGAAAAATGGGATATATAACAGTAAAACAAATTGCATAATTGTTTTAAACTTTGGTTCCTAAAGTTCAGATTTCAAAGCAACTCTTAAACCATTCATTTAATTTGTACAGCACAGGCTCTTGTATTTCCTGTAGTGATCTCTGCACTCCACCTCATCACCTGTTTTTGGCTGAAATCTTGTGCATCTGGCTAATTTACAACTTCCAAATGGCAAGCAGCATTGATCTAGATCTTGAAAGACTAAGACAGAAAATTCACCATTCTTAATGTTAACTTAACCACTAGAATAAAACTGTCACTGATAAAAAGTGATTTATCATTCAAATTTGTTCAGCCTCCAGCCACTATTTGTCCTTGGTTTTCTCCTTTCTCAGTAACCTCCCTGATTATCATTCTTCCCCTAAAATCCCCCCAAATCAGTACAGACCAGAATCACCTTTTTTTTTTCCCCTGCTTGCAGGAAACCAATGGGGTCTCCACCTTTCATCAAACAGCATTTTCTCTAGTGCTCTCATCTTTCCATATAGCTTTTTATTTTCTAATATCATCAGAAAGCCATGATCTCCCAGTAATCAGAGCTCAATAGAGCAAACCCCTGTTTCTTCTCAGAAATGAAGGTCTTTCCTGCTTTTCACCCAGAAGCAAGCACTGAGGGACAATTTTACAGTAAACTAAGCCAACCCAACCATAGCCTGGATCAACAGAGGCAGTCCACTCCCCTCCATTATTTCCCTTCCTTTTCCCCTCTCACCTCACAGTTCAGCCAATGACTCCTTCTAAAAAGTGATTACATCTCTGTCTTTTTGCTTCCTGAACCACATGAGCCAACAGTGCTGCACAAAGAAGCAGTGGGAGCACACTGGACATCAGATTGCTGGTTTTGGCAATCAGCTCTGTTATTCCATAATACTGCATCTTAACATATTCACTATCCATCTACAATCAGTAAAATGTCTGTTCCTTCATTTTCTTAGTTTTAGTGCTTGATTTTGGCCGCATTAACTCGCATTTCAATGGACAAAGTCGCCTGAGTAATCCAAGGAAATGGCTATGATCACCAACATTGCTATTATTTATCAATTATTGTGACAGCAGTATTTCACATTTATTCCTTTTTTATTCATTAACAGAACTGGTAAACAGTATCAAACCTAACACAAATAGCCATAACACTCCTCTAAAACATCAGTCTGCCCATGACTCCCATTCACTAGTGACTTAGAAACCCTTCAGTTTCAAACACTGAATACCAGCACCATTTGAAAGTGATACACAACACTCCAAGTCAGTCACAAAAACACATCCGTTAGGCTCAAGTAAATACAAAGCGTGGGGCAAGGGGAGAGATTCATCAATTAAAGCTAACAAGAAACACAATTCCTCAAATTCACAAGTATACTGAGCTAAACCATTTTAAGCACACAACTTAAATATCCAGAGACTGCACCAGCAGCACACTTGGGAACTACAGAAGGGCCAATGTGTAGCAAAACTGAGCTGTGATTTTGCTAAGGCTCTCTTGAGTGCAGAGAACTGAAACTCTTCTCTCTTCTAGCAGCTGGACTGTATGTGGGTTTGCACTTCTCAGAAAGCTTCTACAGCAAAGCACAAAAGCACAAGGCACAAAACTTTTTCTGTTTGCAAGACACATGGAAACTAATGTGGTCAACAGTAATGACGTAGAGGAGAAAACAGAATTCATCACATAACCATATCTATCAATCACAAAACGCTTGACATAACTGATTTTCTACAAACTCACACTGTCCAGCACTTATGGTATATTTCTGTCCTCTAATGCCTAAACATCTGTTGTTGGTCTGGCAAGTATTATGCTAAGCAACAGTAAAAATAGTTCACGTTGCTTGTATTATTGAAGTATGAAGCCTTGTCTTATTCACTGACATTTCCCAAATATTTCCAGTCTTGCAAAAAAAAAAAATGGCAGCAGAATGACACATTTCAAGATTTATTCATTTTTTCTTTTTCTTTTAAGGATTCTGATAAATTCCACAGACTCAACTGATTTAATATTATCTGTGGCAGATGGTATTCAAATCTGGCTTGGTTACTACACTGAAGAGCATATCACCACGACTGCCCTCAGATAAACATATTTACACAGTCTTTAAGAAAAGGCAACAGCATTAGCAGCATCACTTCCACTCTCCCCAGAGAGTCAAAACTAATTTTAAGTGCTCTTTGATATTAAGAAAGCCTCAACTTCTTACAATTTGTCATTTGCAGTTTTTACATCTATTATACATTATTTTTAATTACAAAATTCATTTCAACACTGAGCTCAGATAGGGCTCTGCTGATTCATTAGTGAGCCATAACTTCTTGGCTGTCAAACACCCAAAAAATGACCCAATTTTTATTTAAATAGATTATTTTCAGCTTTTATTCAACACTGGAATGACAGCTCTCCAGTAATATCAAGCTATGTATCCCTGGCATACAAAGCCTTCTACTTGACCATGCTACATGATCAACACACAAACACTGGACTCCCTGCTAGCAACTGCTGATTTTCTTTTCCTAAGTTAGTCCACTTCTGGCAGCACGATAGGATCTCAAACGCATTTATCTCAGACCGGATGTCACATCTTTGTTAACACAAAACAACAATCACAATCTATAGATCAGGTAATATCTTAGCACCCGTGCAAGAAGTTCTCAAAAAACATGGTTTTAATTTCTACGTTACAGATTAATCCACTGTTCTCATTCATGCAACGCTCTGTTAATTCAAACTTTACAATTCCAAGTCACTAATAATAGAAATAAATTGACCCTCCTTTTAAAAAAAAAAGTTTTACTCGGGAATCTTGGCATTGATTTATTCAAACAAGTTTCAGTAACACCAGATCTTCTGGGCTGCACCAGAAGAGGAGCTACGGGAAAGAAAGGTACGGACTCTTTAGCAGGGTCTGCAGTGATAGAACAAGGAGAAATGGCTTCAGGCTCAAAGAGGATAGATTTAGGTTAGATATAAGGAAAAAAATCTTTTACAGTGAGGGTAGTGAGGCACTGGAACAGGTTACCTAGTGATGTGGTTAACGTCCCAGCCCTGAAGACTTTCAAGATAAGGTTGGATCAGGCCCTGGGCAACCTGATCTATTTGTGGTGTCCCTGATCACTGCAGGGGAGCTACACTAGATGCCTTCAAAGGACCCTTCCAACTAAGGATTCTATGATCTTCTCAAACATAAGGCTTTCTAACTCTGTTTTCTTGCAACCCTGATACCAAGGACTGATTGCAAGTGAATAGTATACAGATGTACATAAAACAACAGCAGTTTCTTTTCCTGATATTTGTAGAGATGCAATGAAATCCAGGTTATGGCAGAAGAGACAGAATGTGTGTGCACACATCCAATGTTAAATGGTGCTTTCTGAAGTTTTACCTACTATAATGAGACAAGATCAACAGTGGTTTTCTTTGGCTACAGGCCTCAGAGACATTAAGTTATTTCACATCAATCTACCTGACAGCTTACTGCCAGGGAACAAGTGATCCTGTATAATTTGCTAGCTCTTTGAGATATCTAAATGTTCAAAGCAAAAAGTTCCAGAAATAATAGAAATGTCTTCCTAATTCTTAAATAGTTCATAATTTGGTTTCCCTAATTATGAAAAACTAATTCACAAAGTGCCTTGGGTTAGAAGAGACCTTAAAGATCATCTAGTTCCAGCTGCCAGTTCTTCAGATTCTCTCTTATCTGTAAAGAATTTCCTGAATAGAATAGCAAGTCTTACCTGTTGGGTTTTTCTAAACTCTTCAAGTAGTTTTAAGGCCATATCATAATCTTTAAGTAAGTGGTATGCAATTGCATATCCGATCCAGGAAGCTCGTTGTGTGGGGCGCAGCTGAAGTAACTGGTATCTCGTCTCCTTGAGTAAAAAGAAAGACATTAAAAAAAAAAAAAGGTTAAATTACTACATTATTACCACAAACTATCATATAAATCTACATTTTAAACATAGTAGTCATGGCACAAAAAAAACAACACTATTTTTTGGTACATAAGAAGTGTCATTTTAAGAAGCCTCTCTTAGGGCCGGCCTTATTCCCAAAGCTAGAACACTGAAACCTCAGAGGTGTGTCACTAATAAACACTAGCTCACTGCCATTGAAAAAGCTGTCCCACCCTTCTCATGCCCAGGCACAAAGTCCTGCTACTTATATTAAGCATTGCTTCTCTAATCTCCCTTACCGAGCCACGCCACAGCTTTAAGTCAGCTATCCACTCTTCCTCTATTTGAGAATTCAACATGATCAGTGAAGGAAACCACCTAATGCTAAAACCCACAGCCCAGTCCTCTAACACTTTGGTAGCCAAATGCATTCAGCCACTTTGAAATCACTGACTCAGTTCTTACAGAAATTTAAAGCTGTTATTCATGATAAAATCTGTATTTGAATTCAAGAAAGCAATTAGCACAGGGCAAGTTTCCCACATACTCAATAAAACAGAGTGCATTTTTCTGAAGGGAGAAGGAATCACTACATAATAATGCTCTCAAAACAGAATAAAAGCAGTTTCATGATTCCATACCAGTACCCAAAATATTTTAACATCCTTTTTTTTCCTACTCTCCTTGGAAATATCATGACTGGCACAAGTTTCTACAGACTTTCAGAGTAACCTGGAATTATTTCTGTGTGATTCTGTGATTTGTTTTTTTGCAAAAGCCCTTCTTGTAGGTTAGGGATCATCTCTACCATAATTCCTTTGACTTAGAGATATTTTACTTCCTTGCTCATTTACAACATTTTAAAAAGTTCACTGGAGTGAGAATGTATTTCTCACAAAAAAACACCCTCAGTACTTACAACCAAAACATTGCTTGCAGTACCTTCCAGTAACACAATAAATACATGTTAAGCTTTAGGTCTTATACTTTTTATTTTAGTAAAAAATGGTGGATAGCCTGAATTTTAAAAGGTGATTCACTAGTCAAGTTTTAAAGAGTAAGTGTACTTCTGGGGGTGTGTTCTCAATAGAGAATAACAGAGCTCTACTGCAATTCATTTTCATACACAAACAAGAACTTAAAACACTTCCTACTTTGAAATACCAAAAACAGGTAGTCATTCTGTTACTACTAATAAAAGAATTAAAAAATGGAACATAAGAGAATACAAACAGCAATAAATAGGAGTTTAAATAGAATACTTACTCTATATCCTTCTAAATCCCTCATTTGAATCTGCAACAGTGAGAGATCTCTCAGGATCTGCAGATTATCCTTATCCAACTTGAGTGCATTCCGGTAGCACTTGATGGCTTCATCGTATTTCTTATCAGAACGCTGCAAAAGACCATAGACGTGCCAACCTAATACATGTTAAGGAAGACACGTCCACAATTTACACAGAGTAACTACAGTGCATTGGTGTTACAGAACAAATAACTCTGCAGCTTCCTTGAAGATCAGTACCCTCGTAAATTAAGTTTGATTATTGCAATCAGACTTTACTGTCAGAAGTTAAACGGCTTCCAAATATGTAATACGCATCATAAAATCTTCCATTAAATCACATTCATAACATACCTCCCCACCAAACTTTGCTATACAGACTAAACAATTCAAAGTCTTAAAGGCACCCTAGAGAAGTATTGTTTAAAAGCACACTACTGTAACCAAAATGGGACTTTTCACCCCAAGAATTATCTCTGCCTACAAATACAACTGGTGCACAAGTTTTACCCTTCCATCCCTGCCAATCTGCAACCTTAGTGTCCAGATTTTACAGTAAGGGATAAAAACAGATCTACCCTTTATTAATTGAGAAGAGGATATTTCAACATTTCTGGGCACTGAAGTATTTACCAGATTCACAGGATCTCAGACTTCCATCAGTGTATCATTTCACATTTCAATAGACTTCTCTCCCCAAGCATCTGTTTAAATAACTTTTTCTTAGGGAAAAAAAAAAACAAAAAACAACAAACAACTGAAAAATTGGAAAGGTTTTGAATTAAAAACATGAAACCAAGTGGTACCATAGCAACACATTATCCATCCTGTGTGTTTACAACAGTTTCCTAGAGTTATATTAACAAAGATATTGCTTGATATACTACTTGTTACTTCAGGATATTAGTAGCTCATTGGGGCAGCACTAGTAAGTCTGCACTAGTAACTCAACACATTCAAATCAAAAGTGGCTCTTAAGTTCTCTCACGAGGCTTTCCAATGTGCTTCAGAACCAGCTGAATCCAGTTGGGAAGAGCTATAGGCATCCTTAACCCATTTTCAGTTTAAAAGACATAAAAATAGCTCACAGAGCTAACAGAGAAAAAAAAAAAAACATTTAAGATGTCTCATTATACTGAGGTGAAAATGAAGCAACTGTTCCCCCTAAAGATGCTATTGTTTGGAAACTACTGAGAAAGCACAGCAAGAAAATTCAAAGCACTAACACGGACAAATAAGTAAAAAGGTAAATTCTTCCTTACTTAGAAAGGCCTTAAGTTCTAGACATTAAGAAAGGCAGTTTGTAATTATGAATCGCAAAGGACAAGTCTCCAAAAGTGCTTTAATAATCAACAGTCTGAAGGAAGCAGATAATGCACAAGCAAGAGATCCTGGCTTCTGTCCCTACTGGAACACAAGCCATTGACAAACTCAGTATTCATCCTTGAGCCTGCTAGCAGAGCTGCTGTTGCTGCCATAAGACTAAAAGGAACAAACAATTTTGGATACAGTGAGAGCAGCTGGCCTAATGCTGCAGCTACTGTCTGTTGATGCTCCTTGTCTCTTAGAGACAAGTATTAAGGACATGGATCAGACTTAAATGCAGCCTCAAGCCTGCATATCAGCCTCAAGAACAAACTACTGATAACTTAGATTCTTGCCCAAAGCAAGACCAATCAGTGCAAGAGAATTTGTAGCCTAACAAAGATAAGGCTTCAAGTAAATTATGGGGTACTGCTATTATTCCCAGATCCAAGTGGTGTTCTGTTTCAAATCTCCATTAACCACATTCCTTACCAAACAATCAAGTAAAGAAAGGCAAAAACTCCTTTGGAAATAGGTCTGCACAATTGCAGAAATCAAGCACAAGAAAATACAACAGCCAATACAGGCCAATAAAACACAACACTACTAAGAAATCATAGTAGACAGCTTGGGCCAGCCTTGCGTGTGTTCCCGTAGTGCACTGAAACAATAACACATCACTTCCTGATGCACTAAACACCAAAGTAAGCATATAGCTCTGACCAAACCATGATTGAAATTACATTCAAAATGGGTCAAAGCTCATCTGTAGCTCGACAACAAAATTTCACAGAATCACAGAATGGCCAGGGTTAGAAGGGACCTCAAGGATCATGAATCTCCACCCCCCCCCTCCCCCCCGCCACATGCAGGGCCACCAACCTCCACATTTAATGCTAGGCCAGGCTGCCCAGGGCCCCATCCAACCTGGCCTCCAGGGATGAGGCATCTACAGCCTCTTTGGGCAGCCTGTAATGTTTCCACATTTCTGAACAGTTTACAGTTTTATTTTCCTCCAGAACCTCAAAGTGGGAAACTATGTGAAATGGCAGAGGAATTAAAACTTTCTTCCATTATTCCATAAACAAATCAGAACTCCAAGGTGACCAGTCATACTTTAATCATCATCTGCCATATGTTTTTAAAAAGTACAGAGGACAAAATACATCAAAAACGCTTTCAAACATTACTGCTAGAAAATAAAATACAGATAGATTGCTCCTCCTTGAAACCAGCTTCTCAAAAGACATGATTTTAGTGGCTAGTCCCAGCTTCTCTGTCTAATCAAACTGACAGGCATTAAAATGTCAGGGCTTCATTTCAGAGGGAATGTAAATACTATTTTAGAGATCTTCCCAAGCTCTGCTTAGGTGGTACGGAGCATCAGTTTATTATCAAGCTTCCATCAGAACATCAGGGCTGGTCACAAGCCCTTACAAATTATGCAGAACAGACCTTTATTATTAGAAAGCTAAGCCTCAAACTGAGTTTCTCATGGGACAGAATACAGTCTCTTCTCTTGACTTTGTACACACTGAAGCCTCACCATCAGAGGAAATATATTTGGGCAGTGACACTGTGATTGGCAGCTGCTCTTTAAGCATGGTACTAAAAGACATTTCCCATTTCTTAATAACATCGTAAGTTGACAACTGAAATACTGTGTCAAACTTTCCATATCTGTTGGAAATTAATTTGTTATTGGTAAGCTTTTGCTCAGTAGAAATGTAATTCTACAGGCAAATTGCTCAAGACATGAAGGGAAACTTTGGAGAGCTACATTACAGCTGAGTGCAAGAGGTGGTGGTATGCTTAGTGATAATGCTATGGATACAGCTTTAAAAAAAACAACAAAAGGAAAAGAGGTAAACAAGGGAATGCATACCTAAGTGGATTCAGATGGGTCTACACTACTTGAAGTCAGAATAAGAAAGAATACCTTGTGGTCATCTTGTGGTAAGAGAAATACCTGAAGTCAGTAAAACAGTGAAAAACTCACAAAAACTCCCTTAGGGAGTTGTTTGGTTTTTGTACAAGTACTTTGCCAGGAAGCATCTCTTTGGCTCCAACCCTTGAAATAAAACCCAATTCTTGCAGTGAGCCCTCCCAGCATTTGAAAACAAGGGTTCTACATGGTTTAAAGATAGTCTTGCAGGTAAGAATGGAGGTTGCTGATAAATCCCACACTGGAATTTTTACTGGAAGAACAAAAACACTTCCTTAACTCAACCACATTATTTTGCTCCCCAACTTAATCTGTGAGAAGTCTTCCACAGAAGAAAGTTGCTTTGGTATTTCTTAGATGTTCAACCCTTTAGACTGGGAAGGTACAAGTTGTATTTGCTCGTTCTATGGGTTGTCCCTCTCTACAAACTGAAGACTTCTCTGTGCTTAGAAGTGTTTCTTAGCCTTGTTATGTTTTCCCATAACCTCCAGCTTCCTGGGAGTTTAAAGCAGGAGTAAACAGCAACTGCACTGTGATAACCACACAGCACTTCAAGTATGATACCTAAGGACAATTTTATCTTTTTTATGGTTAAAAAAAAGACAATTGGAAACTCATCCCTGAGTAAGCTTGATATGTATGCAAATGTATACAGCAAAGCTGAAGTAGCCGCCTGCCTGTGGCATGACAAAAGACAGCTACCCCCAAAACTACTGAGTATTTGGCATGTCTCTAAGTTGCAGATTTTTGGAAGATAAGCTGAGAAGAGAATGGCAGTCATCAAGCCAGTAGCCCCAAAATCACTACTCAAAATTCAGACTTCCAAATAACAAAATATATATTTTCACAATACCTCTAGACAAGATTTCTTACACTCTCATTAAGATAAACTCCAGAAATGAGCCACATTTTACACACAATTTCCTGCAGAAAGCAAGCACCCATCCTTGTGTAAGAAACTTAAACATGAAAGGCATTTTGTTTTTCTTAAAGATCCTGTATGATTGTATAAAAGAAATTGAAGTTCTACTTGAAGTACTTGATTGCAAATTAATAATCATCACACACACCTCATTTCCAACTTCCTTTTATATGTAGACCACATTGTGTACTTCAAAAGTAAAGGCTGATGCAGCACCAAAATCATGCACACAAGTGAGAAGAAAGCAAAAGAGATCAGGTTTTGTATTACAAAGGATACAGACGTGACTCTTTACATCATTACGGAGTCCTTTACGAACAAATTCATATGCTTCTTCCTTCTTCCCTAAACAGTTCAAAGTCAATCCTTTCATAGCCAGCGTCTCTGTAAGAAATATCATATACTTATGCTCTTGATTTCCCATATGCCAGTTTCACAATACAGATATCCTTTGAAGTTGCTACACAGTGAAGTTCCCCATTAAATGATAAATTTAGATCAGGATAGCTGCCTAGCACAGCTGAAGACTGTTATATGGAGGCATTTCCTTTCCTGAAACTGAGTTTGAAGTCTTTTGCAGAGCTTAATACAGATGTGACGAATGCAGACAACACAAATTTTATTAGCAAAAAATGCATTTATCTAAGTGAGTTAACAATTAGCTACAGCAGCTTTAAAGTGCTTTTCATTATATATTAAGGTTTCACATAGGCAGAACAACAAATTATTTAGGTTGTGTCACACCATAAGAAACAAAAATCTTTGTCACAGTCTGTTTATTTACTGCAGATTGCCTCAAAATCGTAAGTTAAGAGGACCATTTTTCCTGCTATAGCACTTGGGAGAAGAAAGTCTCTCTAAGTAGGATTTTAATCAGTACTCTGAGAAGCAAAAGATTCCAAATACGTTGATATGACTATCGCTCTTCTTCCTCCGTCCTTCAAGTAACACTAAAAAACAAGCTGTATGTAAGCATGTGCTGTGCCAGAAAGCTGTTGCAGATTCGTGGGTGGTTTCTTTTAGATCATCTTCCCTACTAAATAGGAGACCGCTTATTTTTGCCCACTGCCAGACAACAGTCTCATTTTCATCCAAGTATTCCATTTTCCCTCAAACTACAAAGTGTGTTAATGGAAAGGGCTTGTGATCAAGTTTAGTAATAACACTCACTTTAACTTTATTAGTAGACCTGTCTCCAGGTGTACTTTTAAAGAAGTGAACAATTATTCAAAGACAACTTTTTTTTTTTTTTTAAAATAGATTGCCCTATACCCATACTCTAAGTTAATCACTGAAAGACAGAATGATACCTTTCAGTAATATAAGGAAGGCTGAAAAAGCACATCTCTACTGTGTGAATCACAGAATTATAGAATGGTTTGGGTTGGAAGGGACCTTTAAGATCATCCAGCTCCAACCCCCTGCAACAGGCAGGGACACCTCCCTCTGGACCAGGTTGCTCACAGCCCCATCCAGCCTGGCCTTGAATGCTTACAGGTGGGAGCATCCTCAGTCTCTCTGGGCAACCTGTTCCAGTGTCTCGCCACCCTCACAGTCAAGAATTTCTTCCTAATATCTACTCTAAATCTATTATTTTCCAATTTAAGACCATTTTCCCTCATCCTGTTGATACATGCCCTTGAACAAGCCCTCCCCAGCTTTCCTGTAGGCCCCCTTCAGGTACTGGAAGGCTGCTATGAGATCTACTTGGAGCCTTCTCCTCTCCAGGCTGAACAGCCCCAGCTGTCTCAGCATGTCCTTATAGTGTAGGTGCTCCAGCCCTCCGATCATCTTTGTGGCCCTCTTCTGGATCTGCACCAACAATTCCATGTCATTCTTGTGTTGGGGGCTCCAAAACTGGACACTATACTGCAGGTGGGGTCTCATGAGGACAAGCTACTGCTACCTGCCCGCACCAGGGAGATAGCTGTCCAGTCACAGCAATCCATGTTTATCACCTCACTCAATTCTTTATAATCCCTCATCTCTGAGGCTAAGTGCGACAACAGCACAGCTTCCCATCAGATCATTTCGCTGGCTTAGTTCTGCTTCAGCTGTTCATTTCAGGCTTTGCTCCCAAGCTCCAAAGCCACTCATGGCTTAGAGCCCATGCAGTATGTGGACTGCCAAGGCAGCTAGCTGTTCTGAAGAAGTTTAAGACAGCAAGAGCAGAAAAGATACAGAAACACGTACTAGGAGGTTATAAAAACACAAGTGCTAGCAGAGACAAGTGATTAGGTCTCAGAGGCAGAGACCACTCCCTAATTTTGAGACAAGAAAAAATCTGTTCTTTTATCTCTAGGAAAGTAACGAAGACAACCAAGAAACACCAGGCACAGACGAAAGAATGACTAGTCAAACATTTTGCCAAGATTTGATGAGGTCAAACAGCAAAACAATTTTGACTCAGTACATGCACAGTCTGTGTTAAATTGCTCCAACAGCAGACAAACAAAAAATGCCTGTATCAAAAGTATTCCTTGAACCATGCAACAGAAATCCTGTAATGCAGCAGCACTTGAGTATCTTAGTGAGGATTAAGTTCTGAGAGATGTAAATAGAACCAACACTTTCCTGTCCAATTTCCTGCAGTATTTATAGGAACAGGCCAGCCTTAACACTCTTACACTTCACTCTGTTTGTCTTAAGTAGCAATTTGATCTGCAGTACAAGAAATTCAAAATATCTAGTTGACAAAAAAAGAAAGATTTAACTCCTTGGCAAAATACCTTAGTGTAGTGCTCAAAAGAAGGTAGGGCTTGCAGTTAAATAGAGATGTAAGAAAAAAAAACCAACAGAACGTACTCACATTCTAACCTGGAAATCTAGAAAGGCAAATTAAGTGGAAGCTTCACTCAAGTGTGCTTCACTGAATCATTTGATCCTCATGCCACAGAATGTTCCTGACTATAAGCTAGTGTGGAAATTTGGTATGAATGTGCTACATTTGAAAAAAAATCAAGAGTATTATTCACTTGCAAGGACAGAACAAAACTCAGTGACAGGCTGTTTTCTCTCTCTACAGTACAGAATAGAATGACTAAAACTCAGGACAAGAAAAACAAAAACTTGTGAGTTGAGCAGTTACCTCCATGTTCAGCAAATTTGGGGTTAGAAAGGATCATCTTGCAGAACTTGAGTCCATTTTTGTACTGCTTTTGTTCATAGCATTTCTGGAAGAAAAAAAAAAAAAAAAGATGTGAATTACACACTGAAAGGCATTTAAATAATATCTTAACATACTACTACAAATGCAGTAGTAAGTTCAGTGAGGTAATGAGGTCACAAACAAGCTCTAGTTGAATATGACTATCCACAACACAATACCTTTTTTCCAGGATTCAGAACAATATCTGCCTTCATTTACATGCAGCCAGTGCTCTGCCTCATGGTCTCCACTGAAACTGAACTGCTGGTACCAAGTTAGCTATTCCTTTTCAACAGAAACAGGAAAGGCAAAGAGGAGTGCTTGCACTTTGATGAAGAAATTCTTAAAATGGAGAGCCAAGTTACAGATCTTGACTCCACAGAACTTTTGAGAAGAGTCACACACAAAGAATCCAAACACTTCTTTCAATATCTTATTTCCCCAGCTTAGCAACCTCTCTGAGTGAGATCTCAGAAAGAAACCTTTGGTTGTCACTAATCTAGACTTTGGGGAAGAAGAGAAAAAACCATGCAGCGGGACAGACCTGCTGTCACCTCTGAAGAGAGGCATACAGAGAACTTACCTGGGGATTAAAATATTTAACCAGTAGTTGGAACAGCACAACTAAAGGCTACTTTTACCTTTGCTGTAGGGTACTTTGTAACCTACAATTACATAAACTGACAAATAATTCCACAGTGGAAATGAGAAAAAATACACTTCAGTTCCTCTTATTCTAAGCAAGGACACTGCCTCACAATAATGAGTCAATGAGATTTTAGTCATTTAGATCACTACAGCTGATCACTGTGTAAGCCGGTTAAAAGCATGCTTATATCAGTAAGCATGAAAGTGAATTAAGGTCAGCTAAGTTATACTCATGATTTCTTAAGTTGGAAGAAAAAAAAACCTCAACAGGCTGAACTTGGCACCATTCTGTTAATAAGGTGTATTGTCCTGCTCCAATTTAGACAGGAGAAGTTACGTAAGATCAGTTACATACTTTAGATCTTTAATTGTCTGTAAAGGACCTCTCCCATTCCACCAGCCTTCCAGCACAGAGAGAAAGAAAAAAGATATACGTAAAGTAAATGCACTGTGCAGTAACTCCTTTGGAGTCAGAATCCACCATACTACTTCTCAAGGTACAGGCAATAAAAAAAAGCATGCCTAAGCTCACTTTGGTAATGAGCTGAGATGCTAAACACAAGTCCTCCCCAAGTCTGCGTGAAGGGACTTCACTGCAATCAGTTTTTAGACTTAGCTGTCTGAAATTCAAGACAGTTGTAGT
This sequence comes from Lagopus leucura, assembly GCF_019238085.1. NCBI lineage: Eukaryota > Metazoa > Chordata > Aves > Galliformes > Phasianidae > Lagopus > Lagopus leucura. The sequence continues at coordinate 15,115,933 of NW_024962262.1, forward strand.
TTACCATAATTAAGTGGAAACTAAATCATGCAATAACTTAGACAGGCAGAAACCTTCAGAGGTCACCTAAATCACCTCTCAAGGCAAAGGTGGGCTCACTTGGCATTTGATGAGGTTTTTCTGCCTGGCTGACTTCTGGCAGGATGGCCATGGAGTTCCCATCAGAGGCAAATGATGATACGATGGCGATTAGCATTTAAATAACGGCAAAATCACTCTGAGATCTTTTAAGCTAAGAAACCAGTTTCCAAATCACTATTTGAAATAACCCAGGCTGCAGCAAACTTTCAAGTCCCCTCACGGGACTTTCTTTCCTTTTTTCTCAACATAAAATGTTTAGTCTCTTTTACAAAGACTCGTAAGAAAATATCAGCAATGCTTTAAGTGTGCTTTCTGAAGTTATTCAGGTATACCTAAAAAACATAATAGAACACCGAACATTCATCCGTGATACTACAACAACTCTTATTGAATAAAATGTCAAATAGACAGTAATGCTTAAATACCAAACAGGAGCTATTTGAGCCAAGAGTGCCCTTACAACAGATTAACTACTTGAAATACATATCTATTATTCTCATTCTAACGTTTGCATTTTTTTCCTCCTACAGAGCTCAGGCATAGAACAAGACCTGAAGCCAGATAATCAGTGCCAAATTTCACATTTCTAGAAGACAAACAAGATCATGTTTTCCAAAGACTAATGGATGGATGGAAGTCAATGCTTTCTACTAGCAGGGAAGCACAAGCTCATCATTCCCATAGGCTTACAGATCACAGAATAAATTAAGTTGGAAAAGACCTTAAAGATCACCCAGTTCCAAATCCCTGCCATGGACAGTGCTGCTACTCAGGTGCTCAGGCTGCCCAGGGCCCCATCCAACCTGGCCTTGAATGCCCCCCAGGATGGGGCACCCACAACTTCGCTGGTCAATGCAGTCAAGCCTCTCACCACCCTGTAACAATTTTTTTCCTAACAACTAAACTAAACTTAAACCTCTCCTCTTTTAAAGTCATTATCTCTTGCCCTGTCACTATGACACCCTGTAAAAAGTCAGTCCTCTCCTGCCTGTAAGCTTTCTTCCAGTACTCGAAGGCCACATGGAGGTACCTCTGGAGCCTTCTCTTCTCCAAGCTAAACGAGCCCAACTGCCTCAAACTTGCTTCATAAGAGAGGTGCTCCAGCAGTTTGATCATCTTGTCGGAGTGGTCCCTCCTCAGGACCTCCACAACCTTCTTATACTGGAGGCCCCAGGCCTGGATGCAGTACTCCACACGGGGCCTCACAAGAGCAGAGCAGAGGGGGACAATCTCCTTCTCCCTGCTGGCCACCCCTCTTTTGATGCAGCCAACCTTCCAGGCTGCAAGCACATACTGCTGGCTCATGTCCAGCCTTTCATCCATCAGGACTCCTAAATCCTTCTATGCAGGGCTGCTTTCAAGTTCTCCTCCTAGTTTGTACACGTATCTGCGATTGCTTTGACCCAGGTGCAACACTTCACTCTTGGCTTTGTTAAACATCACTAGATTCTTGCATGCCCACTTTGCAGGCCTGTCTAGGTCCCTCTGGATGGTGTAATTCCCTTCTAGTGTGTCAACTGCACCACTCAGTGCCAACAACTCCCAGATAAATATAACTTATTTACAAACACATACGTAAAATATAAGAGAAAAGAGACCTTATTCAGCAATCCAAGTTATTTAAAGCTTTTCAACGTACACAGATATCCCAAAAGCCTAGCAGATTTAGTTACATTGACAAGCCTGAGGCTTTGAAGTATCCAACCTTTCTTTGTGAATGAACTGCTTTTAGACTTCCACTTCTCAGAACTGTGAATGAGCACACCATGCTCCACCTGGAACTTGTTTACAGGACACAGTATCAGATGGCATCAAACTCCAGTCTTATCTCATTTCCTACTACAGATGGGAATTTCATAGATGAGAAACCTGATGTCTCCACGCACATTCGAGTTCGGTACTTCCCAGGACCAATATAACTGCAGCATGTTCATTAGGATGCCTCCCATTGAATTAAGCCTTTTGATACATCAAAAGCTCAAGCTAATATGCTGGCTCTAAAATAAAAAAAAAAAAGAAAGAAAAAAAGAAAAACAGCCTGATGTACTGTGCTTCATGTGAGGCCTCCATCACCCGTTCATGGCAATGATTTCCTGCTAAAAACTAAAGCCAAATCACAAATGTTTACACGCCTGGAAACCTCAAAGGGAGATTCTGGCAAGGCCAAAGTGATACCCAGAACTTCTGCTACCAGATGTTCCTTTAAGGACGTTACCTCCTCTGGCAGCTCTCTCATCCTGGTTTATTCCCTTTGTCAGCACTAACTCAGATATAACCAACTTGCAGAATTTGCTATGCAGCCAGACCAGACATCACTGTGTGCTTCCAGCTAAAAAACAAGTGCCACTATCTAGAGGCTGAACTGCACAGCATCCAGGAAATAACTGGACATTTAAAGATTAAAAGAAACCAGTAACAAGTATACAACACGTAGGGCTAAAGAAGACTAATATTATACTAAAGTGCTTTATTATATTATTATACTAAAGTGCTTTGCTTCTTTTACTCAAGGAATCAGCATTTACAAATTATGTTTTAATTATTGTATTATACCATCTTTTTTTAAAGACAAAACCTTCCTACTCTATCAACAGCCAAAATCCCTTATACTGTTCATTATTAACAGAATCACAGATCTGAACAGCTCACTAAAGCTACTTACAAAGCAGCAACTTCGTGCAGAACTAATCAATTGCATATATATTATATATATAGATATATATTGCATATATATATATATATATATATATATATATATGTTGCATATATAGATAGATAGATACGGGTAAATCAAACTCTTTGCAACACACTACGCCACACCAGACAACACATTCGCCACTTCTAGTCAAAATGGTCTTGTACTGATGGAACAGCTACATTTTGAACATACTGAAGATGAAGTTAAACACCCAAATCAGCAATTGTACAGCTGAAGAACACCTCATTGTGTTCCTCAGGCATTAGCACTTCTGAGAACTGTCTAAACAAGAAGCTGCAGTTGCCATAACCAATTCCTTGCCCTTCCTTACTCCCCATCCCGAGTGCCCATGAACATATTGAAGTGATACCATACTACTTCATACACCATTTTCAAGTGAAGGCCAAATAAACCAGAAGACAGCATTCAAAGAATCAGGACAACTGTCACATCAACCCAAACAGCTTGTGTTAAGAATAGCAACAAGATTCTTAGCTAAAAGTAGTTCAACCCAAATGAAACAGGCTGACCAGGCTTACGATGAGCATTTGACATTTTATTTAATAACAATCGTGCAATTCAAAACTTGATTCTGCTGTTTCTTGACAATATCTAAAGGTAAAGACGCCATGTATCAAAGCCTATAGAAAGAATGCTAAAAGTAGTGCTGGAAGCATGTCCAAGCCATAGTGGTGGTTAAGTCCAATGGTAATTAATCAGCGATAGAGATTTTGAGCGGTGTCTTTTCCTGGGAGCTGACGGGTATTTAGTTGCTGTTCAAATTATTAATAGACATTTCTGACCAGAACCAAGAACAATCAATACAAGGACATCAGTACTCTTCTAGACTGACTCAACAGTTGGACCTCTTACGGTCCATTCTGTTTCACTGCACTTCTACAGAACGTCATCTTATGCTTCTAACAGGGAAACTAGTGCTCCTCAATGCAGCTGATGAGCTCAGTCAACTAAATACCTCACTTAGATTTGGGGCAGAACTTAAAATACGCTGTTCCTATGATGACAAATAATTACTAGAATATTCATCAGTTCGATAGCAAGGTCTAACACCATCTTCTTTGAGTAATAAACAGTTAAATTATGAAAGAGTTCACTACTTGTATTGCAAGTGCTCCTTGCATCATGAAAATGTGGACATTTGGTAAGATTGATATAGCAAAAAAGATCATCACAACACTCTCCAGTTTGAGGGATGTTTTAGGGATCTCTGCATAAGATTTTTCCATACAGCAGTCCTCTCCACATCGATTTTTAAGTTCTTTACAAAGAGAGTGGAGAGGTGCTGGAACAGGCTGCCCAGAGAGACTATGGGTGCCCCATCCCTAAAGGTGTTCAAGGCCAGGTTGGATGGGGCCCTGGGCAGCCTGGTCTAGTGTTAAATGTGGAGGTTGGTGGCCCTGCATGTGGCAGGGGGGCTGGAAATTCATGATCCTTGAGGTCCCTTCCAACCCTGGCCATTCTGTGTTGATTCTATGATTTCAGTTCACTGTTTTGAGAGACCAAAAGAAACAAACTGGGGAAAGGGAGATAGTGCAGAAGAGGCTTCAGCTCACAGAGGCCAAGAAAAAGATTCATTACTACTTGTCCATTCTCACAGCGTTCCACACTCCTAGTCCCAGGACAACCTTTTTGTAGTATCAGCTCGTTCTTCAGTCCTTTCCTCCAAGCCCTACCAGCAAACTGCATACAGAATCATAGAATGGTTTGGGCTAGAAGGGACATTTAAGATCATCCAGCTCCAACCCATGCTATAAGCAAGAACACCTCCCTCCAGACCAGGTTGCTCACAGCCCCACCCATCCTGGCCTTGAATGCTTACAGGCATCTACAGCCTCTCTGGGCAACCTGTTCCAGCTTCTCACCATCCTCACAGTCAAGAATTTCTTCCTAATACCGAGTCTAAATCTACCCTCTTCCAGTTTAAAACCATTTCCAGTTGTCCTGTTGCTACACACCCTTATAAAAAGTCCCTCTCCAGCTTTCCTGTATGCCCCCCATCAGGTATTAGAGGGTTGCTATAAGGTCTCCTCGGAGCCTTCTCTTCTCCAGGCTGAAGAGCCCCAGCTCTCTCTCAGCCTGCCATCAGAGGGCAGATGGTCCAGCCCTCTGATCATCTTCATGGCCCTTGTCTGGACCATGCAGGATCAATTCTGCTTTCCACACAAAAGAGCAGTTTACCTCAGGAATTGAAAGGAAGATGAAGACAACCTACCCCCAGCCCTCCTCGCCTCAGCTTGGTCAGGCCACACTGGTTCATTCCTGCCCATAGCCATGGGCTTGGCAACACAGAAGCTGAGTCAGGCCACAGATGGCAGCGTGCAATAGAACAAGTGGCCAGCATCAGGCAGAGTGGAAATATTTGGTCATCAAGGAACTAATGTCATAGTTGTATTTTAAGCTTTCACTATCATGATTCTTCATAAACAACAGAATTTTTTTCCCCCTCCTTTACCCAGCTTTTTCCACTTGAAGTTGCCACAGAACATCATACTTTCACCTGCATTCTGTGCAACAACCATTGTGATCATTATTATTCGTATTCTATGCTGTTGGCAGAACAAAGTTGATATTGCATTTACTATCAGGATGAATACATGTAATAAGAGAACAATGTTTCAGTGTTTTCTAAGAATCATCTTTCAACAGCCCTACAAACCACTCCCGTTCAATGTGAAACTACTTAAAAATAATTGTCTTAACTTATAATGAGGTCTCACTCAGTGAGATACACCAACATTCAACACAATTGGAGTTGTTGGGATATCCCTGGCTTCAAACAACGGAGAAGAAACAAGAGAACATTTGGTAAAGAGCTCTTAAAAGTGCTGTGTGGAAGCTACGGCTGTTCAGATGGGTTGTTAGAGCTACTCTGCATTTTATGAACATGCGTATGCCTCTCCAAAACAAGCCATAATAGCACACTAAAAATTAGACAAGTCACAGCCCTATCACATATTTTATGATAGTTTTTAATCTGCATTTTATGTAGGATTGGAGAGAGCAATCTGCCGCTTCTGGGACAGAACTGCAGCGTGACCAGCAAGAACTGAGGCTGAGCAGGTGCTGCACAAGCCTGTGGGACTGCATCTGTGAGCAATAAAGCAAATGAAACCACCAACATCAGCGGTGCTTTAAAAAAAATAAAGCTCTCGGGCTTTAATGAAAGTTATGTTTTTAATCAGAAATCCTAAAAGAAGCTTAAGGCAAATAGCAATATAAGCCTAAAACCTTAAACCCATCTCAACATTCTCTGTAAGATTTCACAGTGATTCAGACAAAAAAATAGCATGAATCATAACAGATCACATGCCAGAGCAATCAGACCCACCTGGCCCATGTCACTGAAGACAAGATACAAGTGGTACATCCCTCCAGAGTGTCCTCAGCCTCCACTTACTTGTGGCTCACCCATTCCTGGAGCCAAAGGGTAAACCTTTACGCAAGAATTTACAAGGACTTGCACCCCATGAACCCATGCATGACTGTAACTTCCAGCAGGTGTTGCACTTTGTTGTACACTGCACTGGAAATGTGGACTTGAGTGGTGCCACAGCAGCTCCTATGATTTGCTGGCTTTCAACTGCTGCACAAGGAAATTGGTTTTAACAGAACCCCTTCAGATCCCTAAAAACCTCCTCTCTTCAGAGTAATCCAGCTCACAGCCAATAACACAGTAGAGTTCCTTAGCGTAATACATTCATTCACACAATCAATTTTACCCACTATGAGCCAACTGAATCCAGAATTCCTCCTACAGGCCTTCTTATTTCTGCCTTGAATAGCTTACAACAACTGAACTCACCTTGCTACTCTTTTTTTCTATTCAATGAAACTGTAAGCAATTAAGAAAAAGTTCCAGCACAAAACACAAGAAAAAGTTACTCAGAACATTTATTTATCCATACAGGAACACTAAGAAATCCTGTGTGAATAAACAACCAGCATCACTCCAAGTAAGCCCAGCTTATGAGCCTTTCAGGATGGCATTCAATTCCTTTTGAAAATTAAACCAGGAATTTGTTTTTGGGATACAGACTTCTCCAGACCCAACTTGCTCAAGTCGCTAAAAAGTGAGAAGCATGGCCTTACCTTACAAAAGCTTTACTGACTCTTATCAGTAGTCTATGATATACCCTTGGCAGTTCTATCATCTCAGAAGCCTGCAGTTTGACCAGGAACCCTTGTCACCTCTTGTGAAAGTTAATATCAAGGAAACAGCCTGCATTTTTCCTATGCTGCCCTCCACAACAGCACAAGCAACAGTTGCATAGCAATTCAGTCCAATGAGCTACACCAGGAGCCTGGGCTGGTGGTTGGTGATCCTGCACATGGCAGAGGGGGTTGAAACTAGATGATCATCGCAGTCCTTTTCAACCCAGGCCTTTTATGATTCTATGAACTTTGCTGGCAGCTCTGTTCTCCTCTCTTTGAGCGAGAGGATCTTTAAGAGACACTTTCATCATCCCCTGCTCCAGTGGTGGATTACAATGGCTATCTTATGTTATTCATCCGGTTTAGGAGGCATTAATTAGCATACTATCATAGCTTCCTAATTACCAAGTTTAATGGTTCGTGGTAAATCCCCATCATTACTAGGAAATGAACCAGTTGCATGCCCATAATCCATTATTATCTCACATACTATAGTTCTAGCATTTAATGAATAATAATTAATCTAACTCCTAACAAATACGTGCATATTTATCTTGTATCATACTTATCTTAGGAGAAGTATCCTAAGACAGCCATAAAATCCAGAGAGCAAAAGATAATACAGAGTTGAGCAATTCCTCAGGCAAAGGCACTTCAGATAGAATCTGAGTTTTCTTCCCCCCAAAAAGAGGCATGCCTGCATGAATTAAGCAGTAACAAGGCACTGCTACAGTGATACACCTGCTTTTGTGTTCCCTTGCTCCAGATCGAACAAGTAGGTGGCTGAACAGTTCTTAGAAAGAGTAATGCCTTGTCAGAAGGGGGACTAGTATGTAGGCCCTTCTAAGGGAAACATTAACAAGGTAGCACTTCAATTAAATTTTGCTTGTTGCAATTAAAGGAACAATCCTTATTTCATGCAACATTATGGTCAATTCACACATTCAAATGCATGGCAGTATCCACAGATACTGCCTGCTGTTTCTCTCATACCTCATGCTTCATACTAGCTGATAACAAGGCAGACACCAATAGCTAGTACACGACACTTCCCAGTTCTTAGAAACAGGACCAGTTCAGCAAGTAAGCCCTGAAGATACGAGAACTATCCCACAGCCTTCCTCTAAAACACCTATAAGGACCATGGCCACACCCAGGTAGAGCTGATTTGATCCCATAAAGCCAAAACTCAAACCTCATTTTAAGAGGCACAGTTTATCATCTGGGCTCTCAATCTGAGAGGATCAAACTTGCTTAAACTAAAACACACTTTGAAGGTAAATGACACTTCGTTTTAAATATGTGAAATAAAAACCACCTACGTTTACCGTAAGCAAGCTTCAAATGCACATTACTGAACTCCAATGTTAACAGAAAGCATTTTTAAGTTACCACACTTGCATGTTTATTTTAGATTGCATCTGCCCCACTTAAAGTGTCACAGGAGCTGAAGACTGATTTTATGCTGCAAGAGACACACCAGAGTTCCTGCGTTAATTCTTCCTTATGGATGCCTCCCTCCCTTCCCATAAAAGGGAGAGCCAGGAAGCCTTTGAACACTTCCTCCACGCCTTCTGCCTTCTTCGAGACTGAGAAGCACAGCACAGAGGAGCCTCCAGTCGCCCAGCCCTTCCCTCCCAGGCAATGTCTCACCTCTAAGTGGAGGAAGAGCACTGTCCAAGAGTGAAAGCAAGACTTAAGTGACCAAACAGCCCTGGAAGTCAGGACAGAAATGAGTTATGGCACTACATCTTACAGCAGTTATGGAGAAACTAGGTCTGCTACCTACATGCTAACATTTTACCTATGTTGCAATTGCTGTTGGTTATGCAATCACATCACACCTAGTTTTGAGCGAGCTTGTTCAAGCACTGCTAAGCATGCAGCATAGACTCCTAAACTAATTATCAAGTTCTCCAGATAAGTTTCTCATTTCACAACTGTTAATTCTCTGTCAAACGTTTATAAAGTCACTTAATACACAAGTAGTTACCTTTTCCTCTGTTCCAAGTGGTTAAATCAATCTCTGTATGCTTGTGCGACCTTATTATACAGCCTTCCATATAAATTATTTCATTCATTTTCATTTCTAGAATGCCCACGGCAGCACCAGCAATTTCAAGATTTCTAGCAGTGCTGAAAGCTCCCTCCATTATAGAAGAGCAATCTGTAGCATTACTATACTGAAATACTCTTCAGTGCCAACAAAAGGGTCAGCTTAGACTATCAAGGTTTTACTCTTCCAGGAAAAGAAATCCTTGAAAAAGTTAAAGCTACCTATAAAGAACAGTGAGAAACTGAACTTCAAGAAGTATTAATATGTAAACCGACAAACTAACATCATAAAGCTCAGTGGTTTCCTTGCCTAAGAACTTGTTTAGTTCATTATTTAGTAGACTGAGAGTTTTTCTGAAGTCCAATTTTTATGAAATTCAGAAGTGATCGCTACTGTGAGCTTGTTTGCTACTAGTAAGAATAATCACTTAACTGTTCTAATATTAGTGACTTATTTTTAGCAGAGAGGAGTACTAGAATGACTTACTAAGATGCATACCATAGGCATGCAGTAAGCAACAAATCACCCTTAAGCACCATTAAGTCTTAAAAAAAAAAACAAAACAAAAACACCTACGAACTACCTAAAACAAGCAAAAGACAACATTCAGAAACTCTTGCTGAAACGCACCAGTTGCAGAGCACGGAGGCTTACACACTGTTTGCTCTGAGATCAGCTTCCTGAGGCTGAACCACACAAAATCACTGCATTTAACCCAACAAGCTCGGTTAAAACCAAAGAAATTCGCACTGCCAGCTGTGCTCTGCCTGCAGAAGGCCGAACGGCACCGGGAGCCTTAACTTCTCTGAGGCCGCAGCTCCCCTACTGTCACACCGAAGAGCTCCTGAAGAACGGATTTTACCCAGGGAGAGGAGCGATCCTCCAGAAGCTTTAACAGCGTAGAAAACGAAGCCGTTCGAACGGAAGTTAAACGACTTGTTTCTTTAAAATCACCACGAAGTCTCAAAGGGACGCGGATAGCAATTCAGACAGAGCTCTGCAGCTCGGCACGTGGAAACCTACGGCATTTCGGAGCCAGGATGCTTTTCCTCGTCGTCTGCCGGCGGCACCGACCCGGGGCTGACAGCTCTCCGCCTCCGCAGCCCCCCGCTCCAGGGCCGCTGCCGCCCGCTTGCGGCGGGAGGAGAGGGGAGAGACGGAGCGGCGGCCCGAGAGCGGCCCGGAGTTACCGCCGCGGGCGGAGAGCCGCGAAGCCGGGGAGCGGCGGCGACGACTGCGCGTCCCTCCCCGCCTTTCGCCCGCCCTCCCCTCCCGGCCGCCGCACGGCCTGTTCGGCGGCCGCAGACAAAGGGAGGAAGCGGGGACGAGCCGGGACAAGGAGGCGGCGGCGGCCCCGACAGCCGCATCCTTCCCCACTGAGCAGGAGCCGGCGGCGCGCGGCGGGAGGAGGACGGGCCGGGGGCTCACCAGGATCCGCTTGAAAAGGTTGCTCTCCTTGGGCGGCAGCGGCACGGACGGCATGATGCGGGCGGGCGGCCGCGGGGCAACGCGGCTCGAGGTTGCGAGGAGCGGCTGTCGCTGCAAGAAAGGGAAAGGAGGCGGGGGAAAGGAAAAGGCGATCCCCAACTCGGCTCACGGGCGAGCGGCGGCGACTCTTCAACTCATTGGCCTGCACCGCCCGCCCCGCTGGCTCCCCTCGGGCACAGCGCGCGAGCGCGGCTCCTCTGCGCAGCTGCCGGGGAGGCCTCGCCGCCCGACTGACGCTGCAAAATGGCGGCCGGGGTCCCCCGCCGCGCATGCGCACCGCAGCCTGGCGCGGGGTGTGGGGGGGCGGGTGGCGCCGGGCTGTTTGCTTCCCGCCCGCTCCCTGTTGTGTGGAGGGGTTGGTTGGGTCGGGGTTTGCTTTTTTCGTTTTGAGGGCAGCGCTTGGTTGTTTTTTGCTAGCTTCGGCCGCACGCTGAGGCGAGGGGTCCTCGAAAGCGCCCCGAGTGGGGGAGGAGGAGGAGGATGGGGAGGATGGGGAGGATGGGGAGGAAGGGGACTGCCGCCCTCAGAAGGTGTAAAAATAACTCCGGCTCGCTGAAGCCCTGAGTCATGGCTATTTCAAAGCCTTCGAAACTGGATGCTTTTTTTTTTTTTTCCTTTCAGCGCTCGGCCTCGCCCGGCCGTGCTGAGATAAGGCAGAAAATCTCTTTGTCTCCTCGCAGCCTCCCCCTCTCCTCCGGCCCTCATTGCCCGCTGTTGGTGCCCGCTGTCAAGCTGGGCTCTGGGTGAGCCGCCAGCCCGGCCTTTGGGATGTCATCTATGGCATCAGCTCTTTGTTAGTTGCTTACACAAAGCTTCCCAGCATTACCGTGCGTGCTTAGAGCAGTGTTTTGTCGTGGCTTGGCTCCTCCGACAAGGGAGGCTTAAGGTCTTTTGAAAAATGATTTTTTTCCCTGTCATTTGCAGAAATAGCTTTTAAATTGATCTTTGCAAAGCTAAAGAACAAGCCAGCAGCACTGAAACCACACAGCATGGGGTGCTTCCTTGGGAGGGAAACTGGTTAAGCTGTCAGAGTTGCAATCAATTAAAAAGATCGTGCTGGGGAAGGAATGGTGGGGCGGAAATTAAGCAGCTTCAATTAGAGTCCCTGTTAACCACTTTTTAAATACATTAGTTGTGTTTTAAAATAATATTATTCCTATAATAACATGGTTATCACCTACTTACTTTTATAAGGGCGTATAGCAACAGGAGATGAGGGGAAATGGTTTTAAATTGACCGAGGGCAGATTTAGATTAGATATTAGGAAGAAATTCTTTGCTGTGAGGGTGGTGAGACACTGGAACAGGTTGCCCAGAGAGGCTGTGGATGCCCCCTCCCTGGAAGTGTTCAAGCCCAGGCTGGATGGGGCTTTGAGCAACCTGGTCTGGAGGGAGGTGTCCCTGCCTACAGCAGGGAGTTGGAACCAGATGATCTTAAAAGTTCCTTCCAAATCATTCTGAGATTTCTACTGCTCAAGTGATGAGCTTAGTGGATGCGCATAGCAAAGCAAGCATGTGGAGATAACAATTAGGAAGGCTGTACACTTAACAGGCTGTATTTGGTTACACAAAGCAAGCAGTGATGTGGCTGAGGCAACAAATCCCAAGCAGTGTGTCCTTTGACTTCTCAGAAGCCTTGCTAAACTCCATGGACATTGGTCCTTCCTTTCGTGTTGGAGGGACAGAAAGTGGGCATGGTTTTGGAATAGTAAACTGTAAGGCTAAGCCTAATTCAGGGTCTCAGAGTCTGAATTTTTTTTCTGAGCAGGTGTACTGTTGACAAGGACAGCTCTGCTGCATCATTTTCAAGGTCTGCACCACAGCGCTGAATTAGCACTGATTGTAACTAGTTGGAGCCATGGCTTCATGAACTCAGATTTTCTGTCCTTGCAGTAGGCTTTATGCCTTTGGTTGGTTTCTGTGGTAAACACCTCCAAGATGGTCAGGTGAATACTGTGCTCAGTGAACTTTTGGTCTGAGACAGTAAGGCTGTTCTTTATAGCAAAGTGTCAGTTCCCTGCTAGTCCAAATACTGGAACAAACGCCATCTGAAAACAGGCAAAACTGCAAATGAGAGGCAGGCATTTGATCTGCATTTCAACATGTGTCTGTATTACAAATCCGTGTTGAAAGCACCAAGAAAAGGAGAGCAAGCTGGCAGTAAAGAAACAATTTTAGACTAGCTGAGAGAGACTAAAGATAGAAATGAGCGTTGGGGGGGGCAGAGGGCTGGTTGAAAGTGAAGTTTGGAAGTACAGTCAGGAAAACTTCTTGTCATTTAATCCCACTGCGCTTGGCCAGACAAAGCGCTTTCTACAGGCTTTGTTAATAAACAGGGCTGTATTCAAGGCATGTGTGATTCTGTCACCAGTTTTCCCTACAAACAGAAAGAATTCAGAAGTCTGTCAACAGATTATTTAGGTCAAAAGTGGGAAGAGACATCCAAGCACAACTCTTATGAGGAGTGATTGAGGGAACTAAGATTGTTTGGTCTGGAGGAGGCTCAGGAGAGACCTTATTGCTCTCTATAAATACCTGAAGGGAGGTTGTGGTGGGGGGGGGGGGGGGATCAGCCTGTTCTGTGTAACTAGCAATAGGGCTAGAGGGAATGGCCTCAAGTCGTGCCAGGGGAGATTCATATTGGATATTAAGGGAAATTTCTTCTCTGAAAGAATGGTTAGGTACTCGAATGGGCTGCCCGGGGAGGTGGTTGAGTCATCGTCCCTGACATCTAATCTAAATCTCCCCTCTTTTAGTACAGCCCCCCACAACCCCCCTTGTCCTTTTACTATCCGACCATGTGACTGTGTGAAAAGTTGGTCTCCCTCCTGCTTATAAGCTCCCCTCAAGTACTGGAAGGCCTCAATGAGGTCTCCCCAGAGCCTTCTCTTCTCCAAGCTAAACAAGCCTGGCTCCCTCAGCCTGTTTTCAAAGGAGAGGTGCTCCAGCCCTCTGATCATCTTCATGGCCCTCCTCTGGACTTACTCCAACAGTTCCTCATCCTTCTTCTGCTGGGGGCCCCAGGCCTGAATGCAGTACTCCAGATGGGGCCTCACAAGGGCAGAGTAGATGTGGACAATCCCCCCCACCCCCTCGTCCTGCTGTCCATCCTTTTGAAATCAAGTTGGCAGCTTAAAGTTGCCAGATTTGAATTTAAAAGCACATCCCAAGTGCCATGTCCCGTTCCCTGGAGCCTGGGAACCTGCTGCTGTCACTTCCCCACTCTGCCTGCTGGCCGAGGGCAGCAGCACCCTGCCCTGAGCACCACCTGCAAGCCACAGGCCTCACCAGCTCTGTAGGCCAAGGTGAACCATAAGGGAGGTGGAAGCACAGGCAGAAATGGAATTTCCCATCTTTTATACTCAATTCCCTTATTCCGTTTCAAACATCATCCTGGAAACGGAAGGAAAGAGTGTTTCTATTCGCTGGTATTATGAGATATGAGGAATATGTCCCCTGAGTCCAGCCCGTGTCCAGTCTGCTGGCTGCTGGGGAGTGCTGAGAATCTGTTAGCCTGTACTGTCATGCACAGAGTTAAGATGAAGAACTGCCAGCAAGGATAGTGAAAACTGAATCACGATTGCTTTTAATCAGAGGGTTTAATGTAATAGCTGTTTCTGGCTGCAGTAGAAGCTGATGTGATTTTTCTTGGCCTACCCTCTTTTTTTTCATTCTGTTTTGTAATTTTGAGTGCATGGCCTGCCTTTAGTTTTCATGTTCTTATTAGCTTTTTGGTTGATTGCCCATAGATCACCTTTTCAAGATTTTTAAGTGTCAGATTGAAGGCTCCTGGAAGACTGCAGGGAGCTGTTTGCTGTGGCCTCTTTGTAAATTGGATGGGCTCTGGGATGGCTCCTGGTTTCTGAGGCTGTTTTGTAGTCTCTTCCCTTTGCCTCCTGTCCTCCTGAGGGGCTGAGCAGAGCCAGGAGCAGCCCTGAGAGTGAAACAAGAGGCTGGTTATCCTTTGTATGCTGGTGAGGTTTGGTACAAATCTTCCTATCGTCTCATTTTCAGCCTTTTAGGTGTATTTACCTCACCAAAACTTGTTGATGTTACATGTGCCAAATACAGTGTTTTATACATATATATATTTAATCCTGTTGAATGACAGCAGCTAAGAAGAAAGAAACCTAAAACCCAGTGTTCTCTAAGGCATTTACAGTGGAGTTGGATTTGCTAAAACATAAAAAAGATAGGGAAAGTTCCTGTAAAAGAAGCAAACTTTGGAAGAGAGAAGGACTTCTTAGTGCAAGCTGTGCACCTAGGGAGAACATAAGAGTTTCAGGGAGTTTTTCATCTGAGGTTTGAATACATTTTCCTCCTATGACATGCATAGGAGTAAATTGGCCTTTAGGGTGATTATAGGTATAAAAGGCATTGTTACGTAAAGTCTTTTTAGAACGTGAATATAATGAGGGGTATAGATAATATCAAACAGATTATACAACTGCCTGTTAGCTGAATGATGAGAACGGTTGTGTTGAGTAGCATTTTGTGAGTGGTGTTTGCCTTGTGTAGTGTAGTCCTAATTCATATGGAGTATAATTACAGCCAGCCCTGACATGAAGTGGAACTTTGATTTGAGTAAAGTTTACGTAAAACAACAATCTCTGCATAACCAGATTTGAAACTCGGGGTATTTTCAGCCCATGTTTTGGGAACATACACAGGAAAGTCCACTTATGTCACAGCACAGAACTTGGAAACAGGACTATTCCCACTTGTTGGTGCGCTTGTCATTTTAGACAAAGCGTGTGCAGCTATGCAGCTGTGCAGAAAATATTGAGAATGTGGATCGAGATTCACTTGTGAGATCTTTTAAAAATTATTTCGGAGACAGCATTTCACAATTTACTTGTAAAGCTGTTAAAGCCGTGCTTGCAAATCTGCGATCGCTGCTCCCAGGGTGATTGCATCCGCGGGCTGGAGGAGAGCAATGCGCTGGAAGGACAGACGGAGGGACGGCCGAAGACAGGCAGCTGCTGCAGCACGCCGGGAGTTGTGTCTGTGAGCAGGCATGCTGGGAGTGCGAGTCTTTCCACTTTACTTCCTGTCTGCAATGGCCTCGTGATGTAAGGCAGGACCTGTCTGGCGCTTCCATTTGGGGAGGGTGAGTCTGTAGGCTCTGTGTGCGACACGGAGCCCGCTCTCTGCCCACTCTGGGTTGCAGGGGCTGAGCCCAGCCAAGCCAAGGCGATTACCGGCGGCTGCCTGCCGGCCGGCCTCTGGCTCACAGGGCTGCCCTCCTGCTCTCCCAGTGAGCCCTGCGCTGGGGAGGGCTGCACGGGGTTCTGTGCCTGGCTTTTGCAGGAGGGCTGCTTGGTGTAGCTGAGGTGGGATGCAGAGGGCTGTGAAAAGGGGGCTGAGGGCCCATGAAGCCTTGAAGGCACCTCTCTGAGGCTGCATCACTGAAACCCCTCCCTTATGCATATGTATTCTTATGCATCTCAGCGGAATCGGTTTCACTGTGTTAATAGTATCCTTGATCATTACAAGTGATTTTTAAAAGCTTTTAAATGAGTTACAGCGTTGATAGTTGTCCCTTAACTAGAAATGAGCTGATCTATTTATTTTCGTAATGAGACAATTGCAGCTGTCGTTGTTACAGACAGGTTTTGATTTGTGATGTGTTTATGTTGCCCACTGGGTAATTTTGTCATGTTCAGAAAGTCGCTAAGAACTAGTTTGAGAAGCAGTTAATAGGCAGTCTGCTGTACGTGGCTGTGTAAAAGCTTTATGTGGGCTTATTTCTGCACAAATGCAGGGTGACAGCATCTCTCTAAGGAGGAAACAACTTTGTTTTGTCAAAATAATAATAAAACCAATCTATTTCAAAATCTCTGACTCTCTCAAGGATTGGTGTCATGCAGTTGCTTAGTTCTCTAGGCATGTGAAAGTGAGTATTTTACTTGGGAAAGCTCAGGCAAAACTCTGCAATGAATTAGTTCTTATTTTCACACGTTGTTAGCTCTAACTACAGCAGTATTTCTCTTAACAGTGGTTACCACTTGACTGGACGATGAGTGGCCATTCTGACTTGCAGTAAGTAGAGGCAACACCACGTCATCAGCAAAATTAAATGTTTTGAAGTTAAGTCCAACATGTGCCCCGAGGAATTAAGTCCAGGAGTGCAGATGCTGAGTCTGACTTGTGTATTCTGACTTATTCTTGGTGAAGGAAGTGGTGTCCCTCTACTACTCAGTCACTGGAACAATCCATAAGGATTACTGTTGGCTTTCTGTAAATCAAATTGTCCTTAAAAGTGCAGCTGTGAGTTTGGTAGTGCCTGCCACCTCTGAGGAATGTGCAGAAGCAGAATAGAGGCCCTTCCCTCTCTTTCTAGCTTTTCCAGTTTGTATAGGCAGTGAAATAGATGGCTGGGCAAGCAAGATGCAATACCTTTTTTTGTATACATTGCTGTTACAGGACTGTCCTTTGTTACAGGACCCATGGATGAAAGTAAGTAGGATGAGCAAAGCAGCAGTGACACTAAGGGTAGCCTGTGTCCTGCAAAACCGTGCATCAAGTACCATGCAAAAATAAAGGGACTGGATTTCAGAGTACCATCTTTGTACTCTCCCTTCTGATAGAAAATATGTCTGTCCCTTACCTGCAAGTGTATCGTGGGAAGGAAATAAAGCACTGTTCCCATATCTGACGTAGGACTTACATGGATAAGTAATTTCATGCAAGTATGTTGTAGTCCCAGTGACAAACCTTTTGCAAAATCACCCTGATGTTGTTGATGTCCACCTGCCAAAGTTGTATTCTCTTATGGTAGTGGGTCTGATATTGCATATACTGCACATTTTGTACCTTCTTCATATAGAATTTGATGTCTGCACTGTAGATGTGTTTTCTCACAGCAGCATTTTTGTTTTGCCAGTAAGGCAGGAAATGGTTCAGTTTCTCCAGTGAGAAGTATGACAAATGAAGCTGTTGTCTCTAAAGCAGCATCTAGAGTAGATCTTCTACAGCATAAACACTGAGAAGGTGAGGGAAAAGATTTTTCCAAGCCTTTGCTGGTACAGTGTTGCTGATAAGAGTTTCTAGTTTAAACTAAGACTGAAAGGAATAGTTCTGTCCGTAACGGTTCAATCTGTGTTGGTGTAGTCAAGAAAAGAATTTGGGCTTGATACAGGTTGGATTTTTATTATTATTATTTTAACCAAATGCTTTTCTATAGATGGTGAAAGTGCTCCATGTCTGATACTGCTAATTTCAGGCAGTGGAAGAATAAGAAACAATATGAAACCTCCACAAAGTGTCTGTTTTTTCAAGAACCTGCTTTCTGGTTTCTACTGTTATGGTCAGCTTCACAATTCCCCTCTTCCTTCTGTTGCAAAGAAGATGAGTTGTGTGATGAGGCTGCACAGCCGTGGATTTTGGAGGCCAGACTCTTTGCTGGACACAGCTGGATTCACTCTGTTATTTCACAGTCAGCTTAGGAAGAAGCATCAGGACTCTCGAGCATTGTGGAAGCATGAGGCTGTGCAGAAGTATCTGGAAACTCTGAGCAAGGAATACCAGCAGGTTAATAGTCTGCTAAATGCTGATTCAAAGAATGAATTTGAGCAAAGGACCCTGAGGAGAAGACATGCTGATCTGTCCCCAGTTGCAACTGCATTTCAAGAAATCAAAGAGGCTGAAGGCGAGCTCCGGGAATTAGAAACCATGTGTAGAGGTAAGGAGTGCACATCTGCTTAGTCATTTTGAAAGAGTGGCTTTGCTTGTGATAAACCTCATTGCTCAGCCTTCATGGAGAGCTTTTAAATGAATTAAGCCAGCTCTGGAACGCTCTCTGGTATTGTCTGTTCCTGGGAGCTTGAGTCCCTTTAAGGCTTTCTAGATCCAGACGTTTCCTTTTATTTTTATGCTATCTCTCTTAATACAGGTCTTAATGCAGCCAACTTGGGAAAGTAGGGGCTGTTTGGACTCTGATGGCTATGCATCTTGCAGAAATAGTTTGGAAATGTTTGCTTTAGGTTCTCTTTTGGTAGAGCCAAGAGCAGTACGAACTGCAGGATAAGCATCAGCCTGTTGAATAGACACTGACTACAGCCATGCCACTTAAAATGGGATTCCAACTAGCCAGTTTGATGCTTAGTAAGCAAGCTATGTGAACTGCCATAATTAGGTCCTGAATTAGCAGCTTCCAATGTAAATGGCAACATTTAATAGGTCTTGGAGGATATTTGAGAAGTCCTACTGGGAAAGCTGATGGTTATCCAAAAAGCTGCTGCTTTTCAATACTATGTTGCAGTAAAAGTTAGGGTTAAAAAAAAAAAAAAAAAGGAAAAAGGAAAAAAAAGAGCTTGACCCTCTTTTTGATACTATTCAGGAAGAAGAAAGTAGGTGGGCAGTAAAAGGACTTGTGGTGCAACATTTTGAAAAGATACACTAACACACTGTGAGAAGAGTGAGGCACTGTGTACTGCAGGAAGGAAGAATGTGGGGCATTCTGCTGCACCAAAACAGACATTAAGATAAGATAGAGTGACCTGGAAAAAATGGGACTTGCACTAACACAGTTAAGGAAGGGAAAAGCAAAGAAGGAGAAATGGATATGTAGCAGTTTAAGAGGAGGAGGATTGAAGTTCCTGGTAATTCTGGGAAAAGGAACCATGGAATGTTGACACATCAGTAAAAACCATGTTGAAATAAAGCTTGTAGAAACATAGCTGGTAACATTTCCTGCCTGCTTAAGAAAGATAGAAAATACCTGTGTTCCTCAGCTATGGAAATAAATGGGTATGTTTGTGCTTTAGAAACAGTGGCTATAGAAAACACTTTACAGAATCACAGAATCACAGAATGGCCAGGGTTGGAAGGGACCTCAAGGATGACGAATCTCCAACCCCCCTGCCACATGCAGGGCCACCAACCTCCCCATTTAACACTAGACCAGGCTGCCCAGGGCCCCATCCAACCTGGCCCTGAACACCTCCAGGGACGGGGCATCCACAACCCTCTGGTTTCAGTACCTCAGGCAGGGGGTTTGGAGATTCATGATCCTTGAGGTCTCTTCCAGTCCTGGCCATTACATGATTCTGTAATTCTATGAGAATTGATAAAGGTCAGGGAGGAGGTAGGAATGGGACAGCAGTCATTTGTACCTCAAGCTTCTTGCCACCAGCCCATTCTTCCATCTCTGTTGACAATACCTCATCTGATACTTTCTATTCAACCAATCCATAAGGATACTTTTCAGACCACCTAGAAGCCTCCTGTTCAGTACCATCTTTTGGTGGAGCTGTGACATACAGGTAGGGTTACCTATGTAGTTCCTGCATTAAGTACAGAGGATGCTAGGCTCAAGTGTGGATCTGCCATATCTTATTTAAAGAAAAACAAAACCAACCAACAAACCAAAATGGAATGTAAGTTATAAAGGAGAATATGAAGGAGCTGCCACTATCCTTGTCCAGTATACAAGGCTGGTTCAACATCTCAGCCCGCTCCGTTCTTGGGACTTGCTGCTGAGGAGAAAAAAATGAAGGGGTGCTCCCTATTCTGGCATTTTGGTTTTGATTCCAGCCATCTTTTAACAGTCTGTTTAGTGCACGATCTCGTGCATTGGCATCTTCCATTACTCTAAACTGGAGCCTCTGTAGTAGAAAAGATTTGGAGCTTCTGTTAGCTCTGTTTGAGAATGTTTTGCAGCTCTAAAATGTAGGAGACCACAACTGAATCACAGAACTGCAGGACTGATTAGGTTGAAGGAGACTTTTGAAGGTGATTTTGACTGATGTTCTACTCAAAGCAGGACTGCTTAGAGCAGCCCGACTGCAATCTTGTCCAGTTGAATAGATCCAAGAACAGAGATCCTACAGCTTCCCTGGGCCCATTTCATTGTCTGACAACCCTTAGAGTCAAAATAATTTTCCTAATACCTAATCAGAATTTCCCATGCTCCAGCTTCTATCTTGTTTTATGACAATATACTTTGAAAAGACTTTGTCTTGAACTTTTCAGTATCTTTCTGTGAGTCAGTTGTACACAGCAATAAAAACTCCCCTCAGTCTGCTCTTCTTAAGGCTGAACAAACGCAGTTTCATAGAATCATAGCTTGGGCCTGGGTCGAAAAGGACCTCAAATATCATCTAGTTTCAATTCCCCTCCCACGGGCAGGGTCACCAACTACTAGACCAGGCTGTCCAGAGCCACATCCAGCCTGGCCTTCAATGCATCCAGGGACGGTTTTCTTGACCTCTCCTAATATTTTCTTTGTTTCCATCCTGGACTATCTCTGTGGCTCTTAGCTAGACTCATTCCAGTATCTCCATGCCTTATCTGTACTGGGGAGCTCAAAACTGGACAAAATACTCACCTAGGCTGAGCAGATGGGAAGGGAATCTCTTCAAGCAAAGAGTTAAAGTGAGGTCTTCCACATCCTGATGGCTGAAGCCATAATTCTCATATCTCATTGATTGCTTGATTAGCAGGAGGCAGAAGGTTAGAACCCGTGTAATTGTCATCATACTTACATTTTTAATGCTCGTCCTAATGAGCTGGCTGCAAAGTACTGCACAGATAGCAGTTTCTGTGCTAGTCTAGAAATGGAAAGTCTTGTTGCATGTGAAATAGTGGTAAAGAAAACTGAGGCACTCTTTTCTCCCAGCGTGTTTTTGACATATTTTGTTAAATCTCTTGGTGGGTTTGCCTCTGCACTGTCAGTCTCTGTCACATAACTGTCAGTATACTATAATTGGCAGCAAGTAACTGTCAGGTGGGACTGGCATTTGTGTGATGCTGACTTGGAGTCGTAGCCAGGAGACTGGGAAGTAATATATCTCAGCTCCTTCCAGCACCTCTGGAAAATGCAGTCATTTAGTTAGCAATACACATCCTGGCTTCAACTGCTCTTCTTTGATATTTCTTGCTGGCACAGTGGAACTGCATGCACTGCAAGCTTTTAAATTCTGTAAAGTGTGTCTTTTGACAGCTGTATTACGATCTGCTGTAAGCTAAGTAAGACTGGCTAACATTTATTCCTATTGTTGGAATTCAGAGCTGGGCAGCAGAGAAGAGAAGCAACTGCTAGAGCTTGCCTTAGAAGAGAAGGAAACCCTCGATAAAAAAATCAACACGCTGTGCAGAAAGGTGAGCCTGAGGTAAAAATACACAGCTTCATAAATAAATGTCAGGAAAATGTTCCTTTGTGATCTTGCCAATAGACTGACACTTGCATTTAATGAAACAGAAGGCCAGCTTCTCTATTTTCCCTGAGAAGACATGGCAACATTAATTACTGGTAAGCTTCTTACTGACAAATGCATCTTAGAAGCTAATTATTTTAGGCATTTCTGCTTGCTTGCTTGTCCATCTGGAGATGCTGAAGGGGATGTGAAGCTGTCTGTGCTGATGAGACCTTGCGTGACATCCAAGTAACTCTTGTGGCAGCAGAGCGTGCATTCTTGAAAAGGTTTCTGATTGGAACCTTCAGTATTTCATTTTCTCTTCAGCTGGCAGCTCCCCATGAGCAGGAACATAAATTATAAGCAGAGAAGCTGAAAAAGTTTGGTAGAAAGCTCTGTGTTTGGGCTCATTTCTATGTTGAGATTGAGAAAATGGGAAATAGAACCTTCTGAAACGTAAGGTTCGTGTTTGTGTGAAGAGTGGCTGGGCAATAGCTGGTAACTTTGTGCTCCAAGGTAGTTGGGGCTGCAGTGGGTGACCAGGCACCTGACGCTGTGGGATCGAATTTTCAGCTAGCTTTCCTGTGGATGCACCAACGTATCCCATTTCCACACCAACTGCACTGAGCTGCAACAGCCTTTGGACTTGGACAGTTTTTAGTCCTACTTATTCATTTGCCAATAGAAATCCGTGGCTGTGCGTGCTCAAGCCGTGGCATTTGTGAAGGCTGGCTATAAACTTCATTAAAAGGAGATAGAGTCATGAAAGAGATAGTGACATTTCTTTTTTTTTTTCTCTCCCCTTCTTTTCTCTTTTCAGCTTTTCCAGCTTGTAGTGCCAAAGGAGAAGTATGATAAAAGTCACGTTATATTAGAAGTGACAGCTGGCAGAACAACTGGAGGTCAGCAAACTCTCCACTAAAGATTACTCCGAACCTTCATCCAACTTTTTAAGTCTCTTACGGGTTATTCTTAATGCATTTTTACACTTCAGTGGCATAAAGCCATACTTCCTTAATCTGTATTATTTATTATCAGCATTAATCTGTTTTATGAGCGCGAATACAGTTGCAGTGAAATCTTCAAACCCGTGGCTGCCGTTTTGCAAACTGCTATTTATGTTGTAGCGCCTTTATATTTATAGGTGACATCTGCCAACAGTTCACTAAAGAAATGTTTGAGATGTACCAGAACTATGCGGGCTATAAATGCTGGACCTTTGACATTCTGAACTACGTGCCAGCTGAGATAGGTACAGTAGTTCTCCAGACGTTCCATCCAGACAACGACATTGAAGGCCGTGTTTGTGGGCTGTGATTTCCACGCGTTATTTGTCTCTATAGGTGGGTTGCATCACGCGGCTGCTCATATTTCAGGAGATGATGTCTACAGGCATCTGAAATATGAAGGAGGGACTCACAGAGTCCAGCGAATCCCTGAGACCGGGCTGTCATCGAGAATGCAGCGTATTCATACGGGGACAATGTCAGTTATTGTGCTCCCTCAGCCAGAGGAGGTAACTATCTGTTCATCTCAGCAACAAGGAAGTGTGTTGCTGGCACTGGAGTGGGTGTTATTTAAAACCACGGTACTGTTAGGGGATTTTATTGAAACCCAAGTGCTTTGAGCAAGTCTCAGCGAGTAAAACCACAGGCTCTGTGGTTCTGGAAGGCAGCAGGACTTGGCTGTGTACCTTACATTTTTAAATGGGTCGTCAGAAGCGACTTCACAAATGTTTGCTACTGCCTGAAAAAGCGAGCGCATCGGTGGTCATTTCAGTGAGTGTTCCAGCCCCAGTGCCTGCAAAACTGGAGCGAGCCAGCTTTGAATTAAGTCACGTATTAAGATGGGGGATATATCCAAGAAAATATTCAGTGTTGCCTAGGAAAGTGACTCAGCAAGCCCCTTTACTACGTTTTTGTTCATTTAAATTGTTGGTGTTCAATCAAGGACTGTATGCTTTGCATTTGAATGAGCGTGTTGGGTGGTCTTCCTGAGATTTTTCTGATACCACCAGATCTCTCTAAAACTAGCAAGTTATGCAAAGAATAACCAAAACCAGATCTTGTAGACTTTTCCTGCAAATTCTCCTGCTTCCTTGTAGTGCTTTCCTTGCAACACTGGTCAGATCTGAATGTTGCTTTCACATCCACTGAGCTCAAACTTGGTCCACATCATCATGGACTCCTATCCTTAGCTGGATCTGGATACACCTAATGTTTCCCCAGGTAGATGTTTTTAATCAGTGTTGCAAAAATCCCTCAGGCTTAACTCACGGAACTCATTCTTTTAGCTTCCCATGCAGACATACCTTGTTTTCTGAGGGATCTGGAGCAAGAGCAGGTCCAGATGAGGGCCACAAAGATGATCAGAGGGCTGGAGCACCTCCACTATAAGGATATGCTGAGACAGCTGGGGCTGTTCAGCCTGGAGAGGAGAAGGCTCCAAGTAGATCTCATAGTGGCCTTCCAGTACCTGAAGGGGGCCTACAGGAAAGCTGGGAAGGGATTTGTTAGAAGGGCATGTATCAACAGGATGAGGGAAAATGGTTTTAAACTGGAAAAGAGTAGATTTAGACTAAAGAGTAGGAAGACATTCTTGGCTGTGATGGTGGTGAGATACTGGAACAGGTTGCCCAGAGAGGCTGTGGATTCCCCTCTCTGTAAGCATTCAAGGCCAGGCTGGATGGGGCTGTGAGCAACCTGGTCCAGAGGGAGGTGTCCCTGCCTGTTGCAGGGGGTTGGAGCTGGATGATCTTAAAGGTCCCTTCCAACCCAAACCATTCTATGTTTCTATGATAATGATTGTAGCTGATACTCAAGCACAGTTGAAAATTAGTGGGTTTTTAATAAGTGATTTCTTTTACTCTATCACTGAAAAGGCAGTCAAAATAATTTAGAAAGAGCAGAAAACAGTAGTTTTCTTTGATTTTAGGTTGATGTTAAAGTGGATCCCAAAGATCTGCGTATAGACACATTCCGGGCCAAAGGAGCAGGAGGGCAACACGTCAACAAAACTGACAGTGCTGTGAGGGTTGTACATCTTCCCACAGGTAAGTCTGGCTGCGGTTGGTAATTCTAAGCACTCTGCATTCTGGAATTGTGACTCTGTAAGTCTGCAGGGTTGTGCCATCTACCAAGAGGTCTGTAGCCCCTTTTTGTTCTGTCGTTTTCTAACAAAGCGGCGTGTGGGAAGAGGAACTTGAGGAGTGGCACGATGACCAACATGCTGCTGTTATGCTTAATGAACACAATGTCTTTGAAGGATGAAAGAATAAATGGAGGATCTCGGGGATGGGATGGAAAATGTAAATAATTTGTGCTGACTGATTCAGGAGTAATGGCCATTGTCAGCTAAGGGTGAACTTTGCCTAGCTGCAGCAGGCAGAAAGAGGAGCTTGAAGATTTCCATTCAGTACTAGATAATGCTATCCAAAGTTAAGTAGGAAAGAAAATGTGCTGATGGGAAGTTAACATAGGTACTGAACCATTCTGTCTTTCTTAGGACTTGCTTGTACTGAAGTTCAGTGGGCCTGTATCTGTCCAACCTGAAAAAAAGCCTTTGGGCTTTTCATTTTGGAAATCAGGCAGGAAGTAAAAAAACAAAAAATCAGACCTTTTAATCTTATTTCATTATTTATAATTCAGCTTAAGGCTCTCTAGTATGGCCCTGGTGCTCTCCTCCTTTAAAATAAGGAACTTTCCAGTTTCCAAGAGCTCGTGTAGATGAAGACATTCAAAACCCCACATTACATTTTTTTAAGCATGCTCTTGTAGATTCAGCAACTTCACTTTTGCAATGACAGCTACCTGGAGTAAACCTGTCCTCTGGAGGCAGTGTCCAGAGAATGATAATTCCAATGAGAACTGTTTGCTTTATGGAATCTCACAGTATCCCTAGCTTTTCTGTAGCACCAAACAAAGCTTCTGGTGCAGCTGTGAGGAGTTTAAAAACATGCTAATGGCTTGAGACATTGTGTTAAAATGACTTTCTATCCTGCAGCTGAAAGGCCCTAAAAATGAGCACTCCTAGAAGGTGTCATTTGCCTAATGCGATTGAATTAATTTAGCTTGTTTGTTCTGTGTTTGAATGGGCTTTTTGCTCTGCTCTATCTGATATTCTACTGTGAAGGGGTGGTGGTTGAGTGCCAGCAGGAGAGATCGCAGCAGATGAACAAGGAAATAGCTCTGAGGACGCTGAGAGCTAAGCTGTACCAGCAGATCATTGAGAAACAACTGAGTCAAGAGCAGAGCGCCAGGAAACTGCAGGTGAGACAGGATGACTGATGAACTTGGAAAGGGTGCTTTGTTGTAGGGGTGTTTCTCCGAGTGTCTGTGTCTGATAAATTGTGCTTAGAAGGAGAATCCTGTGTTTGGTGTTTGACAAGCTGGTGTAGCTTCTGGGAGAAACAAGTACACAAAGGAGCCTGCCATTTCACAGCTCTGTTTGCTGTGGGTTAAGTAACCTCTGAAAGAAGAAACTTCAAATCCGAGTTGCCTCAAGTTGTGCTGCAGGCTGTACTTTCCTCTTAAGTGTGCCAACATTCTTTTCCCATTCTTTGAGTATTTTGCTGTTTGCAGTGCAAACTTCAATAGTGACCAACAAGAATAAAAATACTTGGCAAGACCAGAATTCTTCAGCGTTCCACCGCTTCCAGCTTAGCCATTTAATTGCTCACTTCAGGCTGTGTGTCAGTGTGTTGTTCCTGCAGATTATTAACTCTGTCTCTGTAATCGGTGAGCCATTTATCTGCTGTTAATCATTTTTGCTCGAGAGTTCTCAAGGCTGCATTAAAGGACTTGAGATTTACATTTATGTTAATGCTGTAGAAAATCAGGCTACAGTGAATTAGCTTTTATAATGATTCAGAATATATAAAATCCCTTCTTTTGAAACACAAATGTGAGTGCAGGTGGAATTTAAAAGAAAAAAGCAGCTTGTACAAGTAGACACTCATTTCTCTAAGCAGTTTTCAGCGTGTAGTTCTCCTTTTTAATACAATGCTTAACCGTGCAACCAAGCTACACTTGGAGTTGAGCATGAAGTCTTTTCGAACTGATTGCACTGCTTTACTTCACCACCAGAGGACTCCTCTGTGTCCGCTCGATTTACTCTCCGCTCTTTTCTGACGGCCTGATGTTAGCAAACCCCTTTGCCACCCTCTGTGAAGCAGACATCGGTTGTGCTGCTACTGTTACGAATGGCTCCCACTCACTGCCTTTTGTGGGAATGCCTTCTGCCTTCCATGGCTTTTGAGACTGACGTAATTCTTTTCTATTCCTGTGGTGCTCTGCTACAGTTGGGAACAAGAGCCCAGTCAGAGAGAATTCGTACTTACAACTTCACCCAGGACAGAGTCACTGACCACAGGATCTCGTATGATGCACGCAATATCAAGGTAATGGTTGCTTAGGAGGGTTTTAAGACTTGGATACTTAACTGTGCCACGTAAAGCAAACTACAAGCTTGTGAAAATAATTTAAAATATATGGGGAAATCACATGGCTATTCACATCCTAATAGAACACGACTAATTCAAGAAGCCTACACTTCTCTGCCTTTCTTCAGGACATAACGAGCTGACCTAGGGCTCTGTGTATTTCTCTCCAGCTATATGAATGAATGATGCTCAATATGTAGTCCTCCTTAGTGAGCTCTGTGAGAACTCCTGGAGTAGTCCCCACTGCAGAATGGTACTGAAGTATCCTCTGTAATGCTTTGGTCTGCTGTTATTTTCCCATAGGAAATTCTGAGTGGGAAAGAGGAACTGGATAAGCTAATAAACAGGCTGCTGGAGTTTGCGGAGATGGAGGCTCTCACAGAGTATCTAGAAAACCTGCAGTCCATGGGAGGAGAAGGATGCTGAAGATCTTGTGTGGAGCTAAAGCAGAACTGGGTTTGTAACTAAATAAAATGGATATAAAATGGATAACAGATTGATTAAAATCTATGCCTCTGTTTTTCAATATGTGCTATTGCTCTTTTCATGCCTTGGCGCAAATGAATTTTATGGGTTGAATTTACTACATCTCCCCTAGCAGAAAAGAAGAGTCACTGATTACTGTGTGCACATACCTTCTGTCTTGGCAGCAGGGCTTTTTGAAGCCAGTTCTTCTCTCGTCCATATTGCAGCTGGACAGATGTAGAATCGTGGTGATGGAGAAGAAGAAATACCACATACTGCACATTTTGCTCTGGAGGTAGGAGATGTCCATCCCAGGCTGGATGTGGCACTGGGCAGCCTGGTCTGGTGGTTGGTGACCCTGCACATAGCAGGCGGGTTGAAACTAGATGATCACTGTGGTCCTTTTCAACCCAGGCCATTCTGTGATTCTGTGGTGCTGTGATTTCTGTGATCCAGGTGAAAGAACCTAAGCTCCCCTTACATAGCTTAGAATCTGACTTTGTCAGTAGCACTTATTTGTATCATTTTTATCCACCAATGGAGGTGGATAAACTCATGCAATGAGCCTGCAGGGGGCTGCAAACTCTGTGTACGTGCCTTGCACCTTTTTTTGGCCTCAGTCCACTCCTCACTTCCAAGGAAGTATGAGTAGGCTCTGTCCCACAGGAAAATTCCTCTCCAGAGATGATCCTCCTGTCTGCAGCCAAGGCAGTAGCTTTGCTGTAGAACTTCTTAAATGGAGTCCTTTCAAAAATCACTCCATGTTAGGGTGCTTAATTTTGTTCCAGGACACGTACAAAGTCAAAGCTACTTTGACAAGGGGCAGCTGTGCCCATCAGTGCTCTTGCAGGCATTCTTGGGTCAGCTGAAGGTGGGTGTGGAGCACGTGCTGTGCTGGGTGCAAAAGTGCTTGCTATAGAATCAAATGAAGGTGACAACACTTTGGAAGGAGTTCGACGATGACACCAGGCAGCTTTCTGCTTGTTGACAGAACGTGAGTTCACACCATCGATGTGCTTTAGTAAATAAGGTGCACCTAGAATTCAGCTTCTGCATTGATGTCTTTGGGAATGTGTGCCTGGCTCTGAGGGCAAACCAGGCATCTGTAGAGAGCTCAGCTTTAGCAGGGCCTGCGTTCATGTTTTCCCCTCAGCACGCATCGTGCAATGTGCTCAACACGCACTGGTGCGTAGGCAGGCAGCAGGCAGAAGCAGACATGCTCACTTCTTACACAGCACCCAAAATTACACAAGTGTGGCACTGAACCAGGCTGGCTGCTGGATCAGTGCATCCCTTTCTTTATCCTGCTCTTCCCAAAGTGTGCTTTTCAATGGCTCTGCACTCTGTTTTGGATGTGAAGAGTCCATTCATTGTTACAACTTAAATTACACTTAAGCCAACTGCAATATCTGCACGTCCGCTTTGTAATCAAGAATGATACAAGAACTGAGAAAATATCAATTATTTCAAGAAAAAAACCAATATTTCAATACTGAATCTTCTGGATTTTATAGTATACATAGCATATATAGTAACAGTTTTAAATTTAGATAAAATCAGAATTAATTTTTCAATTTGTGTGTTTTTGCACAGCCTTAACAAGCTTTGTTTGCAAATTCTTGACATGCTCTCAATGCTTTGAATTACAAAATCTTTGGTTTTTTTCTTTTGTAGCTCTATAAATTGAGAGTGAGCTCATTATCGTATGACTTCAGAGTTGTTGGCGCGTTGACTGCCTGCAGGTACATGCACACCTCAGCTCTCAGTTCTGCAGTATTGTCAAACCAGTGATAACTCATGCAATGAACCTGCTGGGGGCTGCAAACTCTGTGTACGTGCCTTGCACCTTTTTTTGGCCTCGGTCCACTCCTCACTTCCAAGGAAGTGTGAGTAGGCTCCGTCCCACAGGAAAATTCCTCTCCAGAGATGATCCTCCTGTCTGCAGCCAAGGCAGTAGCTTTGCTGCAGTTTTATTCTTTTTCAAGGTAAGATTCTTCAGACAAGGAGTTAAGTTTTATGCCTTTTTTATCTTGGATGCTAGCATAGTATAAATAAATTACTTCTTGGGAGACAGATAAACTCCATTCATACAAATAAGCCTGTTTCACTGGAACAGGCTGCCCAGGGAGGTGGTGGAGTCTCCTCTGGAGATGTTCAAGACCTGCCTGGATGCCTACCTGTGCGACCTGCTGTAGGGAACCTGCTTTGGCAGGGGGGTTGGACACGATGATCTCTGGAGGTCCCTTCCAACCCCTACAATTCTGTGATTCTGTGAAATAAGCTGGAGAACTGTTTTCTTTTACTTCTCGAGGTAAAAGAATTTGGCTTTTCTAATATAGGTTCCACTTGGACACCTATAAAACTTCCTTACCTTTAATGCAGTGGTTGTCAAAACGTCAAGGAGAAAGAAGTTTTCAAATGAAAAAGATTGTATTTGCTGCCTACCCGACCCCACGAATTCTATGTCTCTCAGCTGTTGTTTCCAAGACCTAGCTACAGTTGTGTGCAGGTACCTGAGACCTCTAGCACTGGCTACACAAATAACATCATCTTCTTGCTCTGGCCACAAAACCCAGCTTGTTTCACACGACAGAAGATGGATCAGAACTCACATACAGAGTGCGTCTGCTGCCAGGGCCGGGATACCCAATGGGTCAACCAGAAATGTTTCTTGTGATGTGAGGTCGTCCTCGTGGGCTGTGGCTTGGTACAACCTCCACTTCATCACTCAGATCCTGGTACCTGTGCTACCTATCAAGGGTTTTCCTCTCAGTGTTAGAATAACGATGATTCCTTCTGTAGCCAAGAGTTGTCTCTAATTCAGCTGAAAGGCAGGGCTAGTGGAACGTGATGCTGTCTACATAGGCACAGGTGTACTTACAGTGCTCTGCTGAGTTATGCATACGTGTTATCTGTATTATTTTGAATAAACAAAACCATAATGAAATACTCATAGAATCACAAAATGGCTTGGATTCAAAGGAACCTCAAAGCCCAGCCAGCTTCAACCCTGTGGCCAGTGCCACCCATCAGATCCTGCTGCCCAGAGCCCCATCCAACCAACCTGGCTTTGAATGCCTCCAGGGATGGAGAAAAAGAAAAGTGTAAGGTGTTGTGATGGAGGAAAGACGGATTCTTATCTTCTATACGTAAATAGACCAGCACTGCTACCTTGTTCTGATGACTTTCAGTGAATCATCAGCAGAATGCAGAAGGGAAGGTAGCAGAGATCCTGGCCCTGCAGACGGGTGTATTCCCATGAAGCAGTGAGCTGCTCACTATCATTGAGCCCCATTCCCAGATGCCCCATCCCTGCAGGCATTCAAGGCCAGGCTGGATGTGGCTCTGGGCAGCCTGGTCTGCTGGTTGGCGACCCTGCACATAGCAGGGGATTGGAACTAGATGATCACTGTGGGTCTTTTCAACCCAGACCATTCTGTGATTCTATGATTTACTTAAAAGGAGAGACGTTGCTAGCTATAAAACTGAATATTTCATATTCTGGTTGCCCCAAGTCACCCAATTTCATGCTAGCTGCTTAGTGTTGCTGCATAGTTATTTTTAACTTTATGTAAAAAAATAACAATAAGCTGCCAAATGATCATATTGACAGGAAGATTTTTTATCAGGAAAGGCATTATTGAATAATCTGCACACATTGCCACCTCTCTGAAGTGCACATCTTTAACTCTCTGTTGCTTCTCATTCTTGAGACCAACAGCTGCAAAGGCTCCTGAGTAACCGTGTGTTACCATCAAGAATTTTATATACTTAGATACAGTCTGAATGAGTAAATCCATTGCCAGCAACTGCACAGTGCACTGCTGGGAAGCACTGCAGTGCTGACCACAAACTAAAAAGTATTTCTTTTAATGAGCACCTCCCTATTTACATCTCCAGTTTATATTCCCATTTTGAACAGAACATGCACCCATAAATCATACAGTCATAGAATCACCAAAGTTGGAAGAGACCTCCAAACCCGTTGAGTCCAACCATCTACCTACCACCAATGTTTCCCCACTAAGCTACGTCCCTTAGTACAACATCTAGGGGCAGGGACTCCACCACCTCCCTATTCCAGGGACCTTTCTTTCAGGCAATAAATTTTTCCTAACGTCCAACATGAATCTCCCCTGGTGCAACTTGAGGCCATCCCTCCAGTCCTAGTGCTAATTATGTGGGAGGAGATGCTGACCCCCACCTTGCTACAACCTGTTTTCAGGGAGCTGTAGAGAGTGATAAGGTCTCCCCTGAGCTCCTCTTCTCTAGACTGAACAATCCCAGTTCCCTCAGCTGCTCCTCATAAGCCCTGTGCTCCAGACCCTTCTCAGCTTTGTTGCCCTTCTCTGGACACACTCCAGAGCCTCAGTGTCTTTCTTGCAGTGATGGGCCCAAAACTGAGCACAGCACTTGAGGTGCGGCCTCATCAGAACTGAGGACAGAGGGATGATCACTTCTCTGCTCCTGCTGGCAACATTATTTCTGATACGAGCCAGGATGCCATTGGCCTTCTTGGCCACCTGGGCACACTGCTGGCTCACATTCAGCCAAGCACTGACCAACACCCTCAGGTTCATTTCTTCCAGTCTTCCAGCCACTGCCCCAAGCCTGTAGCGTTGCCTGGGGTTGTTGTGGCCAAAGTGCAGGACTTGGCACTTGGTCTTGTTGAACTTCATCCCATTGGCCCCAGCCCAGCATCCCAGCCTGTCGAGATCCCTCTGTAGAGCCTTCCTGCCCCCAGGCAGATCAACAGTTCCTCCCAGCCTGGTGTCATCTGCAAGCTTACTGAGGGTGCACCCAATGCCTTCGTCCAGGTCATCAATGAGATACAGGACAGGCCCCAGTACTGCAAATGACCAGTAAATGTTAGATTATCTAAAACACCTTGAATATGTGAGCAACAGCAATACAGATCATTTCAGTAAAAGCTTTATTTGGTATTTCTGTATAAACTCCACTTCAAAGGCTTGCAGTATTTTGTCATTCCAACAGAGAATTCTTACAGAGAACAACTGCTCAGCTTTACAGATAACACAAAAGAAAATGAGGGCTTTGAACGACTCCATGTTTCACACCTCTCCTTCTGTAAAACAAGTGATGGAAACCCCAAACAAAATCCCAAAGCTTGGTTGGTTGGTCACAGCAGTGACTCTCGTGGTTCATAGGACAAACAGCAGGTAGAAGGTGAGACAATCTGACAGGTGGTTCCAACAGAGACGGCACAGAGGTACCTGACAGGCCATGAGCAAAGGGCTGCAGCAGCAACGGAAGGGATACAGACAGCTTGGAACCTAAAAGCTCAAGGATGGAAGGTATGCAAGCCCTGTATGAGGAATGGAATGAATTCTGTCTCAGGAAAACAAATTCTTGAGAAAATCCAAGAGCTGGGGACAGGAGGAGGCGTTCACTGGCACTGCGGCACAGCGATGACACAGAGATTTGCATATATCGGAATAGTGGAGGAAGACAGTTTGAGGAAGACAGCAATAATTTAGAAAAGTACTGAAAAGGGGTGGCACAACTTAGAAAAAAACAAACAAATCAAGGATGCCAAGCAGCATAAAATCGTTTTTTACTCCTTTTCTGAGATGCCAAAATACGCATCTGAATAACATTATTTTCAGGGGGAAAAAGGAGCGAGCCATTTATAAATGCACAGGCAGTGAATTTAAACTCAGACCCACACTGTGACCAGCTCTCCCTGTTCACAACCTGAGCATTGCATTCAAGTGGTACCGTGGCAAAGATTTGGTCTACGAGGGTCAAACAACAACAACAAACATTTACCACATTGGGGAAATCTGGGTTTCCATCTACACCTTCCTGTGTGGAGGGTTAAAATGTGGCTTCCAGGCCACAGGTTAATTCCAGAGCAGGTGGTCTCTGCACAGCTCCTGTCATGCTGATTTCCATGCCAAACACAACCACTTTTTTTTAGCAGATGCAACGTGCTTCCTTCTAAAAGCACTGTCAGCTCCAGGCAAGCCCTGCTGTAACACACACACAGCAGAAACAGGCTGCGAAGCTCCACTTCCACTCCACTTCCAGTACAAGAGATGATGCAAGAAAGAGAAAATACAGCGCAGTGCAGTGACTTGCCCACGTTCAGACACCAGACTGCAGTGAATCCCCTTTATCTCTTTCTCTCTGCCTACCTTCCCCCAATGCAGAGCCAAGGTGCAGCCCTAGCTGAAGAGGTGTGCAGTAAAAGCAGGCAGGCAGACCTACAGTGCTGAGTGATTGGAAAGGAATTAGTCAGAAAACAAAACGCTCTTCTTCTGAAACAGCAAAAGCAACATTCCTTTGTCAGAAGGCAGTCCAGCCCAGGGGAGGATTAGCAGATGAGGAGTGTAACTAAGATAATACCTATAGGATTCCTATGGCAAATTCCAAAGGCAGAGGATTTTGCAGAGAGATAGCACGGAAGGGAGAGATATCTCTGCAGTACAGATGATTTGGAGCACCAGTGTCTGCAGTGATTCTTACTCAAGACAGTGTTTTTGTATACAAGTGAAAGCATTTGGTTTAGAGACGTGGTGAGGTTGTCAACAGCACAGTGCAAAGCTAAGCAGGGACGCTAAGCACCACCTCTGTATCAGCAGGTTGTCAGTACATTTGGGGGCCAACCACAGCCTCTCTTCAAACTGAATTTCAGAGGCAGCAGGGAGGGAAATGCTGCATTTGTGAGATGCCAGCATCAGAAGTCACATCAGCAAAGGCTGGGATACGCGTCTGACCCTGACGAACGACAACCAAAGAAGACATGGAATCCTTTTTCCTAATGCAAACTCTTGCTTTGGCTTATTGATGAAACGCAGCTCTTTATGAAGACCTTTGGTTTGCATTACTGCTAACAGCGGCTCAAGGAGGCCAAGTTTTGAACGCTTGTATTTTCAGATGTTTTTCAACATCTGCTTAAGGAGCTGAACTACAGGTACCACAAATCACTGCCTATGACCGCTTCAACACAACAAAACATTGCTGAGAACAGATGATAATATTTTGGGAGCCTCACTAAAGAAAGGAAAGGAGTCTTCTTCGGAGGACTGACGCCTACAGAAGAGCACTGATAAGAAAATCATTGAATATATGTCAGGCTTGCAGTAACACAAGTACTGCAGGGCAAAGGAAAGAACACAGAATGAGTACAGCAGGAAAAAAAAACTCATAAGAAAAAAAAGTGTTCTCAAAGGCAAAGCCTGATCAGCTGCTACCTCAGCAGCTGGCAGCAGCAGAGGAGCAAGAAAGAGCTGCTTGTAGTGGTCAGTCACAGGGCACCTGCAGCACACAGCACGATGCGATCATGTGGAAGGCAGATGTGGTTGGGGGATGTATCAGGAATCACTCACAATACTCTACAGAAGTACTGGTGGCATCACGTGTGGCCTTGACCTGCCAGCAGTGTGTAGCCGAGACAGGAGAAAAGGAGATTTCTGTTCCAGCCTTTCGTGTGGAGAAGTACATGTTCTTGCATCTACGACAGTGAGAGCAGCCAGCAGTCATCCTGCACCTCTGAGCGAAAATGCAGAGCTGGACATGAGAGAAAATAGTTGGATTTCTCTAAATAAGCATCAGAAAAAATACAACCTTGACAAAGAAGCCGGAGAAACCCAGAGGATTAAATTCAATACTTAATTCTCTTACACACACACACACACAAAACATCACAAAGAAGAAAAAAATTAAGGATCTCAGCTTCCTTTGCAATATGTGATAGATCAGCTGATCTGACAGATGGAATCATTTTCTCAAAGAAATCAAGTTCAGCAGTTTCCAACTGTATTTTGCTGTAGCTGGACTGTGCCAACTGCCTTAACTCTGCTTTCTGACTGAGGTTCCCCTGAGCAAAGAGCTGTGAGCTTTACAAATGGAGATCCGTATCTGAATGGTTGCATGATTGGAACCTTTGTGGTCACTGTTTGGTACCCAGAGAAGCAGGATGTAGTGGTGTCTTCTCACGCAGCCAACGAATCTTGATGATGCTAGTGAAGACTTATGAAATCAAACTCAAGTCTCCTTAAGGTAATCAACTGCTACAAACCTGAGCAGCCAGCTGGGACGTTTCAGCCATCAGCCCCACGTGTGGATCTTTTGTTTTCCTCTCTTATGGCACTCAGAATAATGAAGCTTTGATACGCTTAGCTCCTCTCATCGTAGCTAACACTGTCTGTAACTGCTCAGCTCATTGCTCTTGCAAAAGAGGAAAACCATCAGCCTCAAAAAGGTTGCTGTACGCTGCAGCAGGGATAAATCTTTTGAATATTTTTTCGTGACAATATCCAGCAATTTTTTAATAGAGAGACAAAAAGGAAACGAGGCTAAAAAGACAGAAAATTTGATGTGTAAAAAGAAAATTCAAGAAGAGACAACAAAGCAAAATACACCAGGATGAAAGCATAGAAAAATTTACTGCAACGGAGGTGGTTCCAGATAAATAATGCTGAGGGATGATTTTACTCTCTAGACCACGCCATTGAGCCAGTTCCTGTGTAAAAATAAAAGGTCTGCATTATTTTCCCCAGATTAAGCACTACTACATTGTCCTGTACTTAGAAAAGGAGTAAAAAAACCCAACACAATGTATCTAAAACAGCCCACGTGGAGCAAACTGAGAGGAGATGGCGTGGTTAAAATAAAAAAATACGTCTATTTACAATATTACATAATCAATATAACACAAACTTCCATTCCAAAAGCAGTCACATCAAAATAAAAAAATATTACAACTCACGTCTGTTTCAATACCTATAAATCCTTAATTTCTACCCAACATTTTCTTTATAAAAGCCTGTTTAAAATATTAAACTTCTGATTCTCTCCAGCTTCAGCAGTATCTAAAAGGTTGAAGTGTTACTGATCGTCCAGTCTTTGCCTTAAGTTTCTGGATTTTCCATTTTCAAATTTCCTCTTCTTAAACGTCGGCACCCCTTCTGTCAGGTCTCCAAGGGAGGTCACTGTCTTCTCCTTAAATATCACTGTGGCATCTTCTGCAACATCCAGCACCGGAGGCGGCACGCTGTCGCTCTCTGTACTGGGAAGCTCCAGGTCCACTTTTTCACTGTGAGGAGAGAGGGAAACACAAGAGGGTTAATCTACGTGGAGAAGAAACATGGTGTGCTACAGACAGTAACATCTATATTTAATGATCAAAGCAGCTTTGAGCCAGAGGCAAAGCCTTCTAGCCAAGATGATCATCATTACGGGGATCAAGAAAAATGTTCTTTCTTTCTTCTGCGTGAGCTGGCACACAAAAAAAGACCTGTTTTGCAGTGCTTATAGCATGCCCCAAGTGCTCACCACGCAAATGCTCCTGTGAAAGACAGCAGGCTTGCATGTGTGTAAAGTGAGCAGCGCTGAAAGACAGTGGCCAGTGAGTAACTAACAGCAGTTCAATGCCAAAATGCTAAAGCTGGGATTCAGAGGACAGGATCACAGCTGGAAATCAAAGACGTCGTCCCACCCAAGACGACTTTTAAAACCACCCATCAGTTTTAGAGGGTCAATGGCAAAAGCTGAGCTGTGCAGGGATAACCTGAGGCACGAACATAGAATGGGGAGCAGCTGAATGATTGGCAAACAATGGCTCAGCTCGCAGGTCTACCACAGTGACAGCAGCACAGCACTGCTGCAGAGAGGCACTCTTACAGGACACAAATCTTTCAGCACTGCTGTGTGTTTGTCTGGTGTCAGCTCCTATACTGCCCAGTTTTGGGTTCTGTGTTTCAAAGATCAGCTCAAGCACACGAACCAGAGCCATGGGAATGACTTCAAGTCATTAAAGTGTGACTGCTGCAGTATCAAACAGTGACAAAACTGCATCTGCTGAATAATTTAGAGCTAAAATGCTGCAGAATGGGGTGAGTATGAAGGGAAAGATTGGTGTCCTTCTCCCAGAACTGACCATAAAAGACAGCACGCTTAAAAAGAAACTGAGCAACCTCAGCCACCATGCAATACAACAACAGAGCAAAAAACCACAAACAAGCAAAAATCCCTGGTCAGATGCATGTCATGAAAACATCTGCTGTGAATCAGCTGGGCATGAGAGACACCATCCAGATTTAATACATTGGCTTTAGCAGATTACGTGTTTTGTCCTTCATCTCCTGACTTAAATTATTACAGAAAGTGTTTGAGAGTATCAAGCACTTATCCATAATGACAGCAGAAAAGAGTTTCAGTGGATTTTGCCTTTCTTGCTTGCTTGCTTGCTTGCTTAACTTTACTGGGAAATTAAGGAGCAAGAAAGATAACAGCTCAAACAGAAATCTTCTAATAGACATTTTCTAAAATCTTCTTTTGCTCAGGGATGTGATTTAGCAGAGAGCTGTTAGTTAGGGTAGTATGGTTAGGTCATGGTTGGACTTGATGATCTTTGAAGTCTTTTCCAACCTGGGTGATTCTATGATTCTGTGATTCTAATACAGTGCTGGGTGAAAGTAAAACAAAAAACCTGCTCTTATGAAGGGTTGTGTCCTTCAAGTGAACAATTAGAGCCAGCAGAGCACCTGGAATTAAGAAATAATTCACTGCCTGTATAAGCAACTCAGCCAACATCATGGCAATCATGTCAGCAAGTAGTGGTTCCACAGGGAAGGAACTCAAAGCAATACTAACGAAGGATGATCAAGATCAGGTTGTTGCTGGTCCTAGAAGATCAAGACAGCTCTTGAACTGCAGGCAGATTTAGCCTGACCAACTCATTGCTCACCAGAAAGAAACAGAATCTAGCATAGAAGCCTCTAGAAGCTCCTGATAAAACTGCCTATGTGGTTCCAAGGCTGGAAGCAGCTGGAAAAAAAAACAGTCACAAGAGCTGAACCAGACTGTTGGAAGGAAACGATGATAAGAAACATAAGCTCAGTGTAACTGCATTTAAATTGTTGCTACTTATCCTCTGAGAAAAATGATGGATGACAATTATCCTCTACATCACTTCACTTTACTTTGCACTTGTGGAGGACTTCTACACTGAAAACGAAATGCCACTGCTGTCCTCTATGGAGATCTATTACTTAAAGAAATCACCAAGCATTGGATTGACACTGGAATGGCTGCCCAGAGAGGTGGTGGAGTCGCCGTCCCTGGCAGTGTTCAAGAGGTGTCTGATGAGGAGCTGTGAGACGTGGCTTAGTACTAAGTGGTAGTAATGGTAATGGAAGGATGGTGGTATTAGAAGATCCTGTAGGTCCTTTCCAACCTTGTGATTCTATGTTTCTAAGAAAATAATTGTACCTGGGTTACGTTCCCAATTGCTGCTGTGCTCATTCTGCCAGAAGTCAGAAGCAAAAGCTTCAGCTCTTGAAAAGATTCCGGAAACAAAACCTTATGAAAATTACTATGGTAAAAAGATACTTACTCAGGTTCTTCTTCTTCTTCATTTTTAATTGCTTTCCATTTTCCATAGGAGTCAGTCTTAGACTCATCACTGGAGGCTTGTTTGGAAGCCAACGCAATCTTCTCTTTATCGACGGCTTCTTCCTGCCATTTAACTTCCTGCCATTTAACTTCCCGCCACTTCCCGTAAGAGCTTAACTTTTTAGCTTTGGGAGATTTCTCTTTCTCTGATTCTTCATCATTTTCTCCTTTCTTCTAAAGAGGAAAAAACCCACCGTAAGCAAAAGAGCCTCAATAAAAACATAACGTAGCTTTATTTTATCTCTTATTTATTATCCGCCATTCATCATTTTCAACCAAGAGTAATTTTAAACAACGATTTCACACAATGGCCAGGGTTGGAAGGGACCTCAAGGATCATGAAGCTCCAACCCCCTGCCACATGCAGGGCCACCAACCTCCCCATTTCATACTAGACCAGGCTGCCCAGGGCCCCATCCAACCTGTCCTTGAACACCTCCAGGGACGGGGCATCCACAACCTCTTTGGGCAGCCTGTTCCAGCACCTCTCCACTCTCTCTGTAATGAACTTGATTTCTTTGCATTTTTCTGCTTGAGTTTTCATCCCATACATTGTTGAAAAAAACCTTAGATACCACAAAAAAGCTGCAAAATCCTGTCTGTCGTGGCTGAAATTAACAAGGAGTAGGCAACACCAACTTACTTTAAAACAAAATCTGGTGTGTTAAAATCAAGTGGCAAGAAAATCGCACGAAACTTTCAGCGTGTGCACATACACACTTCATAGCTAACGCGTGGTACTGCTTTATAGTGATGCATGGTGATATGTAAACATGTATTTTGGAATTAACACCTATTAATACATTTTATAATTAAATCATCTTCATTTGTTTTGAACTACCAGTTTCAGAAAACCATCTGACCCAACCAGAGCCATAATCACGTTCTTTATCTGCAGTTTTCAATCTGAAGAGAAAAATATGACTGATTAAAAATATATACCTGTCAAAATAATGTTTTTTCTGAATTAAAACAGATATTACAACCAGCTTTCTTTTCCCTCAAAGCCTCTTTATAGTCATCTCTACCAATGGAGGTTGGAAGTCAGCCCGACACTGAAATCCACATCATTTCTTGGATTGTTTCAGAGAGATGACAGCTTTCTCTCTCTGAGCACATCACACTTCTTGTAGAATTCTCCTTGAGATTGGCTGGAGGATACCAACTTCATGCTCTGCATTCCGGAACGGTGCCACAAAGATTCCAAACAATTGAATAAATGCTCATTTCATTATTCAAAAAAGTGTGAGCTTCTGTTTTCAGCCACGATGTTTAACTTCATCACAGTGAGTATAGCATATAAAGTCATCTTATGCTGGAAAATGAATATTACACATCAAACAAATCTAAAGAGAGAATTTACCTTTAAGTTTGTTCCTGGACTTTGTCCTTCACTTTCACTGTCTTCCTGTTCGGAGTCTGATTCAGAAGCTCTGGAATCTGCTTCTTCAGAATGCTTGCCACGCTGACTGTTCTCATTTGAAGATGAAACAAAACCATCAGGTTTCTCCCATGTGGACACTGTCCAAGATATTTGAATAATCACATTATGTACGTATCTAATTCTGTCTATTTTTGCTTTGATGGCATCAGCTTTCAGAAGCAACGTTACCTTATGCAAGATATACAGCAAATAATTTGGCACAAGGCTTCTGCCTTTCTTCAGTTCATTGCTCCCAGCAAAGATACTGTCCTAACAGCTGACTTCACTGACAATAAAGATCACTGCAATCAGTGCTTAAGAAAAATAGCACATGTAGCAAATCGTGGCCTGCAAGACTCTGGCCCTAAGAGAGGACAGACCACCTTGAGAGGTGCCTATTTGATTTGGGTTACCCACTGATGACAAAGAAAAGACGAGGGATGGAAAGCTAACTGTGAGTCTCCTAGCTTTCGGGATGGACAAATCCTTCCCCTCTGCATCTTGTCTCAGTAAGATTATGCCTTTAATAAAACTGCTGTCAAGCAAGCAAATGAAAACGTGATTCTGAAAAGACACAAAAGAATCTGTAGAACATGACCTCATTTTAGCATTCCTTGGTCAGAGGAATTCCAGCAAATAATCAAATAAAAGTGGACTCAGTGGTCATAAAGCTGTTTTTAGTAACAAGAAGGTAAAAGTAATAATAATTTGCTATATATAATTTTATATAAGCTCCCAAATGCAACAGAACTGCTAGTTTTCCAATTATTTTATCTGTTTCCAAAGAAATCACCAGCTGAAAACAGCACTTAACAGGCATGTTCCTGGGCATATCCTGAGAAGGAAAGGTGTAAGAAACTGATGATGAGTAGCTTTTGACTAACAAAAAAGTCTCCTAAGGGTATTTCTGTCATCTTGTTTTACACCAATAACTGAGAAAGTTCACTTTCTTAGATGTCCCTTAAAGCCAATGGATCAAGGTGCAGCCTCCTGAAGTATATCACAGGAGCTCAGCCTAGAGATGCTGGGCTGCTGAGTTACGTGCCTGAGATGAGACATTACAGATATTCTCCTTGGTTAAAAATCTGTCTTTCTTTAGAGGACAGGATTAGTGCTGACAGAACTGACAAGCAGTTTTCAAGTCAAAATTTTACCTAATACAATGACATTCTTCAGAAATGTGATGTGTGCCTGAAGAGCTTACATCCAAGAGCATAAAAGTACACCTGAACTCAGAAGGCAATGTTTAGAAATAACCAGCAACTCACCCTCCTTTCAGAAAAGCAAACCACAAACCATTTGAAAAAAGAGGTTGGCGTGCTGAAAAACTGTGGGTTTTTTTCCCTATTTTTGGCATCATTAGGAATTCTGCTTCATACCCAACATCAGAAGGAAAACTCATAGGTGGCCTCTTGCCCTCCAGAGAGGCACTACTGACCTTATATGATTCAAACAGATTTAGAAAGTAGGTGCTTGTTCTGTGGGTTACCACAAAGTTCCCTATGCAGGGAAAAATGTGGAGAAATGGAGGCTCTGATTCTGGTCTCTCATATCAGTCCTTTGTCAATGACAGGAAAGGATCATAGAATCACAGAATGGCCTGGGTTGAAAAGGACCACAATGATCATCTAGTTTCAACCCCCTGCTGTGTGCAGGGTCACCAACCAGCAGACCAGGCTGCCCAGAGCCACATCCATCCAGGCCTTGAATGCCTCCAGGGATGGGGCATCCACAGCCTCCTTGGGCAACCTGTTCCAGTGCATCACCACCCTCTGTGTGAAAAACTTCCTCCTAAGGAAAGAGAAGGATCACGAGCTTCTAATTCTGTCCTACATACCTGTCAAAATAAAATCTTATCCCTTCTAGTTTTCCAAGCTAAAACTTCAATACATGTGTGTAGAAATGAGGTAGCCATATCTTAAAGCTGTAAGTTGAAGGTAAAAAAAAAAACAACAGTGAACTACAAAGCATGAATGCACAGAATGTGACAGGACAAGGTACAAAGCCAACACAAAGTTAAGCAGCAAGTATATTTCGACTGAGTAACAGCTTTAAAAATGTGAAACATAATGATGGCCTTAAAACAGCTATTTGCAAAGTAAAACATTGCCCTGAAAACTCTCACTTCTGAAACAGAGATTAACTGGAAACCCAGCTCGCCTTACCTCCCGTCTGTGTGTTGTAATAATAGGTATGACCATCTTCACTGACACCTTCTACCCACACTGCTCCCTGAGAAAAAGATAAAGGAGTCAATCAAAAAAGCAAAAGAAAAAAAAAAGACTTATAAGGATCGACAAAGCATTGCTTAGAAAACTTCACTCCTTTTTTTTTGTAGAAGAACACACCTTCACAAAAATAACTGAATAATTAAACTTTGCAGGAATGCACCCCAACGGATCTGTGTGATTTGGAAAAGCAGCAATTTCAACAAAGCACTGCTTTTTCCCACTGATTACTAAATGCACGTGAAATGTGACAAAAGTTGCTGCTGGTATGACTTTGTGGCCAAGTAATGAAAATAAAGATGCTTTGCAGAACAGAGGAACACACATTTCGTGTGGCTTAACATCTTCCATAAGAACTTGATTTCACGAATGGCAGTAAGACATACAACTTTCATTGCTCCTTGTTTCCTTTTGACTGGGTAGGATTTTTGACTTTGTTTCCTTTTACTGGGTAGGATTTCTACGCAGCTTCATCATACATTGTTTTTGTTATTTAGATTCTGAGCATCTTAGAGCTTGTCTCTTTGAGGTTTTCAGCACGTATTTGACATTGGGCACACTAAGCATCCTACTGCATACATGCTGTCAAGCATGACACCACTCTAACTGGTAGCCCTTGACGCACCTAAATACTGCTCAGTTCTCAGCACCTCTTGTGAAGCCTGAGGGGGGAGCTAACCTGCTGTAAAAGAAGGAAGAATTTGTGAATCTCACTTGCACAGCATACTGCAAGCATGCCCTTCAATTTGTGGGAAATGTGAGCCCTTGCTAGAGATCTGGAACGTTCCCAATTTCTTTAGCTCAGACTAAATAAAGGAGCAATTAAATGCTTGCTTTTAGCAGTAGCTGAGCCAACTAAAGATACCACAGAGTCACAGGTCGGGGTGAGGGAGGAATGGCAAAACACAGCCATGTGGCTTAGGAGAGATATCGGAGGGTGAGGGTGTGTGTATTCATGATAGAGCTGAAACGAGCTAACTTCAAATCGTTGCCAAGAAGCTCCTTCTCTCCTCCATCTGGGCTTTCTGAAGTAGCATTTCTCTGTCTGCCCAGAAGGCTGACTCACAGAAACAAGCCTGTGAAGCACTAACTGGAACTCTGATGTCCTCACTCCCCGAATGAGTTCACTGTCAGGACAAATACACAGCAGGGACCGCACAAGATCACTCACAGGACCTCTCTCAGTGGAAGGCTACAGTAAGGCTGGATTAAAAACATGGCAAAGCCATGACTTGACAGAAAAGATAAAGCACTGCTTCGCAAGTTGCGCAAAACTGTGGGGGAAAGGAATCAGAAAGCCGGAGCAGCATGAGTTGGGAACAGGAAGCGTGCAGCCTCCTGGGAATAAACACTGGCTGAAAAAAGTCTGCATTTCTGAAGTAAATTCTCTTTTAACAAGAGATGGAATA
This sequence comes from Lagopus leucura, assembly GCF_019238085.1. Taxonomy (NCBI): domain Eukaryota; kingdom Metazoa; phylum Chordata; class Aves; order Galliformes; family Phasianidae; genus Lagopus; species Lagopus leucura. The sequence continues at coordinate 15,159,953 of NW_024962262.1, forward strand.
AAGACAAGGGAATTCATGGACATAAATTGATGCAGTTGCCTAAAAATATAAACAACTATAAATATTTTCTTCTTTGTAAGTACTCCAGTGCCCAGCAAAGGCTACTTTCTGAGATACAACACATGGTGACAGACAGTTAAGCACTCTGACAAGGCCAGTTTTTTTTTGCTCTCCAACAGAATATCCAATATTATTAGCAAACAATACTGACTTTAAATCACACTGTACCTGTGACACCTATATTAGAAACGTGGAAAACTTCACACAGCTCCGTAGGAGTGTTGTAAAAATAGTGTTTTTAATGTTGGGAAGCACTAGGCTCCTGCAGTGATAAACCACAGAATCACAGAATGGCCTGGGTTGAAAAGGACCACAGTGATCATCCAGTTTCAACCCCCTGCTATGTGCAGGGTCACCAACCAGCAGACCAGGCTGCCCAGAGCCACATCCAGCCTGGCCTTGAATGCCTCCAGGGAAGGGGCATCCACAGCCTCCTTGGGCAACCTGTTCCAGTGCCTCACCACCCTCTGGGTGAAAAACTCCCTTCCAATATCAGGAGAGAGTCCACTGATAATCAACTTTCTGGTTTTGGACTATTTAGCAAGTCTGCTTGTCCTTTAAATAAGGAAGACAGTAGAATGATAATAAGTTGCTTCTACATAGGTTCCGTGGCTCTAAGAAACTTACAAAAAAAGACCAATTGTCACATAACTGTATCCTAAAGCAAGCACAAAAAAAGGAATTCATATTTCTTTAACTACTAAACACCACAATCTCAATGTTTTCTAAGCCGTGCTTTGGGATCATTAAGAACCAAAACACAAGAAGACAAATGTGCTCCTTCATACACATAAAGAGCAGCAATTTCTCACTGAGCAGTAGTCAAAAAGTGTTAAGATTTTTACATCACTGCAGTGCAAAAGAAACTCATGAGCTGCAGTTCAGACCTGAAGTCTCTTCAATGCTTCTATTCTATCCTACTGTAAAAAGAGAGGTACAAGAAGCTGAAGAGAATCCATTCAGTTTACAGAAAGCTTTCAGTTTTATGGGCTAAGGAATTAAAGCAGCATATTCTGTAAAAACCACTATCACTTCTCTTCCCCTGATAATCAGCCAAATTATATGTTTGCAGAAGAAAGTTTCATCACATATGTCAGAAATGATCCTATGCATTCAAACGATGTTACATTTTGCCACGTTTATGAAGTGAGCAATTGTTCAGCTCATTTCTGGTAAGTGCTTGCAGAGACAAAGGAAAACATGAATAACAGCGTTCCATTACCGTGTGTGAATTTTTAGAGCTGTCTTGGAATCCTTTTGGTTTCTCCCACTGTGATTCTTAAAAAAACAAAAACACATTTCATCCATCATTCAGTCCTGCTCACGATCCATGATGTTCAGAAAGGAAACAGATCTAAGAGTGATACGACACTGGTATGTGCACACACACAAAGTGCAGAATAGATTTTTACATTATCCTTTATCAAACTACAGTATGGACAATAAAGCAAAGCATCTTAATTACAGTTGGATTAATCAGACCCTGTGAAACACTGGTTGATACACAGATATGGGGAATTTGGTTAAACAAACAAACAAAGCTAGTATAGGCCACAAGCAATGTTTTACCTTTTGGAAGTTACCTTGTAGAAAGAAAGACTGAGGTAAACATCAAAGTCATTTCTAAATTGATAGGAAACAGTTTGTGGTGTTCTCATCAGTCACACACAGTACACAAAAGGGATTGCTTTTATACTCTAAAGTAGACCACAACACATTGCTCCTCAACTGATGTTGTCAGTTAGGCAAAGAAATAACCAGGCAACAATACATAACTGCCCTTATTTATTTGGGCAAAACTGATGCTGAGGTAATTGCCCAATCAATTTCCTGGTAAGATATTTAGAAAAAGAATAATTATGTTTTGCATACTTTAGTCTTTGAGAGTCTAAAAATTTCCAGAAACAGTGAGACTATGCATTATCTCATTACTATCTTATTAACAAAATGCAAACACAGTCTGATGCTCTGATGCCTAAGTCTTGAATATAAAATATCAAAACTGCATCTAATCATTCAGATTTTAATAATCAGCTTAGTACTGAGATGGCAGAAGGGTAAATGCAGGTGGTCCTCACTCATTTGTATGCAACAAGTTTATCTGCTTTTGCTCCTCGCTGTTTTTTACCTCCTGTTTTTGTATTGTAGTAGTAAGTGTAGCCTTCAGGAGAAAGTCCTTGCACCCATTCCTTTGGTTCAGTTTTTGGTGACTCTGAGTTGCCCTCACGTGTCTTTTTTTTCTTCTCCTTCTTTTCCTTTTTCTCTTTCTTTTCTTTCTTCCCTTTGCCTTCCGCTGCGTTACTCTGTGTTTTATTCTGTGTGGAACTGGTACCTACATCATCTTAAAGGAGATGATACTTAGTTTTAAAAGAAAGAGCCGTAATCTGAGTTTAAACATTTGACACTTACTAACAGCAAGTACAAATAGGAAACTTTGTGCTACCCATCAGTATTACACTCATTGTAGCTAAACTGAAAAGACTACATTCAAAGAACTTTCATTTTAGCAACACTACACTGTTACAAGGCCCAAGAATCCAAAGACAAGTAGCAACACGAAGAGAAGGGCCACAAGGACCAAAGAGCTCTGACTGAAGCAAAATAAACTGCAGGAGCTCTAAACAGACAGCCTCTACAGAAGCTTTACAGTACAACTTTTGAAAAGTGATCACGTTCTCACATGGGCTGAACAAAGGTACTCACTGAACTGCAAGATGAGACAGTGATTCTAATCCTTACCTGGGACCACTGGGAGTCCAAGCTTTCCTATTTGATACCAACCTGCCTCCAACTGGCACAAGTGAAACACGAAATCAACTAAGGGAAGCTGCACCTCTCACTCAGAGTACCAACTACAGTATCTACATTCTCTGCTGTTGCTCTGTCTAAGTGTTCTACCCCAAATCAGATTGTTCCACGCACCCAAGGACACCTTAGCTAAAAACATTCTGTAGAGCAACTTCTACTACTGGCAATTTGCAGGCTTTTTCTTTTTCTTTTTTCTTTTTAATAAGCAAACACAGTTCTGGAGGCCTACTCTCACATTGCTAAATCCTAATTTAAGAAAAAAAGCGTTTCTATTCAATATTCTTTCAATTCTGTCTTTAATCCTTTGGCAACTATATGAGCTACCTGGCTTAATTCCAAGCCTTTTCAAATCCTCTTGATACGCTTTCATTGCAGCCTCCTCCATTGCTGCAAATTCCTTTGACATGTTTTCTTCTTCTTTTGCTTTTTCCATGCTTTTCTTCCTAATCTAAAAGAAAACACAATAAGGATAAATTTCAACACAGCTGGTAATGAAAGTGATGAAATACATGTATCTGTGAAAAGAAGGTGTTTGAATTACCTCGCTAATTCTTTTGGCCACATTTTCCTTATGATTCTTTCCTCTCTCATGAAAGTCTATGCTCTTAAGAAAGCAAGAAAAAAAACCCAAGGAAAACAGGAAAAATTAGTAAATACATTTATAAAAGTTGCTTACATTGCAGATAGACTAAACTTTGTCAAACATGTTTAAATGCAACGTGCTTTGAAAACATTTACAGCAAAGTCTATAGCTAGAAAGCATTTGCTCATAATCAGTTCAGGAACATTTTGAAACATTTAACATAGAAGTTTTGAGAAGCCAGTGAAGGTCCAAAATGATATTTATGATCCAATTATAAACTTCCATATCCAATATTTATGAGATTTATAACTTAAAGTAATACTATTCAGCACAGGTATTAGAGACAATCTGGATTCCCTCCCTGTGCTGTCCTTCTGAGTAGCATCCCGTGGTTTTTTCTACTCACTTTGCTGGCTTTCCTGCAAACCTTCCAAAACTATGTGGCTATTTAGTGTTACAAATATTAGCTCTGGTCCTTAATGACAATATTCCCAATTGCACAAATATCCCATGGCCTCCTGGTCCAAAAATTTGAGAGCTGGCAGAAAAGCTAAGAAGGGAGAGCTGAGTAACTAAGGACAGCAGGAGAGTCTGCAAGCCACAAAGCTGCCAGGAAAAAAAGCCATCAGAAACTGGAAGGAGTTGAGAAGCTCTGCAGGTGTGACAGCTGAGGCTCTCACGTGGTTTGAACACTGAGGTGTAGAAAAGTCAGGTGCCTAAATCTGACCTAGTAACCTCAGGAGTTCTCTGCACAAACAGATGTGCAGAGGATGCACATCCAGATGATGATTAATCTCATTTAAAGACAGGTCTGTAGGTTACCCAACCTGACCCCCATTCATGCATGACTCTTGGCTGAAAGTATGATGGAAACCTAAACCAATCAGCTCAGATCTGTGCTTCTGAATTACAGGCGTGTAACTGTAAACCAGATGAAGTTCAGCACCAGAAGTACCTTTGGCATTGAATCAGGAGTGCAAAACTCATTTTTGAAGTGAGAAACCAATGGGTCTCATAGCCTGCAGAAGGTGTCTGCAAGTCAGCAACACCTTTCTGTAACCCAGTAACATTTCTGTGGGCTGTGTGAAATGAGAGAAACTTCCTTGAAGTGCTCTGAGCACTGGATGTACCAGGCCTGACATATAAAACAGCACGCATGCCAGGCTTTGCCTCCTACTTGCACACTGAAGAATGGGCATGGACAAAGCTTCAAGTCAGACTGGATGTTAAGTTACAAAACCTGAAGAAAAAGAAGGGTCAGATATGCCAGTTCTTGTCCTGCACTGCCAAGTCAAATAGCACAGTACACCATCTTGTGTTCATGTATCTGCCTCTCACGTATCATGATTTAATGATCACAAGTATCAGAAAGGCAGTTCTAGACAACCCTTTTCATGCATCAATAAATCAGTTAAAAAAAAGTGATTTTAATAGCCTGTAGTAGAAATCCCTGGTATTTCAGAATCAGTGGTATAGCACAGCAGGTGATCATACAGGTCTGTTGTCTGCTATCCAGCACTTGCAATAATCGCAGAACTTTTTTGGCTGAGACTTCCAGTAATCGGCCCTGGGGAGGAGGAGAAAAAGAAATAAATGACATGCAATCTGAAACAATAACCAAAGGCACGGGTCATCATGCGTGTAACCTCAGAAGCTCAACTTAGGCATTGTCTCTGGGTTTGGATTAACGTCTGTTCTGGATACAGCCAGCAGTGAGCTCAGTAAAATAAATGCTGGACGATGTGGAGGAATCCAAGAACAGATCCTGAGCTGTGCTGTCCCAGACAAAACAGCACAGTGCTTTGGGTGTTTCAGTACAACAGTGTGAGTATTTCTGAAGGTGTAATTTGGATAAGAAGTTGCCCAAGTGTGAGAAAACACGCAGAAAACTCTTCAGAGCCACTACGTAAAAGTATTTAACAGCAAAACAAACAACACCAATGATTAGGCAAAGGCTGCTTCTTCATTATTTAAAATTATAAGCATGATGGATGCACTCTACAAATACTTATCAGCCTTTAAGCAATGGTGCGTTTGCAAGATGCAGCTTTTCAAGCAATTTTCTGAAAAGCTTGAAAGCAGCTGGGCTTCCTCCAGTATAAACAGAAATCTGCTCATCCCCGCATGGTAAACCTTAAACCTGGGAGATTACTCAGTTGCACATTTAATTAGAAGGCTTTTGAGATTCATGTTCCAAAACACACTGAGGCTGAAGCCTGGGAAGTCTAACACTGGTTGATATCCAGCTGGGTGGGGAAGAGCTCAGAGCTCAGAAATATACCTCGTGTCCCTTTTCCTCATTTGACCTGTAGCTCCTGAACTGCCCTCAAACCCTTTGACATCATCTAAGATGAATTTCCAGCTAAAAGCCACATCAACCTTCCTAAGGCTTATGTCCAATTCTAGCAGAAAGCCTCAGTACACACTTCAGAGGTGCAAGAACATCTGTGGATTTCCATCTTTAAACTAATGGGACTCGTGTTTTGTCTTCAGAAGAACCCAGTGTGAGTAATACTAAGACTGTGCAGCTGCACTCACTGAAAGTCAAGATGTGAGAGTTTGCCAAGATGCATTTTCATAGCTCATTTTTCCACTGCTTTCTTTCCTGAACACCGTTAGTCATCACACCTGTCACAAAACACTGCGGCTGCACATACAGTAATCACACTGGAAAATCTGAGGGCACACCTGGGGCTTAAACACAAAAATGGAGGCCTTGGCAATGCCAGGTTTTTGTCTTCCATCTCCGGTTGTTTTTGCTAAAGATTGGAGCTAGCTCACTAATGGTAAATACAAGACTGTGCAGTAGACCTGATATCCTGGGAACCTAAAATCCTGCTAACAGAGTGAACTGTGTAACTTACAGTTCTGCTTCTACAATTTAGGAGCACTATGAGTTTTACAATGCTGAGATTTGCAACTTCAGTTTGTACCACTCAAAAAAAGAGCAAGCACATCTGATGTTATTCAGTGATGGATGCGAGGCACCAACAGCACTGCACTGAGGAAACCAGAGGTGGGGATTCAAGAGCTGCAACTGCACTTCAGTGGGAACCTGCAGTGCTTCACAGGCTCTGGTCACAAGCCTGAAAGTTAATAAAGCATGATGAGAATGTTTAAGTATGCAATTACTTTTCTTTAATCGAATGCAGACATGTGAATAGATGCAGTTAAAGTGGTACAAAAGTCTTCTAGACTTGAGCTCTGTGTGGCGTGGCCTCACCTCCGGTACTGCGTGAACCACAGCAGCAAAGGACATAAAACTATTTGAGAATGTCCAAAGATGGGGAAGGGTCTGGAGGGGATGATGCATAAGAAGCAGCTGGAGTCTCTGGGTTTGCACAGCCCAGAGCAGAGGAGCTGAGGGGAGGCCTGATGGCGGCTGCAGCTCCTCACAGGGAGTGGAAGGGCAGCACTGAGCTCTGCTCTGTGTGACAGCAACTGGACCTGAGGGAACGGCATGGAGCTGCATCAGGGGAGGGCAGCTGGGGGCTGGGGACAGGGTCTGCACCAGAGGACGGTGGGCATGGAGCAGCCCTGCCCAGGGCTGTGGGCACGGCTCCAAGTTGCCAGAGTTCAAGCTGTTTTTTGGACAGTGCTCTTAGACATGGGGTCTGATTTTTGGGTGGTCCTGTGTGGAGCCAGGAGTTGAACCAATGATCCACGTCTCACGGGTTCCTTCCATCTTGGGATATTCTATGTTTCTAAGGTTGATTCTAGTCTTCAGCTTTAGAACAGGTACAGCTTGCTGAGAGCCGGAGAGGTACCGGACTCACCGTCACAATTGCAGCCACCTCTCTTCATTTCACTCAAGTGAAAGGACTGTTGAGAATGCATTCAGTTGAATGCATGAAAAGTCATGTTTTCAGGGCTGAGATGTTAGCAGACAAAGGGGAATGCAAACACTTAGGTTATGTTGATCTCAGGACACGAGCAAGTATAACTGGGAATCTCACTTCCCAGAGAGGTTTGACAGGTGCTGCTGGGACCCCAGGTACCAGGTGCTGTGTTTGGGAGAACCCATGGGAACAGGCTCTGCTGACAACATACAGGCAGCAACCTGAGGAGGAACTCCAGCAGTGTTGGAGCGCAAAGCCCTGAGCTCTCAAGTCAAAGCTCCACATCAATACATGAGTCTTCTCCCAGCAATGTTTTCACAAAAACAGCAATTGGTTTTCTTTAGGAAGCTTTAAGAAACCTTAACAAATAAGTTAGGTTCAGTTCAGAAATTTTGCCAAACTTTGTTTTGAGGCTGTGCTGGAGGTTTTGGTTCCTACAACAAGCAAGAGAGTGGGGAGACATAAGAAATATTTCAGGTGGTTCTGAACACAAGAAAATTTGGCAATGCAAACAAAATCTGGCAGTATTTGCTATGAATGGCTTTGCTGTAGAACACCAGGCTTGAAATCTGGTGGGGTGCAAGGAGTTCTTATCAGGGCTGTATCTGCCCAAATTCTAAGCCTTTGGGAGGAAAAACACCACACACACACTCACTCAGCAGTCATCTTTGGTTTTCATGTCTACAAATACTGAAGATTTTGTACACTGATAATATATTCCAGCTTTGTATAGGCTGAGCACAGAACACCCTATGAATGCATCATCTTAAATACAGGAGTGTGAAGGGAGCAAGATGCAGATCCCAGCTCTTGACGATGCAAAGAAATAAATTCAAACTGGCTATAACAGCTGTAAGCAATCATTCGACAGAACACGGTATTCAGAAATACCAATACATTCTGCTGAGGAACACTTCTAAATATTGGGGAATACTTCTAAGGCAAAGTAATAGTTGTGTAATGGAACAAAGTAGAAGACAAAGAAAAATGACTACAGATTTCACAGCAGGCATTCCACGCAGGAAGCCATCCCAGAAAAGCTAGGTCCAATTCAAATACCCCAGCCAATCTTTCTGTATATTGGCTAGCTCTAAAAATGCAACATTAAAATGATCACAGAACCACACCGAAACAGCAAAGTGCCTTCTTATAATGTGAATTAAGGCCCAGTGCAGTAGCCCTCACAACCTGTACTCTCAAGAACTCTCACAGCAATTCCATTCATTCCTGGGGCAATAATCCTACTCCCTAAAGCTCTTCTTTGATACATCTCCTTGACTTCTATCAAAAATATACGCTTTTAAAAAGCTATTTAAAAATAAGGATTTCAGAAAATGCCATCCCTGACGCATTTTTCTTGGTGGCCTTCTGCTATGCCACAGAATACACTCATATACATGGTAATGGGTGGGAATTTAATCTGCATGACACAGGCTGGTTCTGTGAAGGCTACAGCCCTTCTGGCCTTCAAGTCAACTGCCTTCTGGCAACCCCTCAGTAAATTCCAATTTACAACCTAACCTCATTTTACTACTCTAATCACCCTCACTAAACACACAGGTCATGTGCCTGCAAGGCAACCTAAGCAGAATCTGTACGAGCTGCTCGACTCAACTCTGTACTGGTGCTGAAGCTCATTTGCATGTATCTGCTTTGCCAGGTTGTTTCCTATGCTTACTTGAAAGGCAACACCATGAAGAGCTGTAACAGTATACAAGGATGCACAGGAGTATCAGAGCAGCGAGACCTCTGCATGCTCAGAGCATCCATGGAAATCACCTTGTCTAACAGCAGTTGTCTGAAAAGTGAGGTAATGAGGTACCTAAGTTGGGGATAGCCATAGATGGTCATAGAGTGGCCTGGGTTGAAAAGGACCACAGTGATCATCTAGTTTCAACCCCCTGCTATGTGCAGGGTCACCAACCAGCAGACCAGGCTGCCCAGACTCACATCCAGCCTGGCCTTGAATGCCTCCAGGGATGGGGCATCCACAGCCTCCTTGTGCAACCTGTTCCCCTCCTGTTTATATGCTGCCTTCAAGTACTGGAAGGTTGCAATGAGGTCTCCCCAAAGTCTTCTCTTCTCCAAACTAAACAAGCCCAGTTCCCTCAACCTTTCCTCATAAGTTCTCCTATCCAATGGAAAGAGATCAGCACCATCCAAAAGGCCATCACTGCCATTCCAAAACTGGCACCTGAGATGGAAACTGAATGGCACGGGTGTGTGTTTCTTCCTTGTCATAGAATCATTAAATTGGAAAAGACCATCAAGATTAATATAGTCCAACCATCAGCCCATCCCACCGTGCCTACTGACCACATCCCTCAGCGCCACATCCACACGGTTCTTGAACACCTGCAGGGATGGTGACTCCACCACCTCCCTGTGCAGCCTGTGCCAGTGCCTCACCACTTTTTCTGAGAAGAAATGCTTCCTAGTATCCATCCTGAATGTACAGAAAGCCTAAAGCAAACAACCTAAGCGAACCTTCAGAAGGTAAATACGTGAGGTCAGAGATATCTGCTGAGAGCAGAAGTCTGCTGCTGTGGATGAACACAGACAAGGGCTGCGTCAGGGAGAATATGATAAGAGGAAAAAAAAAAATCAACATAAACTGGGTCAAGAAGCTGCTGAGGTATAATTTTAGCAACAACTAAAATTAAGAGCACTGCAATGAGTCTGCAAGACAGGCTTACACAGCCTACCCACCAACAGATTTCAACTCCATGAGTTGAAACTCTGCTTCAGACAGTTTTCAAGCAGGAAAGTCAGGCTAATGTGACAAATAGCAGAGGGGAGCAAATGTAATCCATATGATATTCTTGCTTGGACTTGACTCGATTAAGACTAGAGCCATTTTGCTCCCAGAAGCAGGCGGGCATTAATCACAGAACAGTTTGGGTTGGAAGGGACCTTAAAGCCCGCGCAGTTCCAGCTCGGTCTGCCCGCGTCCCATCCAGCCTCGAGCGCTCGCAGGGATGGGCCAAACGCAGGTTTCCCACACAGTTCTTTCAAAGACTCGAAAAACAACGGCGACAGCAGCAAAGCGAAGACACAGACGCTTTCTCGGTGCGCCCCTCGCAGAAGCAGAGGCACCAGGGGAGGCCGTACCCCCCCGCCAGCAGCAAGACGCCGACCTGCCCGGCCTGTCTAGCCGAGATAAGGCTCGGGACCGGCCCGCCGCCACCCGCCCGTGTTCCCTTCCGCTCCGGCCCTGCCTTCAGAGCCCCCAGCCCAGCCGCCGGCCCGCTACCCCCAGCACTCACATATCCGCCACCTCAAAACACCGCCGTCCTCAGCTCGCCGCCGCTGGAGCGGGGCGGGGCGAGACGTGAGCGGGGCGTGGGGAGAGCGCGGCGACGGCGGCCGGCGGGGCTCAGTCCGCGTTCTCCTCCCCCGCCCCGTTCCCACCTCCTCCCTCCGCCCGCTCCTCCTTCCCCGCCCCGGGAGCGGCGAGCGCTCAGCGGGGAGCCGCGCGCCGAGGGAGCCGCTGCCGGTAAGTGCCGCCGCGCTCCGAGCACGAGGGGAGACGAGAGCCGCCGGGGACGCGGGTTCGAACCGCGCCGCCGCCGGCAATTCACCGGAGACGGGAGGTGCGAAGGGAGAACGGGGCTGGGGAAGCGGCGGGGAGCCCGCTGGCTGCTCCTGCCAACTTTCCGCGGAGTTGAGGGGTGAGGGCGGGCGAGGACGCGCGCACGGAGAGCGGGCGGGCTGCGTATCGCCCTCCCTTCCCGCCGCCGCCCCGCCGGTGTCGGGCAGCGCCGGCTCCGTGCTGCCGCCGGGGCGGAGGCGCGCGCGGGACGGTTGGAGGCCGCGGCGCGTGCGTGTCCGTGAGGGAAAGGGAGGCGGCCGGGGCCGCTCCGTGACGGGCAGCGGTCGCTCAACGACGCTCCGGAGAGAGGGAGCGGGGTTCGAGTCCCTCTCGTGTCGTCTCGCTGCCTACTTGTTGGGCGCCGAGTTCCCTCTTGGTTGTTGGACTTCAATAAAAGTCGTGCTGGTGTTGTGTTCTGACCGCGTAACTTGTTTCCCAAAGCTACCACAAGCTGGGGAAAAAAAAAATAAATGTATATATACATGTCTTAATTCACGGGCTGCAGCTGGCAGCCCCTTTGCTAACATCACACCGAGGGTGGGGAGAAGCCTGTGGGGTGAGTCACGGACTGAAGAGGCCCTGTGCCTGGTTGCTGCGAGAGCGGGGGGGGGGGGGAGCGGTGATTCTCCATGTGGGAATAGGAGAAAAAGCGCCTGCATTGGTGGCAAGAAGAGATAACCCGGAGGTACTGAGCCCCCGGCCCGGGCTGCTGAGCTGTGTGACAAGGAGGGGGAAGCAGCCTGGCTGGTTCCCCAAGGGGAGGGCCTGCGGTCGGGCTGTCATAGCGCCCTGCGGGAGTTATGCGTTTGTCAGCATTTCCATTCTGAGTGTAGTTTTCATGTAGTTTACAGCTCGGTTATACAAATATGCGCTGGGTTGAAGCTTGGTCAACGTCCTCTTCTCCAGAAACGTCTCTGAGGCAAACTTTGAAATGGTTCTGAGCGAACGTCCATGGCTTTGTGTGTTCGCTGGACTTCACAACTTCACTTCTCAACGCACACAGACTTACAGCTGTTAGTCCCCAGCCTTTATTGCTGTTTTCCTGCTAAGTTCCTTAAATGAGAGAAAGATTTAAAGGCTTGCCCTCTGTGGCTGCTGTCTATATGTTATTACTGTGCTCTGGGTCTTTTTTGTTTTGTTTTGGTTTTTTTTTGACTGTCTATTTGGTTGCCACTTCTGAGCTGGAGCACAAACTGCGGTATTGAAGATGTTTTCGTTTGTATACCTCTGCATGTATATACCTCGATTGTGTGAAACGTGCCTGCCACCCAGTGGATGCAGCTGATCTGTGTATGCTCTGTGCTCTATACATCACCACCACTCTCCCCTTGAACGTTTGCCAGCTGAGGTGTTGGAACCACGAGGTGCGAGGCTGCGCTGAGTCTGTGTGCCAGGAGGTGACCATCAGCCATGAGGTACCAGCCCTGCTCCTCCTGCCCTGTTCAGTGGAACCAGGGGTAATGGAGGCAATGGGTAGGGCCTCACAGCTGGGCAGAAGTGAGGAGATGTGATATGAACCAGGCCTTGCAAAGAGGGAGGGGCATTTTCATGCCTAAGATAGTTGGAGAACTGAATTCTGCAGCCCCTGTCTTCCTGTAGGATTTCCATGTTTTTGTGTTTTCACACACAGTTGTTTTTCTGGTGCTTAACCTGAGTCTGGAGTCGGACTTGCAGTTGGGCTGAACTCGCTCATCTGGAACAGAAGTCAATAGCTGTTTGTTCTCGACATGCAGAAGATCCTTTGCAGGCCTAAGCGTGTTAGAAATACAAGTCTTGTTCATCAGAATCACTCACAGCTTTTTACTTTAATTTTTTCATGTCTTAGTTTCCCATCTTCAAGAGATCATGCATAAGTGTCCTTTACCTTATGGTTTAACACAGTGATGAGAACAGTGGAGGAAAAACAAACAAACAAACAAAAAAACAACCTGAGAGGAAAGTAAATCATCCTCTGGTCGGATAGAACAGTAGTGCTCTAAAGAACGAGGGCAGAAAGAAAATGTGTGTGCTAATTGTAACAGAGAAAAAAATATGACCAGGTCAGTCACAATTGGAGACTGACCTCCATGCATATGAGCATTAGGAGATGGCTTTAATTACCATAGGCCACTTAGTACTAATAAATCCTAAATTCTGCCATGTTAGTCATGTTTTTTCATGCTGCTTTTTTGAGTGTCGTTTCGTAGGTTTTCTTTCAGTTGGGAAAAGGTAAGATAAGCAGACAGGCATCCTGAGGCAATGTGTGTGTGTGTTGCTGTCCCTTCTCAGCTGATGCAACACATGGGACGGTTGTCTGAGGTCTCCACTGGGCACCAGCTATCCGGACAGATCTTGGCTGCAAGTAGGCTGGTAGGAGATGGTCTGTTGTACTCTCTCAGTTTGGCCCACAGTTGTTTACAGGCAGGGAGGGAATGGCTCAGAAACCCTGGTCTGTGTTCTGAAGTCTGCCATAGAGATCTTGGATTTCTCTGGTCTGGCTGTGTCCTTCTATGCCATTCCTCATCTTGGTGCTGTTTCATTCTCTCACTGTCTCCTTGCATCTGCTTTCATTCTCTTCTCCTTTGCTTCTGTACTTCCCATCTCCCTTTTTCTTGCACGAAGCATCTTTCCTCAATGAAACATCTTCCTTGGTCTGCCCACATGGTGCTCTGCAGCCGTGTGTTGCTGTGAAGACCTGTGGGATGGGGCAGTGAGAGGGCAGGAGAAGCAGGATGTCAGCTCTGTCCTAAGTGCTTGGTGCCACATTGGCCTCAGCTGGCTGCTACACAAAAAACCTGGAGCCCGTTATCTGCTTTAGAGAAGATTTTCCAAGCTGCAGTCCTGTTCTGGACAGGAAGCAGGAGAGAAGTTGTCTCTTGTAGTGGGGATGACCTATGCAGTGTGATCGATGTGAGAAGTTGTGAAGAATGTGGCCTAGTGAATATCCACTGAACATGTGCCATATGCAATTAATCTTAATTAGTTGGACCAAATCGAGGTGGATTTTTCATTGGAACAGCAAAAGGTGCATGTGCTACCCTAACCCTAACAGCTCCAACTCTTGTGTCGGATTTCACATCTGTTGTCCAAAGCTGAAAGGCCATTATAACCTTCCAACAAGTTTGCCAGTGTTTTCTGTTAGCACTGAAAGATAGAATTTTCCCTGGTCTTGTCTGAAAACAGCTGAGCTATTTTGGCTGAGATATTCTAGTCTCAGTCCACCTCTTTCTTCACCCCTCCCTCAGAAGCAATCTCTACGCACATGGAATAAAATTTAGCCCAAGGCAGACGTTCAGCTCGGAAAATTTCAACCCAAATAAAGTCTGGCCAAGCTACAAGTGGCTGAACACAGCATCTCACACTGGGAGTGTTCAGCATCAAACCTCATCGATACTAGTGTGTGTTTATGTACATTGAAACACACTGCTGAAATACAATATCAGTAGCTTCCCCAGCTGACTAATTGGCTCCCAATTGGTCCTGAAGTGTTTTTTAATCGGGAACAAACCTAGAATTTTTACAGTTAATTTTATCAATGCTTTTACTGAATAACATCATTAATTATTGTTTTCCTGGATGAAAAATTGCAAGCTTTAAAATGGAGCCTCTGAAATAAATAAGTTGTGGCTTACTCATTCTGAATCTTAACATTGTTAGAGACCAATTTACAGCAGAACCAGAGCAAATTGCATCCCAGACTTCTGAATTGTAAAAAAAAAACAACACCCACATCTCCCAAATTCCTGAGCTATTCATCAACGTTGTTTTGTAGTGGACTTACCCTATATATATACCCATATACCCCTGATATATCTATTAACTCTGCAGTGAAGTGTGAGTTTAAAACAATTGTGCCATGGAGTCACTGTGGATTAAATACTACAAACATTGGCAAAGCTTCTTCATAAATCTTCCTTAGAGAGGGACTTAGGCGTGTCTTTCTTTATGAGTGCAGCTGTTCCTTGTGGGCTCCCCCAGGGGCTGGATCTTGGTGAAATGCTGTTTAATATCATTATATTTACTGTTTTGCAATGATATCTCATCATTACTAGTTATTATGTGCAGGTTTTTGTGTGTGCATGTATGGAACAAGTTGCTAGTGCCATATACTTCAAATCACAAGGGGGAATGGTTTTAAACTGAGACAGGGGAGGTTCAGGTTAGATATTAGGGGGAGGTTTTTCACACAGAGGGTGGTGATGCACTGGAACAGGTTGCCCAAGGAGGCTGTGGATGCCCCATCCTGGGATGCATTCAAGGCCAGGCTGGATGTGGCTCTGGGCAGCCTGGTCTGGTGGTTGGTGACCCTGCACATAGCAGGGGGTTGAAACCAGATGATCATTGAGGTCCTTTTCAACACAGGCCAACCTATGATTCTATGATCGCATTTTTAAATGGTTCTCATCCAGCTGAATCCATTTTTCATGTAGCTGGATACAAAGGCAATAGGAATGTAGTTACACCAGCAGGATAGAAGGCTGTCTTCAAACTGGCAATTTGGAGGAGTGTTTAAGGGTTTGTTTGGAGAATCATCTCAACAGGAGTTTTCGTTGTAATGCTGTGAGCAAAGTGTGATCTTTGGCTATAAAGCAATACAAATAGTGCATAGAATTAGGAACATACATGGCATTAGTAAGGTGACTGGAATGCTGAGTCTGTGTCCGGTGTTGCTGTTCACATGAGGAAGGATGTGAAATATTAGTAAGAGTGTGGCGACAAAAAGTGATCCAGGGTTTAGAAAAGAAGCTTCATAACGTGGTTCATCAGATCAGAGGAAACTGGGGGGTGAAATGATGCCTGCATATGTCTTATGTATGTGAAAGGAAAATACATGATGTTTGCTTGACCCTACTGAGACATCCGATGTCTGGGAGCTGAGGTTAGATATGTCGTACTATGAAACAATTAGTGATGAGGGCAATTAAACATTGAACGCTGGAGTGTTGAGAATGAGGTAGTATTTCCTTCTCCAAGATGTGCTTCCAGCTGGTTTTGTGGAGAGCTTCTTTGGTGTGTGCAGCCTGTGCTTTGTTCACCTGCGTTCTTCACTGTCCCTTTCCTCCCCAGCATTAACATCTGGCTGCAGCTGGAGATAGGGGTACCTCCTTCCTCTCTCACCGCTTTCTGTCAGCACAGAGAATCCTTTGTATTCACAGGTCGGTGTGCCTCTTTTATTTGCTCAGGAGTCAGTACTGATAGCTATATTTAGGGATGGGGAAAATCCCTCTGCCATGGAACAGGCACTTTTTACAACTACCTTAATGGCCACCCTCCCCTGCTGCACCTCGCTGCCCTTGGCCAAGCCTCTCCTGCTGCTAGATCTGCAGCTGCAAGCAGATGGACACAATGGAGATGAGGATGTGGATGCATGTGTGTGCATGGCTTGGCAGTGCTTAGGACCAGCAGTTGCTAAAACAACAGCAGTTATGGCAGTGCAATCAGTTTGTAACCTGAAATGCACGACAAACGGCTCGAGTCAAGTGAAGTGTTAGCCACCGAGTTTCTTTTCTGATGGCTTCACAACAAAAAAATAATAATAAAAAAATCATTCTGTGATAAAACTGAAAGCTGAATTTGGCCTGGGAATTGCACTTGAGCCTAGATAGTTATGAGATGATGTTTTATGATCCCGTCATTCTTTTTAATGAACAGACACTTTTTTTTTTTTTTCCCTCTGGCATCTATCTGAACCAGATTAAATGTACTTTAAGTATGAAAGTATTTCTTTCCTTAGAAATATTGTTGTGTCTGCTATGGGGTGAATGGTACATAAAAGCACGCCGGGTTCTGATATTCAGTGTTTCACACAGTGGTCTTAATTTGGGCTTTTTCATTCATGCTTTTAAGTGTTCTCTGAATGCTGTATGTAACGAATAGAACTTTCTGTACAGAATGTCATTACTGGACAGTTTCCTATTGACAAGAACTGAAACTTGAGAAGCCTAAGTTCTTGTAAATCAGTATCTCTACTGAAAGACACGCATGCAAGTATTTCTACTTACTTGGAAATACTTAAGTACTAAGGTAGTGATCTCAGATGTGATTTCTAAAAGCACCATCCTTGGCTGCTGTATCGAGATGCGTTTTTGTGAAAAGAATTCAAATAAATTCATCTGTGCTTTGGCCCCTGTGCTTATTGCTAACGTTCATTAAGGTAATGATGATGCTCTATTGGCCTCCAGTTGGCACAGAGTCTCACTCCCTAAGAAAGTAACAACCAGGTGGGAAGAGTCCAGTGTTTAGGAGTTCTACTTCAGTCACTTGATAGATTTCTTTATGAAATAAAAAAGAAAAGCAAAGAATCAAAAGTAAATTTTGAATCCCACTTCAGTGGGCCGGCAGTTTGTTATAAATTGTGTCATTATGGCAATAATAATGAATCTCATCACATGATGTCTGTTCTCAATTGCAGTCATGGACTGTAGCTTGCTGTCTCTTGATGTCTTATCGTGTCCTGTAATGTTTAGTGAGTTTTATTCCCTTGCTAGTTGTAAAATAAAACAGTATTTTAGTCAGAGGCTGAATAGTTAAGTGACTTATGTCTGTCTGAAGGACATATCAAAACTGAACGTAAAGCATTTAAATAGATGAGCTGCCTAACTGGCTAGTTGGTACCTAATAGAGCCTTGGTAACCAAATTAAAAAATGAGTGTAGTAGTAGTAGAACTGAGTTCTTTGCAAGGTTTTTTCCCTTTGCCAGCCCTCAACGTGACCATAATCAGGGTAGTGAAGGGTTGGGTGTTTCTATTGAACATATTATTCTGTGTCACATATGTGAAGACTTCCTTCTCAGCCTGTCGTCTGGCACAGCTGTGGCAGTGAAGATGTAATTCTGCCTGCTCCCTTGAATTAATTTCCTTTTCTTCTTTATGCACATCTACAGCACTTTTCGTTCCTCTTGTTTCACTGCTTCAGATTCACTGCCTACTCTGGGCAGCGTGACATCCCTGTCTCTTTTCTCCATTAATATAATAGTGATGTTAAGCAGTTGGTGTCTCATATACCTGGTCATACTGGCATTGATGAAATTTAATGAGGTGTTTCAATCTGCTTGACCTTGTTGTGTAACTTGTTTATGCCTAATGCATTCAAATAGGAAAACTGAACGTACTGAGTCCTGGTAGAAGGTTGTTCACATGGTAGCTGCTGCTGCAGCTTCTCTTTTGACATCTGTTGCTGCCTGAAGAGCAGCTGCCACTCTATCATTTTAAGGAGTTCATGCATTAAGCTTGTATCAGGTGCTTGTGGGGCGTGCTTGGGATCTTCATAGATGGACGTGAGGTTGGTTTACTGCCTTGAGAATTGGAACTGCTGGTGGGAAAGTGGTAGGATTCCACACCTTGCTGCAGACCTTCTGAGGCTGTTAAAACAGGGTTGAATAGCATCCTGGCATCTGTTTTTCTTGCTTTCTTTTTGTTTTATTTTTCAATTTTTGTTAAAAGATGCTGCGTAAATGGGGAAATTCAATGGGAAGTGACCAGGTCTCTCAATGTTGATGGAGAGAATGGCAACAGATACATCAGTTTTGCAGGAAACTGAAAGAGCCCACTGCCACCAGTCTGAATTATCAAAGAGCTGAGAAAAGGTCGTGCTGCCCTGTGGCATAGGATTTGCTGTTCTTAAAATATATGGCAGAGGAAGTGGTTACTGTCTGTAAAAGGACACAAAAGTAGTCACAAAATGGATGGAGACAGTGCTCAGCATTTTTATACCAGTGCAGGAGCACTGATGTAACGTAGTGTGATAATAATGTGTGATATAAGGAGCAGGGTTTCTGTTTCTTTCCTAAAAAGAACATAGCCCAGCGAGGTTTAAAGCTCCTAATTTTTTAGGGGGAATCAACTAATATAGACATTAAACATACGCAAACTGAGTAACTAAATACAGACAGCTGAATGCATTCAAGCATCTGTAGATTATCTTTCTCCTTCAAGACTAAGGAAGATTGTTCCTTATCATTTGCACTGAGTGAAATGGCAGTGAGAGGCAGAGCTCCAGCATCTTCTCAACCTGGATTCTGAGCCTGTGCCTTCTCTCCTGTTTTGCTTTGTGGCTCCCATGTTCCAGAAGCACGTCCAGAGCCTGGATACTTCCAGCTGTGACTTCTTCAAACAGACACTGTGTCAGAAAAATACCCTTGTTGCAAATCGGCCTTCAGCCTGTTCTTTTGCTTGCTCTTCTCCTCCAGTGAGCTGTGCAGCTTAGGTGGCAAAGCTGAGGCGGGTTCTGGTAAATCCACTGAAAAGCTGGTGACGGGTTGGGGGAGGAAATTAGTGGTGTGTTAGTGTAAGTAGTGGAGATCAGATGTGTTCACTAGCCTACTCACCCATAGGCCTTCCTCCAGTTTTAAACTCACAGATTTGTGCCATTTTTATTATTATTATTGTTTTTTACTTCCATGTTTCCTTCAAAAAAATAGGGGTCTCCAGCACCTGCTTACCTACATGCAACTGTCTTTCTCTGGAGGCCTTAAGCATCCATCCAAAACCTTTAGGAGATGGTTTTGTAGTCATGGAAATTAAATGTGTGAACAGATTTAGTCTTTAGGGTTTATAAAAATTGGACTAAGGCTTTATCAAATTTAGTTTTCAAATGTTAATGTTACAGGGTAACAGGTACTTCCCTACTGTTACAGGTGTGGTGCTTGAATAAGTGAATGGATGAGCTGGCTTCTCACCATAAATGTACTGTAGTCAAGATAGCGAGAGCCAGAAATCTAGTATTCTTTTCTTGGCAAATGGCCATTTGTGAGATTGATCCAGCAGACAGATCTATTGATGTTAAACGTTTTTCATTTCCTTGTGATCAGATTTACTTTTATTGTTACCATAGTTTTTTCAGAGAGGATGTGTTTGCATCATTATGTACCGCATCCTAGGTGAGTAATTGCAAATGTGCTGCCAAAAGCCTTGAAAGGTTTTTTGGGCATTCTAAAACCAAAACCAGAGAATTGCCACAACGTGTTTTCAGGGAGTCGTTTGCTTGAGAGGTCAACCTATTTCTTTCTGTGAGAAAGCATTAACTTTTGTACGTGTTGTGTTTTGTCCCTTGCAAGTGGAAGTTTGTAGTCTATTGCTTTTGTCGGGAGTGTGTGACTAAGAGCTGGAAGGTCAAATCATAGAGTGGGCTCTTATTGTTAGCCCCTTCATTTTCAGGTTTGGTAGCATGTATGTTAAATTTGGTGTACATTACAAATATATATATATACACAGCCATGTACTGTATGTACATATACACTACATATACAGGTACAACCTGTGCAGTAATTTTGGGAAAATACTTTCGGGCACCTGAAAACCCACGGTGACAACTGACAGGGCAGCATTTTCACACCGTGCTATTTTGAATATAAGGGTAAGGGGAATGGCCTCGGATTAGTGAATGTCATTGCCTTATTTAAGGCTTGTCTGGTTAATAAGCCAGTGTTGTATGATGTTGGACAAGGTGGAAGGCTGATATGTGAAACATTGAGAGCCTGGTTATAATTTTCTTTAGTTAGGTGGAACTAACAAGGAGAAAGCAATGCATTAACGCACATTATTCCCTGCTCACCCTGGCTGCGTACACTCGCTTGTCTCTTGGTGCTGGTGGCATTGCTGTTGGATGCGCAGAGGCTGGTGCATATTTCCTGTTTGCAGCCTGGGCTGCTAGCTGACATTAAATGGTACAAGTGAGTTTTCCAATGTGTTATATAAATTGTTTCCTAACTCCTGTTCCTCCAGATGTGACTTCTGCCAAAATGTGCACATATGACATACACATGTAGCTTTAAAAACACTCACTGGGTAATGACTCTTGCTTGAATGGGATGGCTGGAAATCATATTTTCAGAAAGCAGAGTCAAACCCTGGGATCAAACTCAGGTTATTTGGGATCTGCTAGGATAGCATCAGTCTGCTGCAAGCAATTCAAGATTAGTAATAAAGGAATTAAAGGATGCTTGTTTGGGGCAGTTGGTTTTCTCACAGAATAGAGACTAGCAGAGAGAAAACTTGTGCAAAGCAGCAGATGCTCAGCAGGCCTGAGGACGTGCAATTAACTAAAAAAACAACAACCAAAAGTCATTTTCTTTTCCCTTTATCTTTCCTCAATGAGTTCATTGACAGCTGCCTTAAGAAAAGCTATTTGTTTAGTCTGATGCTACTCTTCACTAGAGGTAGAAATATAGATTTCTGTGACACAGCCACAAGTAGTGTGTTTTTGTCTGATAGGCAAAGCTGGAAAACATTTCTAATGTGTCTTGCTAACAAGAGGGAACATCAAAGGTGAGAGTTTAAGAAATAAAGTTGGCTGCAAAGAAGGAGTGGGTAAAACTCTTGACGTCTGAGTGCTCTGCCAGCTAATATAGGTCTCTCCTGTCATTCCAGTATGCCTGGTGGGATGGTTTTACTGCTTTAAAGTTGATGAATCCTCAGTAAATGAATGGATTCTAAGGTTAAACGTTATGTACTGAGAAGCTAAATTCATAGTGCTGAGCTAAAGTAATAACCACTAATGTATAGTAGTGATTGTACAGTGCTCTGGGTGGAGCACTGGGGATACTTAGTGTTTTATAAGTCTTGGGGAGATGCTGGGTTACTCAAGGAAACTTCTGAGCTCCCACCGTTAAGTAAATGACCTCTGTTAGTGGAAAGCAGGAGACAAATCACATACATGAAATCATGCCTGGTGTAAGATCCTCTCATTCTCTTGGGCTCTGTTTTTTTGATGTTGCTTTCGTGGCTGAAACCACAGACTGAAGACAGAGGATTCCTGTGAGGCTTTTGGAAAAGTTTTCGTGGTAGCAGCAATTTTCTCTGAAATGGAGCCCGTATGCATGTATGCAACACTATCTTCCAGGAGATGTCTGCACCCCGTACTTCATCTTTATGGGCAAATAACAATAACAGAGGTGAAGGTTTGGTGTGACCTGTGATTTCCTTTAGGACTGCTCACCGGGACAAAGATCAGCATCGATGCAAGGCTTCTGTTTGTGCGAGCAGCTCAAAATGTAGCTGAGAGATCACAGTGTTGGCCTTCCAGCTGTCAGTTCCCCTTATCTGGAGCACCAAGCTCCCTGGCATCTTCTCTTTTGCTTTCCTGTAATCTTTCTCTCTCTCTCTCTATATATATATATATATGTATTTACCTCTTCTCTCTTCTCCATGATTTATGTATTTGTCGATTGACTAATGTAGCATCTATTTGGATAGGTAAGCCTCATACTGAAAGTACTGATTATTTCCTGAACAAGTAAGTAATCAGCTCATGTTTCTAACTGAATGCTCTTTAATAGCCAGTTCTCTATCTGAATGGTTTGCAATGGAAAATGTATTTATTTCAGTGAGCTTACTTTTTTGCACAGCTCATGCTTTTTTCTCCAGCCTCTTCAAGATAGCAGTCTTTTTCCACTGATTACAGCAGCTGGAAGAGTAGTAATAAACACACTTTTCCTTTGTGTTCACATCCTCAGTGTTGCCACAATATTCTGTATTATCCTCATAGCTATCTGAACGTATTTGTGAAGCTTGACCTTTTCTAAAAGGTAGTGCTTATGTATATTTGCCTTAAATCATAGAAACATAGGATGGTTTGGGTTGGAAGGGACCTTTGAGATCATCAAGTTCCAACCCCCTGCTATAGGCAGGGACACCTCCCACCAGACCAGGTTGCTCACAGCCCCATCCAGCCTGGCCTTGAATGCTTCCAGGGAGGGGGCATCCACAGCCTCTCTGGGCAACCTGTTCCAGTGCATCACCACCATCACGATAAAGAACTTCTTCCCACTCTGTAGCCTAAATCTACTCTCTACCAGTTTAAAATCATTTCCAGTCGTCCTGTTGCTACGTGTCCTTATAAAATGTCTTCCCCTAGCTTTCCTGTAGGCCACCTTCAGGTACTGGCAGTCTGCTATAAGGTTCCCTTTTAATTCTATAAATGAAGCTTGCTTCTGCACAGGGTGTCAGCAACGGTGCCTTGCCTACAGTTGCAGAACAAAGGACAACAGCAGTTGGAAGAGGTGCTAACAGTTCTTCATTAGACTAGAGCTGTGGAAAATGTACCAACCGCTCCTGTGTGTGCATATGCTGGATGCTATTTGTTACTGTCTGAAACACAAATGTGGATAAATAGTTCCATGGTACTTATTTGAGATATCAACAATAATTTCCTGTAGCACGGCTGGCTTTCTGGGGCTATGCAGCCTCCACAGCCTAACTCCCTTGCCTTCAAAAAAAAAAAAAATGAAAAAGGCAGCTGCAAAAGCACAGCGTTGGGTTCAGAACTGCCTGGCTAAGGGCGGTGCCTGGCCGCTCTCCCTTATGAGCGAGTTGGATGGGGAACATTACGAACCCTCCCCCTGTCCTCTCTGTCTGTATAAAGGCCAAACAATAATAGTAGTACTAACATTGTCATGCTCTAACCTCTGTGCCTGTATGCTTGTCTCTGGCTACACCAAATACTTTGTCTGTGAATAACAACATTCCTTGCATAGAAACTTTTTTCGACTCTAGACCTCATTCTTGATTTGATTTTTATGCTGATAAATATAGACATGAAAAAAATCCAGTGTTCAACACTGGGTTGCTTTTTTTTTTCCTAGTATGTGTTTATTATTCATGACTGTGTTGCAACATCCGAAAATGTAATAAGTGACTCACAGTATGAAAAAAGGAAAAATAGAGTTATGGCTTTTTAATGGGGATTCCTCAGTGAACTACAGAGTGTTCCAGTTAAGAGGCCGCTGTTTGATGGTACCAAACTCATCCAGTCCTTGTTTTTGTGTTCCTTCTGTGTGCATTTGTAATGCAGTTTGGTGTATGTTCACCTTCCTTCACTTGTCTGATTATTTTTTGTCTTATGTTAAGAGTGAGAAGATTCCAACATTGAAATCAGCAAGAAACAAAAGATGATGATTAGAAATGGTTATTTGGTTGTGAGGTTTGGTTGGTTTTTGTTCTTTTTTTTGTTGTTGTTCTTTTCTTCTTTTAGTTTTAGTTTTGTCTGAAAAAGAAAAGAACAAAGGCTGAGCTTACTTTAGCTGGCATAGTTGCATCTCTGACAGTTGTAGGTCATGTTTGTATTCGTACAGATTATTGTTGCAAGGACTCCTGAGCAAATGTAACTGTTGTGTTAAAGCAAGAGCTCAGGGGGAGTATAATCATAAGGGATGGTAAGCTCACCTTGTGGGATGCCTACTGATCCATTCAAGAATCAGTATTGACTTCTTTTGGAAAGATTGATTCGTATTCTTGGCAACTTGAACGTTTTCTTTCACTTGCATGGTTTTGAATGGTATCAGTTTCATTTCAGCTTGGTATCCCCTCACCTCTGTGTCTTGCACAATAGCAGAGAACTTACATTTGCTTACAAGCAAGCTGAGTACAAACCCATAGGTAGATGACCTCATACTTGTCTTTCAAACTGGCTGCATACACAAGTGATAGTTGCCTTTGGAAAACCACAGATTTAGTATGATCTTACTGCAGTCAGGATTGTGTGGCTTTGTATAATAATAAAGGACATTTTTAAGGGTTTTCCAGAGCTGTTACACATACCTCCTGAGAATTCAGCATAAAAGCACAGTACTTCTGTGCCCCTGTGGTCCTCTTGGGATTGTCAGTGATTGTTACCATGCAAAAATGAGGTCATTCTGGCTTTGCTTATTGCAAATATTAAGTAATGAGGAGTTGTAGAGAGGTGTTCTGTGTACAAAATGGCATTACTGTCACAATCTGTAATTACATTTGAGTGTTGTATGGAAATGCAGTGCCTTCCACCTTGTTTCTACTTGAGACTGAAACTGGTTCGTCTGTTTTTTTTCAAGGAGTGCTCTTCAGAATAAAGATAATAATAAAAGACTCAGAATTACCCATTTATTTTCATAAAATAATTTCTCTGTCCGCTTATTTCTTTATTTCTCAGTCTTTCCATTAGATGGCTTATTTACTGTATGGCTCACAATGAGACAGGGGCTAGAGATGGTGCTTAAAGATAAAAGGGATACTTTTAGCATCCCAGGATGAAGGACTGGGAAGTAGTGAACTAGAAGTGAGCTGTATTTAAAAATGTAGCACTCTTATTTGTCTGACTGGGATTAGTGAGAACAGTAGATGAGGCACAGTGATTTCTCCTGTCTGCCATTGAAGAAAGCCAAGTAATGTCACTTGCAATTTAAAAACATTTCAGATTGTGGTTTGATTTTTTTCTGTTTCAACATTTTTGACGGATCTGAATTCTGCTGAGAGAAGTAGTGGGGGCTTTAAATTTGTTCTGACATTCTGATTTGCTTTGTTCTGACGTTCTGATTTGCTTGTGTGATTGCTTCTCCGTGGATTTTGAAGTGTAACTGACACCTGTGTATGTGTGATGGTAAGTGTCTATCTGCACTTTGCAAAACAAGTGTACAGACAGCATGAGGAGGAGTGATGGGAGAGAGTTGGATCGGGTCAGAGAGCCATAGGTTAAGTGCCACAGTTCTTTCTCTCTGCCTGCATCGTCCTCTGGATAAAATGCCTCCACTTTATTTATTTTATTTTATTTTTTCAATGTGATTCTTAAGGTGAAAAATAACCTTTTGGGTGCTTCACTACCACCCACAGAAGGGAGGTCCTCTGTCTTTTGCTGGCTCTGCTCATCATAGCCTTTTCTGAGCTGTTTCAGCTTGCCAACCACAGAGAGCTGCTGCTGCTCCCCACCCACCCGTCAGCTTCCTGCCACATTAATGGGTTAAATTGGGTTGGTGGAAGGTTTAATGGGTACTGATTGGAGCAGAACCAGAGCAGGGAGAGGATGGGGAGAGAAAAGTGTGGCTTTGGGCCGGTGGAGAGAGGCTGTAGCATGTAACTTCTGATTGAGATTGGATCAGACATTATCTTCTGTCAGAGCTGTATTTACTGCCTGGATTTTTGCAATTCTTTCCCTCCTAAGTGTTTATCAGTTGAAAGGAGGGCACAACCACATTTTGAGCCATTCTCAGAAATACTGATAAGTAATGCTTCTCAGCAGAGGCAAACCCATAACAAAAGGAGGAAGGAAGGGACTTAAGAGAGCAAAGAAAAATGACTATACAAGAAGATTTTCCTAAAGGCTTGTCATCTCTGGGATGTGACCTTGGAATACCTTAGAGGTAATCCAAGAAGACTTTGTGCAAGGCTGTGCAAGGTCGGGGGTTTCTGGCTGTGTGGGGTGCTGCTGAGCTGCTGGCAGAGGTACTTTGCCAAATCTGTGTTCATTGGGAGACACTGGAGGCAAACTTAGAAGAGCAAAATGGGTGAGGTTAAAGCTCTCTGGTGCTTGGTTGTGAATCTGTTGCAGTCCAAGTGCTTCTCTCACCCCTTCCGCCACTTAGGCGTAATTCTGGAGACTTGGAGTTTCCTGACCAGAGTTGCAAAAGGCTCTCTTGTGTATTTTGAAAGATGACGACATTTATTATCTGAAGGATTCGGATCAAACTTAGGATGACCACAATGCCTTCCCTCCCAGCCTGTGAGAGAAATAATGGCCTGTTCATGTGTGTTTTGTTTACTCTCACTTTTCCTTTCCTACAACGCAGCCAAAGTTTAGAAGATCACTACAGTGAATAAGTATTTTCCTTCAAATTTATTGTGTCCTGCATTCAACGTGCACTGGAACCATACCTTTAAATTGCAAATTAAGAACTGATGGCTGTGTGTGCTGCACACTGAGTATCCAAAACTCTGAGTTCTGAATTTCTCCTTTGAGATTATTTTATTTTAATGAAACCTTTGAAAAATGCAAGAGGTTTGTAGGCAGTGATGAGAACTGCGTATCTGAGGTCCTGTAGCAGAGGCTTCTTCTGTGGATAGGAACAAATTACATCACAAGCAATGCAGTTTCTCCGTGTGTAAATATTTAGGTCATTATGCATTTGGCAGTAAAAGCATTGGGGGTTTCTATGTTGTGTGTGGCACCTACCCCAGAGTGAAGTGCCTATCTACAAGTTCCAGCTAAGGACAGAGATGCTGTAGTGTTAAAACACTGCAGGATTAACAGTACAGGTTCTTGGTGCTGTATACAAGGAGAAAGGAGAGTGCAGGAGATAGGGTGTGAGCTTCGCATTTGGGTGAAGGCTGGTTCAAACACACACACATAGTTGATCTTGGGCATATGGCTCAGGTTTTCATGCCAGGTGTGTAAATGGGATTATTGGCGCTTCCTTCCTCCAGGGGCACTTGAGATTAAATCTGTTGCAAAGCTTGAGATACTCAGGTCCTACAAAACTGAACAAAGGGAAGTTTGTTAAATCCTGTTCTTATCCAGCATTGAGCAGGAGTTTTCCCTTCAGCCTCAAGAAGCCCTGGGCCAGTGCTGAGGGTGGGGAAGAGGTCTGTCCCCTCAGTTGCTGGTGCAGAGTTGCAGCATCTCAAGGCAGGATCGTGTGTCACTGCTGTATGTGAAACAGCAGCAAAATAGAAATCCTTAAATCTCAAGTCTCAGTCCCTTTTTTCATCTAAGTAATATTTTCACCTCACCCGGTCTCCATCTGAAAATGAAGGCTGGGAACAGGAACAAACCTCTCGTTAGGCTCCTTCTTATGAGACTAAGTTG
Organism: Lagopus leucura; assembly: GCF_019238085.1. Classification (NCBI taxonomy): domain Eukaryota; kingdom Metazoa; phylum Chordata; class Aves; order Galliformes; family Phasianidae; genus Lagopus; species Lagopus leucura. Next base: position 15,187,362 of record NW_024962262.1, read on the forward strand.
TCTTTCATTTCAGGTGGGTCAGCAGACCTCCAGAGCACTGCCTTGGGCCTGCCCCGGCCCAAGAGGTTTTACAGCACCATCTCCCTCGTGCAGACCTGTAGCTTTCAAAGCTGGATGAGGAGGGGAGCAATCACCCACCTGGGATATGAGGAGAGTAGAGGCTTTCCTGGAGGCCCAGCTGGCAAAAGATGTCCAGGCCCGCTCAGCCATGCTGCTTCCCTTCAGTGTGCATGGCTGTGGGAGCTAGGGCCAACGAAAGCTTGAAAATTTGATTGCACGTTATTTATTTATTTGTGCAGCATTAACTTTTTCTGCTGGTCGCTTCCACTGCCCGCTTCGCTGTGTGGCTGCACAAATATTTGCACTGGGAAACAGCGGGGGGAGTCGCTTGGTGCGAGGAATATGCAGCCAGGACAGAGTGGAGAGTGAAGGCTGTTTGAATTGGCTTCAGCCATGCTGTTGGTCAGTGTCTAGCTATGTCTTCTGGGCAAATGGTGATCTGAATTTCATAGAGATACTCATCCCAGCAATGGGCAAAGTTGCTTCTCTAAGCCAGGATTCTGCTTAGGAAAAAAAACTGACCAGTTCCGAGGTTGAACGCTCACCTGCATTATCTCTCACAAAATATTTTTACATTTTATGTATGCTTAAGAAAATACAGTCCTTCCAGATTCAGCCTAGAAATGGCAAAATGTTTGCATAGCTTGTGGCCGTACTTCGCTATGGAATGATTTTTCTATTTGACTGATTGCTTGGCTAAGACTGTTGTGTTGTTTTTTCCTGTAAAGTGTAACTATTAGTCTGTCTTTAATAATTAAAATGGTGCTTTCCCTGTGTCCATGTTACAGTTTCCTTGAAACTGCTGTGCTACAGGGTTAGATTTCTCCCCAAAGTGCTCCAAAGGGTTTTGCAATGCAAGAAACAAATGTTTTCAGATGCAAGATTGTATTAGAATGAAGTTGCTGGAGAGGTGCAAAAGTACATCTGTCATAAGAGGTGGAAAATACACAGTGTTAAAATAACGAGGCGTTTCTTCCACATGGTCTCTTCTTTCAACTGAGAAATACAAACGGGGATATATTTTGATAAAGAGCTGTAGTGAAGCTATCTAAGTAGTGACTTAACTGAGAACTGCTCAGCAAATAATGAAGAACTGATGCTGCTCCCTTGCTGTTATTTTTCTCAGGCCTTCCTCTACAGTAGGCTACAAAATAGCATGATAAAATACATCTGATAAAGATGTACTGCGTTCTGCCTCCCAACCTTGCCTCTTGCTCTTTGGTTACACTCCTGTGTGCAGGATTTAGGTCCTTGTTCCATGCCACCACTATGGCCAGCATGGTTTCCAGAGCAGAACGTTGGACTCTGTCCTTCTGGAAATGAGCTTCAGTAGAAAATGGCATGCATGCATCCTTCCCACCGAGACACAATGGAAGGAAGTCTGTGCCCATCTTCCATGTGTAGTGCTTTTGGGACTGAATTTCTGCCAGGCCTTTTAATGTTGTCCATCAGTCCAAGTCGTGTGGATGGGGTTCCTCTGTGGGTTGGGTGGCTGGGAGCACGGGTGTGTTTGTCGGGTGCGTAATTGGCACTGTGTTTGAATTCAGAATGTGAGGAGCATATTGGGAGTTTAGTGGGGGATTCTTGGAAGCCTTGTGTGACATGCATGCCACTCCTTTCCCTGACTAAGGGGTTAAGTTTCCCTTGGCAACTTGGGCCCTCTGGTTTGCTTTTTTTGGAGTTAACCAGTTTAGCATGAGCAATACAGCAGGTAGGAAATAGCAGATGTTCTGCAGGAGTGTATTTATTAGCCATAAATGTGGCTGGCACTGACACAGCCGGGCCCTCACCCTCTACGGAGGGACGTGCAGGGCACAGAAGGGAGCCAGGGAAGGATACTCCAGGCGGGTCCTCTGCTGCTGGGGATGGAAGAGAAGGGCCTTTTGCAGTGGTTTCCTGGAGGAAGTGGGGTGCAAAGGCTGCACCTGCACCATACCAACAGCAGGGGAAAAAAAAAATAAAATAAATAAAAAGCCCCCCAGAAGGGAAAGAGGAGAATAAAAAGGCTCAGGTGGCAGCCGAGGCTCGCAGCGGGGCCGTGCCAGCACCACCTGCAGCCCGAGCCGGCCCGAGCGCAGCCGCCGCCCGGGGCGTGCCGAGCTGAGCTCCGCCGCGCCGCCCGGCCCCGCGGTGAGTCACCGGCCGGAGCCCGGGCACCACTTCCCCCTCGTCAGGAGCCATTTTAACTGCATGAAGCTGCGGGGCGGCCGGGGGCGCGGCGCCGCAGGCCCCGCTGCGAGGCGGCCCGGGAGCGGCGTGCGGGGCGGTACGTGCTGTCCTGGGGCGGCGGGAGGGCGGGCGGAGGGACCGAGCAGCTCCTCCGAGGGTGTGGGGCGAGGCAGGACCTATGCCGAGATGTTGCAGGGAGAACTGAGCCGCGAGTTAACGCGCCGCTCGGCACACGAGAGCTGTGAGCGCAGTGCGCGTCGCTTGGGGCGAAGCTCTGCGGCCGCTTGTTGACGGCAGCGCACTTTAAAAAGCGCTCGCAGTTCGGCTGCGCTTCGGGCACGCTGTCGATTTTGAGACGTGTCAGTATCTGCGGCACGCTGCTGCTGCTCCTACTGCCTGTGTGGCAGCTCAGCCGCCTATACAGCGCACAGTATGTTCCATCTATTGTGCGGATAGCTTTCAGAACTCCGCACGGCCCGGCACAGCTGGAGCCAGGCGCTGCTCCCACTGAGCACCTTTGCTGTGCCAACCCTAAGATGGCAGGGCCGGGCTGCCGAGGGCTCACCTCACACCTCGCCCCGCTGCTCTGCTTGCTGCCAAAACGGCCGAATTTGGCTGCAGCTGCCTCGGGCTGGTTTTAAAATAGAGGAAGTTGAAATGTTCAGTACATAAAAACGGGCCGGTGCTCTCCTTTCCTGAGAAAAGAGATGATGAAAGTGGGGGTTGTGGATATGACAGAGGGACAGAGCAATTGTAAAAACGGGGTTAGCGGTGGTTGGAGCAGAAAAATCCTTGAGATGGTGCTCTGTCAAATTACTTTTCAGCTTTGGACGCAGGAAAAGTGCCTCGATGCCCTTAACTGTACTTCTGAACTGGAGCACAATACCTTGAAAAACAAACGAGTGTTTCCACCTTGTTTGTAGTTGGATAGAAACGTGCACTAATAGCTTTAGAAATTTGGGCCGGGTAAGTAGCTTTGGACCCTGTGCTCAGGGCTTTCAGTTCAGCTGAACGTCTTCTGCTTGGAAATGAGTGACAGGGAACTCCAGCTATTACACAGAGGGGAGTACTTTGCAGTTTCATTTGCTGTTTGAAGCCGATACGTGACAGTATAATGGAGTCTTGCTTAATGCTGTGATCGGTTACAGGGAAGGGAGGGAACGAAGGAGGGAGGCAACCATTAAGTACATGGTCATGTTTTGGGTGAGGCTGCTTTTGCTGCTTTCCACAATTCGCTCGTATCTTCCTTCTGCACCTTATGGTACGGTGTGTTTTCCTGTCTTTGATTTTACGTTTTTCCCTTTTTTCTATCTTAAATCAACATATTTTTTTTGTATGGGCTGTGGGAATTTGCTTGGCGCGTTGTTTCACTCTGACAAATCCGCAGAGGAATTGATAAAGCGACAGAGGAACCACTTGGAAAGAAACCGTTTTGAGGAGGTGGTAGAAGTTTCTTTCTGAAGGGCTCTTTAACGGATTTGCATCTTCCGTTTTTGTCGTGTGTTTTATTTTCGGCTCTTAGGGCTGAGCTAACAATTGCCTGTCGCGCTGGCAGCCAACAGCACAAGCCTCGCTTTCTTCACCTCTTTCCTTCACTTCTTGTTTGTGCACCAGATCCTATCAAGACATCCAGCCTTAAAATTTCAAGCTGTCCCGTCCTTAGCTCCCAAGCCTCCACACCTTCTCTTGGGCAGAAGGGTAAGTGCTGCTGCTTTCCCTTGAGCAGGGCTCCGTGAAGGGGCAGTTCCTCTTTGAAGGCAAAGCTGCCATGTCTGTGCTGCTTGGCTGCTGAGCGAGGATGGCGCAAGGACCACGGAGGCTTCTGGGGAACAGTGATAGGAAAGGTGATCTGAAATCCCTCTGAGCCTGATGGATACTGTCTTGAACAGGTCTTGTAGGAGGCAGATATGTGGGTTAGAAGTGAAAGAGAGATGGCATTTTTAAATTTTTTTTAATTTTTTTTGTGGCTGAAGCCTCAATCTTAGGGAATCCCCTATTTTTTTTCCCTCTCCCTAAGGCAGGGATCTTTCTCTTTGGATAGCGTTTGGGTTTGTTGAGAGATGAGCCTTGGAAGCAGTATCGTTAGATGCCAGTTAATTTGGACTCTAGCTCCAGACCCAGGCTTTTGCAGAAATGCTGTTTTCTAACGTATTCTTTTTTTCATCTGTTGACTGATAGAATTGCTAAGTCCGTGATCTTGGCACTCAAGCAAGGAAAAAAAAAAAAAAAAATTGTGTGTACAGATTTTAAGAATGTTGTTGGCCTGGTAGAGCCTGATGTTTCAGTGTTTTTTTTACTCTTTGGACAATTGTGTGCTTAGAAAAACACAGGAGGTGTATATTCTCTTATTTCTTTTCAGCAGAGCTGCATTTGAGGGTGGGGAGACTCCAGGCTCTCTGTGCTGTGAGCTGCTAGATTTGGCTTTATATCAGTGAAGAAGCTTATATCTCTGAACCAACTTTTACTCCTTGAAAGCATTGGTAAAATTTTCTCAGATTTCACTGGCAGATTGTGTTGTTTGCACTGACAGTTTGCTAACTTTTACGTTTTGTTGAGTGGTGAAGAGCAGCAAAGACTTTTCCTCCTGGAGTGATTCAGTCGAGGAGTGGCAGGAGGTGGTGTTGATGTTTCCAGCCGTGGTTGTGCTCCTCTGTGCAGCTGAAGCTTTGCTACCATGCACCAATGATTTATCGTGCTTATCCTTCTAATGCCACTGATGTGCTTTAGAGATTATTTGCTTTCTCAAATTGTATTTAAGTGTTCCTTCCCAGATAAAGTGTTTGACAGACTACGCGTGCTGAAATTAGAAGTCTTTGCTTATCATAAATCTGCAGCAGCAATATGAAGTGCTGTAGACTCTTTCCCTCTCTTGATATGAAGTGCTGATCTCTGAAGAGGTAAAAAAAAAAAAAGATTTATTCTTTAGTATGGATCTGTCTGCAGAGCTTCCAGCTGTGTCAGTCTTTGTGCTGAAGGGATCCCATTAGATAGGGAGCCAAGTTTATGCATTCTTACCTTGATGTGTTTTAGGCCTTGACTACCTAATGGCTGTCTTTAGTGAGGAATTGTGTGGCTAGAGCTCAGGTCATTTATCTGTCCTTAAAGAGATCAGTCATCATGGGTCACATGTGACTTTGTTCTCAGTTAGGGTTTGAATGTGAAAACGATACCCATGTTGTTACCCTCCAGAGAACTTTCAACTCTCAAACCTGTATGTAAAAGTTATTTTTACATATTGTGGAAAAATGTTTTGCAGTTAAGATAATTTGCTAGGAATAGGAATACCAAATATATAGGTTGGACACTGTGGGAAAGTGTTGTTTGTAGAAGCAGGCAGTGACACTCAATCCATCTATAATTAGACATTTTAGGCTATTTCTAGAATCCTCTATATTTAGCTAATCATCAACATTTCTGTGTGAATATACCAGATTTTTTTTTAAATTTTTTTTTTGAGGGATGTTTTGCACTTCCTGAGTGGTTACTGTTAGTGCCCAACTGTCTCATGGCTTCATTTGAGAGCTCCTAATTTGGGTTTACTTTATCCTCTCACAAGGTGGGGGTTCAAAGTGGGCTCAGCATAAATGTCCTCCCACACTCGTTCAGAATTGGAAGAAGGGGGTCAGCTTGATTCAGATTGTTGTTTGCTGTTGAAAGAAGGAGAAAGTGTTCATATATATCATGGCTGCGTGCACCGTTTCATCATCCTGCATGTTTTTCTAGATGTACTTTTGTTTTACGTGGGACATTTTGACACTTAATGAAACCAGCAGGTCAGGAGAAGGCCACTGTGCTTTTGTGAGCTTTGTATCAGGTCACTTGTGCTGTTTTCCATTTTCAAGCTATCTCAGTTATTTGTTCAGTTTTCTATTACAGTTAGGGAAAGAAATGGCAAAATGTGATTGTGAAACTACGGTAACAACTTGTGATTCCTGGGGCTGACCACTGTCAGGCAATTAATGTTTAACTTGCTCTTCCAACCAGACTCAATTTCAAGTTAAAAGCAAGTTGATAAGGATACTTTAAGTTTTCTTCTCTTTGTGTGTGCCACGCAGAATAGTTCAGGAGCTAGAGAGTGATTTCCCAAGGATGTAATGGCATGAATTGTTTGTGGACGTTGTCTTTCCAACCAGAAGAGGCCCCTCTTTGGAACAGCCTTCCTGAAAGCACGAGGAGTTGCTTGCTGCCTGCTGAAGGCAAGATCTGGCCCTAGTTCTCGGAGGTGGCTGTTGCATTATCCACTCCCACTCTCTTGTTGTGTTTGCTGTGCTGTGCTGTTATTTTTTCCCCTCTCCAGCACCTCTGTAAACTATTTGCTCTCCTTGGCTCTTCAAAAATTGTAACAGTGCTGCAAATGAAGCGTGGGAGCTGAATAAGATTAGCTATCAAGAAAATAATGTACAAGTTTACATGCTCTGGTGGGGAGACTGCAGCAAGGCTACACAAATGGAAAGAATTCACTTCGCTGGGTGTGTGTGCCTCTGAATGAGCTTGTAGAGAACCGTGAGCCCAGCAAGGTGCTCCAGGTGCCTTCCCTGATATGCTATAAAAGAGTGAAATCCTATGGTGGTGTTTTTTATTTATTTATTTTTTTTGTTTCTTTGTTCTAATACTTTAATTTCAAAAAGAGAAAAGAAGGAACTGCAGAGAGGAAGTGTCTGTTGGGGGACTTTTCTTCTCTGCAAAGGTGGTTTCAGACATACAAAAGTGAAACTTTCTGTGTTGAGAAGCGGTCTTGAGTTTGCTTGACTGCAAGGTAACCTGTGTAGCATTTGTAAAAGCATTGGATCTCTTCTACTGGAAAAAGTGTATTTCTTCCAGTATCAGCTAAAAGCAGCATTAAAATAAGTTGCTTCAGAAGCAACTAAGAGAACTATAATTTTAATTTATCTGAAGGGGCAACAATGTTGGAAGCCAATGATTTGGACTGATTAGAAATGGATCTTGGGGGTGTCTTCTGAGAGGAGAACTGAGAAGGAAAGAACTATTGGTTGAAAACATTCCTAAATGTGTACTTCTGGTAACTATGTGTTTTTTCCATGTAATAGGATATGCGACCATTTGTTTTTATGAGAAGCAAATTATCTTTTAATACGATCCTTCGAATGAGCTCTATTAAATGTTTCAGCGGTAACGGAGTAGAAATAATTCAGGACAGTAACAAATGTCAGAAAGCTTTTGCCAAACTGCAAAATAAGAACCCCGTATCACAAATGTTTTGATTAGAAATAACAGGGCTATATAGAGAAAAGATGTCATAGTTTTGAAGCCATGCAGCTAGAAAGGATGTGTTCTGTGTTGTAATGTATATAATGTTTAAAGCTTCTCTTACGTGTGCCTTATCTTCCAGGGAGCTGAAGAAGCGTTTTGTTAGCTGTCAGGATTTGTAAACATCTGAAAAGAGCTGTGACATGATTATGTTGATCAACTGGGATTTGAAATATGTACCTTTGAGGAGGACAGTAGCAGTTACTAGCAGCACCGAGTAAGCTGAGTGAAATAAACACTGCCTTGTGAGGGGAGGCCGTGGGTCCATGTGAGATGCACAGGTGTGAACAGGAGGGAAAGAAAAAAAATAAGAAAAAAAAAATCAGTTGGAAGTTTTGTTGGTTCATTTTTTTTTTGTTGCTTTATGTAAGAAGCTCTAGATGACAAGAAATCAGGAAAAAAGTTGACTGTGTTGTGAAAGCAGCTTGTGATTTGAAGGTTGGCAGAAGCCATGGTTGAAGAACGTGTTGTTGCACCGTCTGTCAGGACCAAGCTTGGTGCTTGTAGACAGGGTGCGGAGCTGCTGCTAGTGCTCAATGCTGTCTCTGGTGTCTGCACTGCTGGTGTGCAAGCTGAATGTGCTGGGACCTCACTGCAGCTGCTTGTTTTTACTCAGAACTGAAGGTTGCCTGCCTAACCACCCCCTTCGCAGCGCGGCCCATTAAATAAGCCACAAGGCAGTGGTTTGAGTGGATGTGCCCTGAGGCCCAGAAGGGAGCTGTGGAACCAAGCAAGTTTTATTCAGGTAGCGAACTGGCCTGGAGGTGATGGGTTGTAAAGCCTTACACCTCTCATTTAGCAAAGTGGCATCTACCCAGGCCCTTACTTGCCCTTGGGTTCTTGACTCAACGATAACCCGTACTCATTGAGCTCAAGTTGTGATTTTTAACTCTAGACATGTCTGCACACAAGCTAAACATATGTATATCAGTTTCATTTAGTTGTTTTAAATTTACTATTAGCTAAACTGCTGGAGGTGAGCGTGATCATGTCTGCATGTTTCTGTGGAGAGCATAATCATGTCTAGATGTTTTTGTGGTGGAGGCTTTGGGGGTACCCATTCAGCTGCATCCATGCTGCTTGGGTGTACCACCTTCATTTTTCCTCTCTGATACCATAGTTTTCACCTTACGTTTTATTGCCTTCCCCTCCCATCCACAGTCTGAACTGTTTGTGTGTGCAATCCCTTATCTGGTTCAGCTGAAGCCAACCACGTTAGCAAATGAGGTGTTCAGGCCATGGGAAGGTGCCTGGCTCTTTGGCTGGGACTGATTTATGAGCGGTGGAGCTGGGGAGTTTGTGGGAACAGAAATCATAAGCTGGGGCTGAAAGGTTAGGGGAAGGACAAAGTAGCACAGTTGTCCTTGGGACAAGTCAATTGTCTACAGCCAAAGCTTCGATGAAGAAATAATTTAGACAGCTAACTGTAGTAGTATATTTTAAACTATTAAAAAGCAGTTTTACAAATGAATTGTTTGAACCCTACAACGAGATCCTTATGGTTGTGAGGCAGTTGTTAAACGATAAATTAGGCTTTGGCCAGGATTACCTACTGAGGTAAGTCTTGATAATATAAACTAGAAGGAAAAGGTGTTTGTGCATGAGTTAGTTAGGGAGTATATGCAAACAAAAGTCTGCAGTGTTTTTTGTGGTGGGTGAAGCTTGGGCTTATTTGTCTGTTTTCTTCGGCCAGAAAGGGAAGGAAACACAGGGATGAGAACTGTACTGCAGCTTTCTGAAAGAATGTTGTTAACGTCTCACTTTGTCAAAAAGTATTCTGGTAATTCCTGTCTGCTGAATTAGATTATTGAAACGAGATGATGACCTTTGCTCTGAGCCTGAACAATATGTGAGGAAAGCAGGTGTTGGGAAAGATTAAAGCTTTTACCTTTACCAGAACGTGCAGATAGAGGTCTGAATCTGTTAGGATGCTGTGTTATTGCTAGGACTGTGAAAACTAGGAAGAATTTGAAAAGTTGATAATGGTCAGTTGCTAAGAGCAATGCTGAGATAAATTATTAACTCATTGTACTGTACTGCCTCGTAGTGCAAACAGTTAGAGCTGGTTACCATGCTCTGCATGGTAAGTCAACACTGTAAAAAATTCTTCGGTTATCAGGAAAATGTCTTCTTTAGGGTGTTTATTAAAGGGACGCCATGGGTTTAACAATCCTCTGTTGAAGGGGGAGGTAGAAATACATGCATCAGTTCATTCCTTGTTGGCTGGAGAAGCCTGGCCAGCGGATGTCAGTTTGCTCAGTTTCACTTTTGCTCCTCTTCCTACGTGGTATTTTCGGATGTAATTCCTTCTGCCTCCCTACAAAAGCTTGGTGGGAGCAAGGCCAGCAGGTTCCTGGTTTTGGAGGCACAAAACAAGTCAATTTATAGCTGTTCTGAAGGATAAGCAGTTCTGTGGAGACCACTCCTCCCTTGTTAGCTGTAACCAAGTTAGATGAGAACATGTCGAAGCAGACTGTTTGGAGCATGCTGGTGCCTCGCTGCCACTGCCACACAGCAGCTTCTTGAAGCAATTCATTTTCAGTATTGTAAGAATTGAGAAATCCTGATTTCTGCTTACCTTTCTTAGCTTTTTTAAATGTAAATAGCTAAACATTTTCCTTCCTATTTTTGGGTAAAATGTACAGAGCTTGAAAACTTAAGATGGTCTTTAGGTGCCTCAGAACGAAGATTAATTTATAAAAGAACACTCTCACAATTACCCTAGCCCTGTGTGTGTATAACGTTAATTTTTGGCTAATTTAATACTGCATACACAATCTACTACAGATAACTATGCTTGTGAATATAACTTCTTTTTGTTATGCTTAAGGCTAGTACAACTGTAATACCATAAAGATAATGGCAAATGAAAGTAATGCGTATGAGAATCTTGAAATGTTTGCTGTAATAAAATCTGTTCATTAGCAGAATGCAGATGAACTTTCAGGGTTTAAAAAGAATACCCAATTTGAGAATAAACCATTTCTGGATCAGTGTCAGCATCTGCCACCCCAGTTTTCATAGGAAAACGTTGAATCGTGCCAGGACATGTTGCAAGATATGACCAACGTGACTTACGAACTAAGAAGCAAATCTATAAAATGCTGTTGGCTACATAGCATTGTTGGAATCTGAGATGGAAAATAATTCTTTTTCAGTCCTCTTCTAAGTCCCTTTGCCAATCCAGCAAAATTTAGCAAGGCTCAGATCATGCTGCAAGGCTTTTTAGTTCAGAAATGCTTTTGAGCAACTATTGCTTTTTATCTTCTCTAATTTGTTGACTGTTGAGGGTTACTAGAATGTTTGTCAAGGGTGAGACTTGTGTCATAAATGGACTTCAGAAATGCTGCAGAAGCAAGCATCTGCTACGAGTTCTTCCAGAGGCTTCATTTTAGTGTCTGATGAGTTCTGTTTAGAACTTTCTTCAGACTTTCAGAGGCATGGATGGATCAGGGTTCTGACGTGGAGGGGTGTAGTCTTGCCTTTTGGAGCATTGGCCAGCTGTTCTTGGAAATAACTCAGGTGGTCACAGAGCTCAGATGGCAACGTGTGAAATCTGGGATGAAGACTGCTCTGTCAGAGGTACCTAGAGTTACAGATCAGTCTTCTAGTTAGAAATAGGGAGAGCATGGAGCCTGATCTTCGTCAAGAAATAGCAAAGTACTGCCTTTGAGACTGCTCTTCTACTACAGGTACCATTTGAATGGGATTTTATTCCCAAACTGTTCTGGGATAAGAGTCGAGAGTACCTGTGGGGGTGGAGAGCCTTGCTTACACAGAGGGTGAAATACCAGGACTCCATGAAATCCAATTATTAATTTTTAATGTATTTATTTATTTATTTTGCCGCTTCCGAATTTATACAGAAAGCATTTCCTGCACTGTAGTAGGAGGTGATAGTTAGATCTGCTAGATACCTACCAGCTGTTTTATGCCTCGGCTTAATACACAAGTGATATTTTCTACTGCTTTAGTGGACAACCCTACAGATACAGCACAAAATTGGTTTTGGTCAGCTTTATACTGCGATAACAAAAAGGGTGGCTACTCATGGAGGAAGAATGTGAGGCGTGAGAAGATTCCTTGCCATGCCTGGAAGTAAAATTTTTTCTCTTGGCAATGGAGATGATGTCTGGCTGCACTATGGGGCTATCTGGGACTTACCAGAGGGCTATATAGCGAGGCAGAGTGTAGCGTATTGCTTCTCATATATATGCACTGCTAAAACTAGACAGCTGTAGAAAAACTGCACTGGAGTTTTGCTTTTCGCTGTGATTTTGCTGTGTCTAGCAGTTGATTCTGTGCTTTCTTAAGCCGCGTTAACTGCTGCACTTGTGTTGTTGCTACTACATGCCTCAGCATTTGAACTTTGTGGTGGAGTAGGCAGCGTTGTTGGAGCTGTTAGTGGTAGAAGAGTCCCATGGATCACGCAGCTTGTCTCCTTCTGTAGGACAGGGCGGTCCCCCCAAGCAGAGGTGCCAGTGCCGTGTGGCAGAGCGGTTTCTGCCATCGGCTGTGGTTTGTTTCTGAAGACTTCTGCTTGTTTGCTTGTTCATTTCAAGAGTCAAGTTTCTTGGTGGCTTTAAAACTTGAGGAAGACCAAGCACCTCCCAAGAACCAAGAACATCCCGAGCTGGTCATATGCTTTCCTGGGCCGTGGAGGGCGAGGACCGCCATTTTACACCGTGCTTCAGCAGCCTTCTGGAGCCATGTTTCTGTAGGCGTGACCTGATTCCCTTCCGTCCTCCAGCTGACCGGCGTTTTGTGTGTGGGCACAACTTATTTCACTGTTTTTGGAACAGTGTGAGGCTTCAGGCCTGGTGGGGCCGGGCTGTGGGGCAGATGGAGCCACGCGGGCAGGAAGCGCCATCGCTCGGCCCCACTATCGCTGTCTGTGCTTCCTGTCAGTTAAACCGCCAGCGGTGGAGCAGATGCACCATGAGATGACTCCGGTTGCTGACACGAACAGCCATTGTGCAACACAACTGCCTCCTCAAAATAACACTCCCGGCTGTGTGCTTGTGATATTATTATCCAGTCAGACCCTTCCTTAGATACCTGAGCGTAAAGATCAGAGCTTAATTAGTTGAAGAGAAAGCAGCGCTTGAACTCTCGTAGCATAACCTGTAAAACAGTAACCAGGGAAGTGTCTGGGTCCAGTATGTCCGTTTCTGCTCCTACTGATACAGGAGTTCCTAAATGCATATGAGAAACAGAAGGTCAGGGCATGAAGTCGTGCACTTCCAGGAGTGTCCTTCTGAGCAGATAATCGCCATGGTTCTCAGCCTCGCCAGGTGTTACTGTAAGATACAATAATCTTGGCAGTGATCTTCTGTCCTTTCTAATTCACTTGAGGGTCCGTTTCTGAGAAACTCCTGGCTTTCAGTTAAACCAGTCATTACATATGTACTCTGAAATGTATTAAAAAACAAACAAACAAACACAGAAAAAGCACATTAAAATTTCTGTTTTAAAAGATGCAATGTCTTTTTTTTTTTTTTTTTTTTTTTTTTTTAATATCTACATCTCATGATTTCAAGATAGCTGTGTTACAGCACACTTACTTTACTGAAGATAGAAAGCCAGCAGTATCTTCCTCTGCATCAGGTTTTAGAGAACTGATCCTCTCCACACATCAAAACTAAATTGGAACTGAAACTGGGCAGATTTCAGCCATTTTGAGAGGTTTGGTGCTCTTTTCTTCCTCATATGACAGCGTAACAGCCAGAGTTTCTTTCTATTGTTTCTTTTTTCTTTTTCTCTTTTTAACTCTTTGTGTGCTGGTCAGCCAGCAGTGAGTGGAGAGAGGCTTCTTCACCATGCGATAGTGTTGCTGTTTGCCTGCTCTTGACAACAGAGGTTTTTACTCTGAGGGCTGTATCTTCTGGATGGAGAGGATTGCAGGGGCAGTGAGATCAGGTGAGCAAGGACTTTTTTTGGTGTTCCTGGCTTCTTTTTTTTCCCCTTACTTTTCTCAGATTATCAGTCAGTGGGCTCCAGTCAGAGGTGTCTTGATGCTAAGGGCTCCTGGCTCCTTGAGTTCCTGCAGGACGAGCAGCTGAGACCACAAGCTAAAATCTGAATTTTGCCTCTGTGAAGGGCCAACTCCTGCATTTCTGACCCCATCGTGCTGGGAGCCTTTCTCAGCAGTAGGTTACTTGTGCTGATCTGTTTCTTTCAATTTTAAGCACTGTTTATCCTGTTTGAGAGGTGAGGTGGCAATGGGGCACACAGCCCTAGAGAGGGGACACATAGGAAAACCTAAAACCTTGCTTGAAGCTTATAGTACCTTGACAAAAGTGTGTGTATATTTTTTCCCACCCACCTCCAATTGTGAAATTAGTGTGCTGTATCTGTGATCACAGCAAACCACGCTTGGTTGGAAACTGAGACTTTACTATCAGAGACATCAGTTGGCAGTCACCATTAGATCAAATATTAGGTGTCAGAAAAAGAAAAGAGGCTAGAGGACAGTGATGGGATGGATTGGAAACATTACCTGGTTTATGGTACCAGTTAACCTTCCACTTTAACCTCTGTTCCTCCCCCCCCCCCCTCTTTTTTTTTTTTCTCTCCCCTGCTGACTCAGTACAAGTTGAACACTAATGGGAGAGGAAAGGGTAGGGTGGGGGTGGTAGATAAAATGTTATTTTTTTCTCTGGTTTCTGTGATAATTTGAAGTTTTCGTGCTGTGGCTGAGTTCTACTGAGAAGCTGCATGCATGGTGAGGCTAAAGGAATGACCTTAAGCCTGTGTTTCTGGCCCATAGGCAGTGGAAAAAACTGGACTCAACGGGGGAGGCAGCCTGCATTCTGTCCCATAGGCTACAAGGAGAATTTAGAGCAACCAAGGGCCTTTCTTGTGGAGATATTTGAGTTTTTTGGAAACCATCTGAATTTAGAGGATTTGAATGCAGGGAAAAGTCCTTCATACGCACACATCTGTGTGCTGGCACAAATAATGGTGTGAAATATGGTGCCTTTGCTTTTGAAGCCCATATAACAAGAGTGGGTGTTGGCAGTCCTGCATACTGCATAGCAAAATCTTTTTGAACTTGGCTGTCATAATATCCGTTTTACTCATTCTCTGGAGCTGAGGTGAGGTGAAATAGGGCTCCAGGAACCCTTCAGAAGCTGGAGGCTGCTGTCAGGTTGCACAGCTTTTGGTTGGAGGATGAAAGTGAGTTGGGTACGTGGCCTGTCACGGACTGACCATTGGTTCTGTGCTTCCCCCGGGTGGTTTGGTTCCCCCAGCACTGCAGCCTGCCTTCCCTCTGCAGCTGGGGCAGTGCAGCATCCCGTGGCAGGGGCTGTGGCTGGGCTGTGCGGGGTTGCATGCAGCAGCCTCTCCCAGTTGAGTTCTGCAAAGGACACAGGAACTTGAGTGATGAAATGAGGAAGAGGTGAAGCTTGAATTTCTCCCCACCTGCTCTGCGGGGTCTCTAAAACTTTCCAAAATACCCAATTTTTGTAGGTCTTCTCGTGTCACGCTCATAAATTTCTGCATCTAGTTCATTAGCAGTGAATTCCTGCATCTCCACAGAGCAGGTGTTTGTTCATACAGGAGGGACTTGGGCTTCACAGCCAACTTTTCCCCAGACATTACGAAATGAGAAATACTGGCCTGTCCAGACACTGCCTTCCCTGGAGGGACCTTTGCAGACTTCACTCCTTTTCCACATAGCTTTTAAGAGAAATCTTTTTGCTTTTTTATATTCCTGTTGGTCTTTGACTCGTGTTTTGTCACTGTTTGAAACCCCGCAGTGGGAATTGTTAGTCTAGCAACGAGTCATGAGATAATTTATCTTCTTTAATAGCCAAGTTCACTGCTTTTAAATTCCCCAGACAAAAAGTCTCCCTTCCTAATCCCACCCTATCCAAGAACTTAAAAAACGTAACATTTAAGCTACGCTGGTCTATAAAGGGAAAAATCCTTAAATGGCATGAGAATTTTAGTTTGTCTTATACTACATAGTTGCAAGTTAATATATATATATATTTTAATTAGCCTGTGCACACATTTTCTCACTCACTCACAGAATGATGTGAGTGGTTACGTGGCATATTAAAGCATACTAAAAAATGGGTAATTTGAGGATTTTTCAGCAGACATTTCAATGAATCAGATCTGCCATGTGCTGCATCCCTTGTAGGCTTTTAGTGGAGCAGAAATGCCTGTACTCTTCATCCTGTTGATGCTCCTTCTCCCTCTGCTCCAGTTTAGGCAGCCTGGTTGACCCAGCCCTGCAGCAGTTTGGGGAAAGCAGCAGTACTGAGTGGGTAGGTTGTCTCCAAGAACAGTGCGAGTGTTCAGTGAGTGTGTGACAGAGCAAATGCCTGAAAGTACCTGGTTACCTTGTGAAATACTGGCTGAAATGAGACCAATGTACAGAAGTGATCCAAGGGATGGAAATCCTCCCCTACGAGGACAGACTGAGTGCTGGGACCGTTGAGCTCGGAGAAGAGAAGGTTCTGGGAAGAGCTGCGAGCAGCCTTTCGGTATCTAAGGGGAGGCTATAAGGAAGAAGGGTACAGACGCTTTTGCAGGGTCTGCTGTGATAGGGAAAATGGTTTCAAACTAAAAGAGGGGAGATTTAGGTTGTATATAAAGGAATATTTCTTTTACGATCGGAGTAGTGAAGCACTGGAACCGGGTGCCAGAGAAGTAGTGGGTGCCCCATCCTTGGAGGCATTCAAGATCAGGCTGGATGTGACTCTGAGCACCTGATTGAGCTGTAGATGTTCCCTGTTCATTGCAGGGGAGTTGGACTGGATGACCTTTAAGAGTCCCTTCCAACTCAGATGGTTCTATGATTCTGTGATTAAGAGGGAGATCGGAGCAACATAATGTTTGTTTCTTAAAAATGACGTTTCTAACAAAGTACATCAAGAGAGTTAATGTTGAAGATGTCAGTAGTGGAAAGAAGAGATTGTGGCAAAGATTGTAGGTGATAAAAGCCAGAATTGCTTTCCTCTCTGCAGGAAAGAGAAGAAAGTCTAAGGAAGTTTGTGAGAGGCAAAATAATTCTGGCAATTTGCTGGGTACAATGGTGACATGCATATTCATTGTATCTAAACTGGATGGGGTTGTTGGGCTAACCTGCACACAGAGCCCTTTGTGCCTGCTATGCTCTCCACACCCATAAGTAGCTGGCTGTCTGGTCGCAGGCTGGCTTGTGTACCAAACAAGTCACAGTAAGAGCCTGGGGTTTTTGTTTTGTTTTTGAACACAAAACCTCTGGCTATGTAATACTTATCCTCTCTAACGAGGCTGTGTCCCTCCCTCTTTTTTTCTCCATACCTGTGTGTGCACTGATACTTTTTCATGGTTACTTCCAATTCCAAGTTCGGTTTTAAACTAACATTTCTGAGAGCATTCCTTGAGTTAAGAGCAAACTGCTTGGCGGGTGACTTTGCTCCCTTCCCTGCATATTGTGGGAGAGTCTACTAATTGTGTTTACTTGAGCATATCTGGAGTATTTTCTTACTTCTTACCTCCTTCCGGGGGGAGCTGTGGCCAGGAACGCAAGCACTGGTTAGCCATGCAGAGAGCACGTACAAATTCAGGGCCGTGACTCATTGTGCAAAGGAAAAACCTACGGTTTCAGCCTTGTAATCAAAGCCTATCTGAGCCCTTCAGCTTAGGAGTTTAAAAGCTCAGCTCTCTCATTTTACCGTTTTCACTTATTTTAAATAGTTTTTAATAACTCTGATATGAGTTGCAGCTATGGTGATCCATATGACAGACAAAAACTCAGCCTGAAGTGCTTGCCTTACTGAGGTAATAGTGAGCCTGATGCCTTGATTTAGACAACCATTCTGGAAACACATACATTTTTTGGTGTCCCACTTCAAAGAATGGGGCAGTCATGGTGTGAATTCTTCCTGATGAATGCTATCTAAGCAAGGGATGCAGTTGAGCAAAAGCTGAAGTAGAATGCACTCATGCTCAAAGAAAACCAAAGTTACATTAAAAAAGACAAATGGTGTGGGGCGTGTGAGGGGGAAAAGCTTTTCAAAACCAGGCTTGTTAGTCCTGGAGTTCATTGTGAGGATAGGATATTCCTGAAGTCTGGCTGAAATCTCTTACCCCTGTTTACAGCTGTCTCTTATCAATTTACCTGACTGCGGGTGCAATTAGGTACTTTGCACCTCTTCTTTCACTCATGTTTCTACAGGCTTACCGAATCAAGTATTTCTACTTGTGAAGTGTTAGGAGGTGTTGCCGGTAACTCCTGGGTGGATTCGTTTGTTTGTTTTTGAACTCATATGAAAGCTCAGTGCAAACATCAGCTTTGTGATTTCTGACAAAGTGGGACACTTGGCTTGTGAGAGATTTGCTGACTGAGGTGACTTTCTTGTCCCAGCCTCATAAGTATCTCCATCGCTGTGCTAGAGCTGGGTTCATGGTCAGTGCTGCGTTCTCTGAGCCCTTAAAAACAAGACTGTCGTGGTTACTACCTGTGTTATTTCACTCATCAACAGCTTTCAGAAAGATCTGATGTGAAGAACCAACCTTGATGGCTGTGACGGGGTGGGTGATAGCAGGGACTTGTGGGGGTGCACGATGAGCATGTTTCTCCTGACCGCCTCTTACTCTGTGCAAACACCTTCACCTCTTAGTTCCCATGGTATAATCATTGTGAATACATCGCAGAGTACTTGATGTGTTTTGAAAAAAAGTGAGGATCTTTGTGACGAATAGATAAAGAAGCTTCATACAGTTTGCAAAAAATGTGCTTCAGCTGATAAGTCCTTAAATCGGATGCTTCTATATTTGACCCGTGTGCCAACCACAAGGCTAGCTTAAAAATAAATATAAGTGGTCTTCTAAACCTGGAGCCATAAGCTCCTGAGGACAGAAGTGCTTGTTGAACACCTTGGTAAGAAGGGAGCTGGTATAAGTGTTGGCAGTGCTGCTTTGTGATGTGTGGTGCGCTGTTTACCAGCATGAACTCTGTTTTGTTTTGCTCTCAATTGGGTCTGGGATTCTTGT
The DNA here is from genome assembly GCF_019238085.1 of Lagopus leucura. Taxonomy (NCBI): domain Eukaryota; kingdom Metazoa; phylum Chordata; class Aves; order Galliformes; family Phasianidae; genus Lagopus; species Lagopus leucura. The sequence continues at coordinate 15,205,854 of NW_024962262.1, forward strand.
CGGTAAGGTTAAGAAGCTGCTTAAGTAAATAAAGACTTTCGTTAAAGGAACAAGCAAATAATGCTCTTGCTTGAGCATGTCATTCATTGTTGTTTAGGGCTGTGGAGGCGTTGCGGAAACGTGTAGATGATGGAATCATTACGGTTGGTAAAGACCACAGTCCAACCATCAGCCCATCACTCTTTCTGAGAAGAAATTGTTCCTAATATCCAACCTGAACCTTCCCTGGCACAGCTTGAGGTCATTACCTCTCATCCTATCAGTGTAACCTGAGAGAAAAACATTACAACCAGATTTATGAAACATCTAATCTACGACTATCGCTCACAGCTACGACAGTGGCTCAAATTTCGTGCTTGTAAAGAAAACTGCTTAAACTGATAGAGTCCCCAAGATTTGCAAGGAGGATAAGAAAACTGATGGGTTTATGCTCTGACATGGTGCAGTTAACATACGTATTTACCTGACAGTTCTGAAATGTGTGATGTTTGTACACAGAAGCAAACGTGTATTGATTATACGCTCCTGTGCAGCCCTCTGAAGCCTCTGCACCATCACTGATGCTCGCAGGGTCAGCCGAGCTGAGCCCACATCCTCGCGGGCAGAGGGCTGTGTGCAGTGCAGTGCTGCAGGCTGGAGGTGCCGTCTGCTCACAGCCGGCCAGTCACGTGCTGGATGCCAGCTCCTGCAGCAGGGGTTGAAGGGGAGGAGGAATGAGTGTAATTAGATTATCTTGAACCCCAAGCGAGTCGTCTAGGGGTTCTGTGAGGGATGTTTCCTGAGAAAGAACTACTGAAGTAAGTAGCAAGTGCTTGCGGGACGCGCCCTGGTTTGAGGTAGGATGTATCTCTACGCTGCTTGGTTTCTAAGCTTGCAGGTGCTTTGGAGCCTTTGCTCACAGAACAGCCCTCCTGTGTCACAGAGTTCCTAATGGAAATCTGATGCCGTCCTTTAGCTGTCAGGTGAGAAGGAAAAATGGCTCCTCCGATGCAGATATGTTTTTGAAATGATACGTTTGAGAATGAGGGCTGTACCTATTGGTAGCAAGGGTTAACCACTGAGAGCAACAGGTATAGGCAGACTCAGGTATGTGATATGTTGGGCTGTTTTGCAAGGTGCTATAAATGTTGGCTCCATGTAATCTGATACCAGGGTAGGACAGGCTAACTTAATGAAGGAAAATAGACAGCAATGTAAAAGAACTGGAAATTCAAGTCTAGCTGACTAATAACAGCCTGCTCCAGAGGGTTTCTGACTGTTGATACTGCTGACAGCTGACAGCAAATAAAAGCAAACAGCAGAAATACTGCCTAATGTGCTCTTTACAGATTCTTTGTAGGCACTGCAAAAGGTAAGGTTTATGTTTCTGGACCTGACAGATGTGCTGGGTGCAGCCATGAACAGATATTGCTGGGAGTGAAGCACCACACTGGGGCTTGAAGGCATGTCTGCGTTGGGAAAGGAGAGGCTGCAGTGAGCTCTGCACCGCTCAGTTTGTGCCCCTCTTTGGCTGGTGCACAGCAGTTAAGTCAAACTTGGATTTCTGAAATGGCTCAAGTGCTCGAAACACACAGAGGTGAATCAGAGCCTTTCTGTGGCTTTTTGAAATTATTGACATGTTCTGTTTATTGTGTTTGACTGTACAAACTGGAGTCATTAACTGGAAGGGAAAAAGCCCCACTAAATGCTAAGGTCTGTGCTAGGGAAATTTGAACAGAGATCATTACTGAGCTTGAACTTGATGCATCTTCTGCAGAACGCACAAAGTCCAGTGGGAGTTTCACGTATGGAGCTAAAATTACCAACACCAGACTGGAAAAGGTCACCTAGATTGAGATTTGCAGCTCATCTCTGCTGGCCTCTTATCAGTTTTGTCCCTTCAATGTATATGTTTTGTGTTACGTTTCAGGGTTGTCTTTGTGTTCCACCCACAGACAGCTGAACCAGGATTTTTGTTTAGTAAACAGAAGTTCTTTTCCTGCAGGTGATCTGAAAATAACGACAGCATTACTTATTTGTGGGGAAAGTGTTTTTTAGAGGCTGACTGGCAGTTTTGTGCCCTTATTTGCTACAAACTGGCAGCTGGTAATTTGTGAAGCTTGGCACCTGGCCGAGTTAATTATCTCCCATTTCCCCTGGTCCTTCTTCCTCCCGCTGCCACCTTTGCTCTCTTGCATGCCTCCCTTAATCAGCGTAGCCAAATCTCTCCGGGTCAGGCAGCTCTTCCCTCCCACACCCCTTTGACATGTTCTCCTCATATCCTGTGTAAGCGGTCTTGGAGCTCAGCCTTTCAACTTTCTCTTCTCTGAAACACTTTCCCCTTGAAATCAGTGAGATTTGACTTATCTGAAGCTTATGTTATGGTTGCTTCGGGACCGTGGTCCTAATTCTCTTTCAAAGGTGCTACTAAATGCTAGAAAATCACTGAGAATGCCTTTTAAAATATTTATTCTGTCACCAGAATGATTCCCTTGGTTTACGGAAATTTCAGAACCAAATTTTATCTTTTTTTTTAACCTCCTTTTTGAGATTTTTGTGCATTACAAAAATTAGCGTGCAGCCTTTCTTACTCGTGTTATTTATTAATATCGGTGATTTGGTTATCGGAGGGCAATGCAAAAACAATCCCATCCCTGCAAATTTTCTGTTGGATAAAATAACCTGCGCTGAATGCTACAGGAGAGGAAGTAATTAGAGATCTTGTGTTTTCCTTTGTCTCCGTGTTCAGTATCATTTACCTCTTGGTGAGATGGACTCTGCATGCACCAGCAGTGCCATCTCAAACTTGTATTCATCTATTCTAGTTTTGAAGTGCTTAATTTCATTTTATGTTGTGTCTGTAGAGAGAAATTTGACCAAGTACATCTAAGCTCATATATTTTTAATTGCTTTCCTTTCATCTGTTCAAAACCCATTGCGTCTTGACTAAACGGCTTGTCTTCTTGTTCCCATTTTTTGTTCTTTCCCTCTCTTTACCAATCTTGGTGAATTGACAGCAAAGAGTCAAAAGGATCCCCAAGTATTTGGGGCCAACAAACCATAGTCGCCAGCCTCTGCGAGGTTACCATGCAGATGTAGCATTATGCCTCAGCAACAAGAGGAGCAGATGGACACTATGAACATTACTGTCTGAAGCTGGTTCCTGGATCCACACTGCATTAGTTTAGCAGTGTCACACTTCTGCAAGCATTCTTCCTAACAAAAGTCTGTGGCTGCTGGTAAAACTCTGAGATAACCCATTGCTCTTGGTTTTTAAAAAGCCCAGTGTTCCATCAGTGGCCAGGAAACACACTGCTACAGCCCACTCTTGGCCAGCATTTTTCAAGCAGTGAAGACCTCACTTGTACATCTGCTCTTTCCCCTTATGACAGTAATTACACAGATGTGAGTCTTTGCAGGACCGAGCTTCTCTGCCCCCTAAGCACATGGTCTGCACGCTGAGACCTTGCAGGCTTGGCAACTGCAACTCCTGTGTGTATGCCTGCATCCTTGCAGGCCTGTGCTTGGGCTTGGTGCTGTGCAGTGAAGCAGTGCTGACTGCTTTTTGTCCATGTGTGGCTGAAGTGACACAACTTATTGTTGAGCTGAGGCTTTAGTAATCAAATCCAGTTTGCAGACTTTCGGAGCCCTGCGGAGCCAAGGCTGCTGTACATCCACCCTCATCCTCTATGTGTTGGACATGTCAAAAAGCACCATTTGAGAGATTGCAGTATGCTGCTTTGTGTGGAGGGCTGGTGTTTAGCAGCTGAGTTAGGTACATATGCTAAATAAAAGGGACTCAACATATAAATTATATTACAAATATCAGGCCCATTTCTTAAGAAAAAGGGAAGGTTTTCAGGAGTGGGGTAATCTGTAGTTGTTGTTGTTAGTAGTCCGGAAAGGAATCTTGCTTGATGTTAAATATTCAGGCTAACAAAGGTTGCTGCCAAAAAAAAAAACCCCAAAGAAAATCAAACTTGATGATCATTGAACAAGTGATTTGTTAGTGACTGCAAAGAGCTTGCCGGGTGTGTTTCTGCTTTCTGCCCTCCGTGGCTTAACAGTCTGCTTTTATTTGACATTTAAGGGAGGAGAGGGTCCATTTCATGTACTCTCTGATCAAACTATGTGCCTGTGTTTCTCTTTTTTTTATGAGCAATTGTGTATAACAGATGAACCCTCTTACTCCATGACCTCTCTTCTGTATGTGTTCCGAGAGCCCATAGTGACATAGGCTTGTTTCCAGCCTGGCTGCAGACCAGGGACTAGTTGATATTGAAGATTTCCTTGTCCTTAACTGAAGCTCAGAAAAGGTCACTCTGTTGACTTACTATGTCAGCTGCTTTTTGCACAGTTTCCCTGAGGCAGTGTGGCTACGTTAAGAAGATCACAGAATGTGCCTTGTTTCTTTCCTTCCTCCATGATAGCCTTAGCATGTTGTTTTCTATCTTCGATTTGTATGAGCAGCTGAAGTACTGTGCCTTCAGAAATCTCTTGTGCCAAGTAACATCTGTTGTTCTTCTTGCTTGTCATTTTGCTGGCTAAGGATGCAAGGTGTCTCAGTTCAGAGCCCCAGTGCTGCTACATTTGTTAGTGTTACTGCACAGAGATAGCCATGCTGTGAAGAATGCTACCTCAGAGTGTGCTGCTAGCATTCACATTCACTTCTGGGTAATGGAGGTCATCATGGGTATGGGATTCCTGTGTTGTTAGAACTGAACCATTCAGCTTTCTTTCCTTTTTATGCAAGTCAGACCCTACAGTCTTGCATAGTGTTTTAAGAAGGTACAGTTCTACAGGGAACTGACTGGCTGTGGTATAATCCATCCTTAACCTCCACCAGCAGAAAGCAGTTAGAAACTTGAGTGAATTGGTGCAATTACCCCTGGTAGTTTTCAGTCTGTGCATCCAAAATTTCCAGTGATACCTTTATTCTTCTCTTTCATTGATTCCCTTCTTTCTCCTGCATCCACAAGGTTGTTCAGAAAAGGGTTCAGCATTTCTGTGAGGTCCCAACTTTGCTACTTGCAGACGTTGCAGACTGTCTTTGTAATTAATTGGGAAATTTCCGCCATTTGTCCTTTTGCTGAGATTATTTTTAGTATCAAGCCCCGAGTCTTCCAGACTTCTGAGCTTCTTCAGCAAACATTTGAGTTTGTTGCTGGCACCTTTGGTGAAGGGTAAATGTGGTGAAGAGGGTTGGGGAGAGATGATGTGATGTCCAGCCAGGAAGTCCTACAAGGCATCGTCTGCTGGGCTGTCAGAATAGGAGTGTAAGGGTTAAAGTGTCTGAAAGTGCTTTTGTTGGGCTGATTGGAGAGGTTGCTTCTAGATGTTGTAATCAGTAGAGGGAGGGGAATTTCCAGAGAGATAGAGATAATTTATTCATGCGTTCATTTTTAAGGATTAAACAAAATTAGGACATGCATTAATATAATGTGTTTTAATTTACTATTTGTTAACACTGCTTAATTTAGTATAACATGTTTCTGCAACAGTAAGTTAATAAAAGCAAAAGTAAAAGCTTATTTATTCTCTGATTCTGAAAACCTGATGCAAATTTTATGATAATATATACTGGGTCCCCTTTCTCCTAGGACTAATTGTATGTGGTCAGGCTCATTGTGCATGTGAGCACAATTTATACATTTTGTGCTGTTTGCACATAACTTGCCCTCTGTTCACAGATGTATGTAAAATCAGACAGGGAGGTAAGTAGCATTATATAGCAAAGACAATAGTCATGTTTGTGTTAGCCTATGGACAGCAGGATCTTGTGATACTTGGAATAATGAAAGCACAGTTTATAAAAATAGATGTGGAGGAAAATATGGCTGGTTTGGAACTGTGCTGCCTTCTGTGAAAAGCTGCTGTTGTTCTCTGTTCGCCCGAGAAGGTGATACGGGTTAAAGGAAAGTGCTTTGCATCATATTGCCATGCTGTTATTTCCCAGCAGATCATTTGTTGCTGTTTACCTCCAAATAAAGAATCAGAGATGTCCCCTAAGCAATAATAGTTTGAGTGCCTAACCTTTGTGATGGTCGCAAGGTTATGGACAAAAACCCACTAAAGCTTGTTCTCTCAGTTGCCTTCCACTTTGATCGTAGCGCTGTGGTTACATGGCACTTTTCTGTGTTGATCACTCTAGTCATAGGTTCCTTGGTAGCTCTAATCTTGAGGTGGTGGAGGAACGAGCAGCCTCCTGCATTGTCTTATTGCACTGGGTCAGGTTGGAGAAAGTCCTTACAACAGTGTTTGAATACGTGTTCCTCAAAGGAACAGCTTCCTGTTACCTCAAAGTGTAACAATTCAAAGGATCGCTTGCCTGGATCCCATTGGGATCATGCATTACAAGGTTGCAATCTCCTCAATGATGTCAAATGAGGATGCTTAATTTTGCATTGAGGTGCTTGGGTTAGCAGAGTTATTGGTTGGTTGATTTGAGTTTTAAACTACGAGGTATGAAGCAATACCTTTGTAGCTCTTAGTGGATTTGCTGTCACAGCTTCTGAATCACGTGTCATTGCACGTCTTATGGAGAGTGACTGAGGGAACAGAGATTGTTCAGGCTGGAGAAGAGGAGGCTCAGGAGAGACCTTACTGCTCTCTCCAATTGCCTGAAAGGAGGTTATAGTGAGATGGGGGTTAACCTCTTCTCCTGCATAACTAGTGATATGATGAGAGACAATGGCCTCGAGCTGCACTGATGGAGGTTCAAGTTGGATGTTAGGAAAAATTTCTTCTTTGAAAGAGTGGTCAGGTGCTGGGACAGGCTGCCCAGGGAGGTGTTGAAGAAATGTTTAGATGTTGTACTAAAGGACGTGGTTTAGTGGGGAATTTTTGTTGGTGGATGGATGGTTGGACTGGATGACCTTGGAGGTCTTTTATTGTGCATCTTGGTGTAGTACCTTCTGTAAAATGTTAATATTTTACTACACAGTGACTTGGCACTAATGGAAGAATATGCCAGCTTCCAGTGAACTTCTAAAATCTATCTTATGTTGGCTGTTCCCCCAGTTTTGTCTTAACAGCTTTCTTGGTAGTTTGCATTTCTGAGAAAGTGACATAGCTGTGTAATTGACTTGTTTTTTTTCCCTTTGGAAGAAAGAGTAGGAATGGAAAATTGTGTAAGTATAATTCGTATTTTGGTTAGTGCTTAGAAATGAATTATAACTCTCTAATACTAATAGTTGAAGTCATTCCCGCTAGTCAATGAAAAGAGACTTCACTCCAAAGAATCCCAGGCAAATACGGAAATCCTCTCAGCTTCCCAGTGCAGACTTATTTAAAAATGAGCATTAAGCTAATTGCACAGAGAGGACCAGAATACAGAAAGTGCTTGCAAATCCTCTTCATTACACAGGTTGAATCCACGTGTCTGAACAAAGAGTGTAAATGCCTCAAGCCTAGTAACTTTTTAAGGCCAACAGCAATTAACATAAAGGCAGGACAAATGCTGTGTCAGAGATACAGTGTGTTGGAAATGTTAAGTTATATAGTATGTACTTTGTTTTTAGGCAGACATGTGGGGTGGTGTAACACAAGGAGAGACTGTCCTATGAGAGAGACTGAAGGAACTGGGGCTGTTTAATCTGGGGAAAAGGAGGGTGAGAGGAAACATTATTGCTCTCTTCCAATATCTGAAAGGTGCTTACAACAAGAGTGGGGCTGGTCTCTTCTCACTGGTGGCAGTGGCAGGACGAGGGGAAATGGCCTCAAGTTGCACCAGGTTAAGTTTAGGTTGGATATCAGGAAAAACTTAACTTACAGAAAGCACTAGAATAGGCTCCCCAGGAAGGTGGTTGAATCACCATCCTTGGATGTGGTGCTCAGGGACATGATTTAGCAGAGGGTTGTTAGAGTTAGGGTAGTATGGTTAGGTTATGGTTGGACTTGATGATCTTTAAGGTCTTTTCCAACCTGAGCAATTCTATAATTCTATGTTGGTGTTGTATGCACCTTCCTCCTGACGCTTCTGTTTTCTAAGAAGTGAACCCAAGTGCTTCAATTGAGGGAAGTTAACCCAAGACAATACGGTTGCATGTAACGCTGTCAGTGCCCTGCCCTGCTGATATGCAGGGAAATCTTTGGAACTATTCAAGTCAGCCTGCAAGGTGGGAAGGGCTGAGGCTATGCAGCCATGGCTGCTAAAGCATTTTCTTTTCATGCATTTGGCTCCTGTTAATGTAAATATTCTCCAGTTAGGGTTGTGGCTGCTCTTAAAAGCAGTTCAAGAGCTCGTCAGAGCAAGCAGTGGAAGTTGGGGAGGTTCTCCTGGCTCTGTAAAGTTGGTTTTCCTGATTTCTTAGAAGGGTAGGATGCAGTGACCTCAATGAGGCTCCCCAAAGGTGCTGTCATCACTGCTTAGGAATTTGGGAATACCACAGTCTATATGGGAAAAACAGCTGCTACATTTCTTAGAGTGAGAGTGTGTGACTCGGTCCTTCCTAGTTAAGCTGCTTGGCACCAAGGAGAGGAAGGTGCCCTTCATTTTTAACCTGCTGAAGAAACAAGGGGAAGTCAACAGCAGCGCATGAGCAGGAGGTGGCATCTTGCAAGCAGCAGCAACACCCAGAGCTCTGTGGTCTCAAGTGAGGCCCACGTGCATTGCTGGCAGAGGGGATGTGCCAGGCCTCTGCCTCAGGATCTTCTGTCCCTGCAGCACTTTGACGCACACAGCTTAAAGAGTTTGATCCAAGTCACCTCCCGTCTTGCTTTCTTAAGAACACGTGGCTTTAAATTAATTCACAGGCACCAGCATACTCCCTTAGGTTCCTGATTTTGGACATCAGATTCTGTTATTCTTTGGAAACAGAAGCTTATGAACATCTCGGTCATCGTAACGGTATAAAAAAGATCACAGATTGTGCTCGCTTTTCCTCCAGAAGCGATACGGCGCATCTCTGTCCAAACTGAACTCAACCGTGTTTAGCTTTAGCACTGATGAGTAAGTGAAAACGCAGGAGATGTAAGCATGCATCTGTCCAGCGAAGCTGTTTACATTCCATAGTTGGGGATTCTTTTATTTTTTCTTTGCTGTTGTGCTGTGCAGTTCTTTTGCCTGTTCTAATTTGCCGTGACGTGGTCAGTTTCCTTCCGGCTGCTCGCAAGCCTGTGGTCGAGATAAGGATACATTTGCAGCACGTTTTTAAAAAGAAGCTGAAGATCTGCTTCACGTAGAGACTTGGGGACTCTTTGGCCTGCATGAGGAATTTATTGGCTGTTTTTCTGTTGTGAACCGTGGGAATCAAGATCAAGGGCATTTCTTTTGCTAAAGAACAGCCCTGCAGAATTGGAACTGTGTGTGAGGCAGAAAGGTGATACACCTGAGGTATCCTGCAGCTCGGTAGGTCAGTCTGTGTTCTGTGTTTTGTTTTCAGTATAACTTGAAGATAATTAGTTAAAACTGCATCAGGTGCAAAGATGGATTTTCCTTTTGTTAGCTTTCGTAACTTCTTCGTGTTGGTCGAATGCTTTTAAAGTGAAACACTTTGAAACTTGTGCCTTGCTTCCTGAAACAGTCCCTTTTTTTTCTTTTTTTTAAAGGGAAGGAACATTTGCACGTGTTGATTAGTGGAAGTAATACCTTTGGGGATCAGAAGGTATCCAACTTTCCTAGAGCCTGGTAAAACACTCGTAGATACAACCAAGCTTTATAGTGAGAGCTGTTCTTTCAGATAGCTAAAGCAATCAGTACCTAATTTGTATTTCTTTTTTTTCCTTCCTCAGAGATAAACAGCTGTCCACGTGGGAGAAACAACTCAGGAAAGAATTGTCCTTGGTTTCTTTGAGAAGGACCCAGGAACGCTGATGATCTAAGAACTACTGAAACTGCCACTTGGTTCATTCTGTGATCCTGCCTTCCTGCCCTGCTGCACCCTGGTGACACTGTCCATTCTTTTCCATTTGAGAACACTTTTCTTCTTATGTGGAGCTGAGAGCTGGGAATGCGTTATTATGGCAGCAGTTGTACAGCAGAATGAGCTTGTGTTTGAATTTGCCAGCAACGTCATGGAGGATGAGCAGCAGGTATGGGATGGTGGAAGAAATGGCATTTGTTCAAGTTCGAGCAAAGAATGTTAGGAAAACATGAGGAAAAAGTGTTGTGTAAAACACGAGAAAGCAAACGCTGAGATCATTATGGTTGCAGCAGATCTCTGCAGTTTCAAAAGCTTCCTGTTGCTTCCTGTAACTTGCACGAGCAGAGCAGAAATTGGTTGAAATGTTGTAACTTCTGCAGTCTTGCAGAGACCTCCTCTGAAGATGTTTTTCCTTTGTCACTGATTTGTGCCAGTAGAATCCATTCATGCTGTAAAATTCCTGACATTTTGGTGTTTGACAGTCGCTTTAAGTTTTGTGGTGTGCTAGGATAAAATCCAGGACAAAGCAACTGTCACACTACAGATGACTAGAAGGAGCAGTAAGTGTCTGCCCTCTGCTCTTTGCAAATTGGTTTGTGAATTGCATTACTGTGTGCATGTCAGCTATTCAGAACTGAGCTTCAAAATAACTTACGTGGGTTTCTTTCACACTGCGGAGATGCTACCTGTTTCTGTCTCATAAAACTATTAGGTAGTTTTAGATTATCAAAACCACATCCTCAGACTCCTGAGGCTTCAGCAAAGAAATCCTATCGTAAAACTCGAGCAGCTCTTGTATAGGTGGTGGTTCATGGTGGGGTTTTGCATTGGTTAACGATAAGTTAGGCATCTTACTATTGTGGAGCGGTACTTCTGAGTCTTGTGGAGATTTGAAGGCTTCTTAGTCTTATAGAGGAGCAGCTGAGAAGCGTTGCTGTAAATTGTTCCTCTTTTTGTGAATGTGAAAAGTATTTGTCCTCTGCTTTAAAAATACTTTTGGCTTCGTAACCTTGTCTCTGGGTTTTTTCTGTGGCCACATGTTTGGCTGGGTCAGTGTCCCGTTTCTGCTGTCAGACTCGTGTGATCGTTTGAATGAGCTGAGTGTTGTCTGTCTGAAGTGCTAACTCAGTTTTGGGTGGAACTAGTAATGTAACTTCCTTCCCTGTATTTTTCCAGAGCCTGTGGCAGTCTGGGGATTTAGATATGGGAATTGCACAAACACAGTGGAAAATGAGCTGTATTTATTACTTCTGTATGTTGCTTGTTGTTGTTTTTACTTTACAAGCCAATGGGAGAAATGAAAAGAGGAGGGCTGCTTCATTGTGATTTCTTGGAGGAGCAGTGCAAGAAACGTGCCTGTCTTTGTTTAGCTACGCGTTTTGTCTCTTGTGGTTTCTTCAGATGCTCACCTGAAAAACTTACAAAAAAAAAATTAATAGAAAAAAATACATGGAGCACTCAAGAGTAAAACCTCCCTAAATGGAGCTCTCCTAAATGGAGGCCAAACTTAACCTTGGCGTAACCTGGATAAATCCTACTCCAAATTAAGCCTAAGGAAAAAAGGCATCCTGGAGCATACCCTACAGGAGATGTAATCAAAGATGTGGAAGGCCATAGCAAAGCATTCCTTGCAGCAAAGACTTGGATGGAAGCTCTGTTTTAAATCAATAGATTGACTTTGTTCCTATATCAAAGATTCAGGTAGCCAGCTAGATGTCTGCCTGAAGGTAGATACAAAATTTGCAGTTGTGGAAAAGAAGCCTGGAGTAGGCAAAGATGTGGGAAGTTGAAACAAGATTTAACTCAGATCAAGGTGGATGATATGGTATTAACACAAAAAGGTTGATTATGTGTATAACTCATTGATCTGCTTCTTACAACGTAGAAGCTATTGGTACAGATACTATGAAGTTTTTCAGCTCAGTTTGCATTTTGGGATATATACTGATACATATATTGTGTACTTTGAGCGTTTTAGTTCTAGAAGTGCTCTGTGTTGATCAAAAACATTTTTTGAGCTTTGTCAGGATACAAAATCATAGAATCATAGGATTGCTCAGGTTGGAAAAGACCTTAAAGACCAACCATGACCTAACCATACTATCCTAACTAACAACCCTCTGCTGAACCATGTCCCTGAGCACCACATCCAAACAGTTTTTAAACACACCTAGGGATGGTGATTCAACCACCTCCTGGGGAGCCATCTTTATATGCAGGTGCCAAGTAACTGATCTGTGGGTAATAATTTTTGCTATTTTCTCAAAAGCAGGAGTTGAAGATACTTTGATACTCATGTTCTTGTCGAGGCTTTGTCTGGAGCCCTTTTGTGCCAAGAACTGATAGGGCATGGAACACCTGTGGGGAAAAGTTCAGAGCCTAGATGGCCGCTAAATTCTGTGTTTCAGGGAAGTCATAATTCATGGCCTTTTATTTATTTTCTTTTAAGTCTCGGTTAAACAACTATAAATTATGAACCGTCTATTTGCAAATCTAAGCATTCAGTGGCTTGGTCATGTGGCCCTGTGTGAACAGGAAGGGCTCTTTTCTATCAGATTTATCCCTTTCTGTTTAGAAAGTTATGTTTTGTTTGTTCTTTTCTCTTTATCCTCGGAGGGCTCACTTGTAAGGTTGTGCTTACATGGTGAAGAAGAAATGTGGTGAAAATATCTTCTTGATTTTGAGAAGGGAACCAAATGGTGAATGCTAAAGGTACTGAAAAGCTTGGCAGGAGCTCCTACAGGCTTTGGCTGAGTCAGCACTGCTGTCCAGAACTGCTTTTCTTAATGTCTGCACCTTAGAATCATAGAGTCATAGAATTGTTAGAGTTGGGAGGGACCTTTAAATGTCATTCAGCCCAACTTCCCTGCAGCGAACAGGGACGTGCCATATCCAGCCTGGCCTTGGAAGTATCCAGGATTGGGCATCAACTGTATCTCTGAGCAACCTTTTCCAGTGCCTCACCACCCTCACTGTAAAAGACTTTTTCCTTATATCCAACCTAAAGCTACCCTCTTTAAGCTTGAAGCCATTTCACCGCAGACCCTGCTAAAGAGCGCGTTCCCTTCTTTCCTGTAGTTCTCCTTTAGATACTAAAGATCTGTTATCAGGTCACCTCAGAGCCTTTTCCTCTTGAGGCTGAGCAGCCCCTGCTCTCTCAGCCTGTAACTGGAGTCTGTGCCCTTAGGTTGCTCCACCTTCTCAGGCCTTGATTTACTCTTCCACGTTCCCTGATGCTCTGTAATATGAAGTCACCTCAGGAGAACTGGTGGCACCAGAGCTGAAAGCCGCAGTCGAGGCCAAGTTCTACACTTTTGTCTATTTCCAGCTTCTGCAGGAAGTCCCCACTTGTCAACTTAGTGTTTTATGAAGACTCAGGAAATGGTTGTGAGATCCATACTGAGGTACTCCTAAGCAGTATTTATCTTCTTCCAGAATCCCTCTGTGAAACTTGGTCATGTCTCCATTCCCGTCCGTGGGAACGCCTGGAAAGTTGAGAGCCTGCTTCAGTGTTTGGCGCAGGGACATCTGTGAGAAAAAGCTGAAGCCCATTTTCCAGTCACCAAGATCCCTTTGCCTAGTTTTTATTAGTGTTTTTTCTTGTTTGTGCCTCTAGATTTTATGGTTTTCCCAAAATAAATGGCTAACAGTATCTTAAATATGAATACTATTGTTTTTTTACAAAGCCAGTTTTTGCATGGAGGCTTCTTTAATCCCCGTGTAACTTTTCCTCCTTAATATCTGTTGCATGCTTTTCTTGCAACCAATCACTCATAAATTTTCTTCTAAGCCACTTGGAAGCTACTCACTGTATTCTTGGGACAATGTTTTCCAGTAAAACTAAACATTTTTTTCTTAGATTGGATCTGGATTGTCTCATAAAGTGATACCAGCAGAGAAGAAGAAATCCCCTTTATTGTTCTCGGGTTTTGCAGGAAGTTTTAGTTTTTCCCCTCATAGAGAGTGGCCAATACTTTGCAGAGACCTGTTCATGGGCCACTGAAGGAATACCTGTCTGAAGTTTCATGCTCTTCCAAATAGTTATAGGTCCATGTACAGGGTTGGCCTGCAGAAAAAAAATTACACTGTGAGGGATTTAATGCATAAGACTTGCAAAGATTTTAACGTAAGCTGAAGTCCTTTATTTGCCCAGCAGATGGGGAAGATGTGTTGAAGCCAAACCAAAGCTTTGGTGCAGCTAGAATGCCATGTTTTAACTGTGCGTCATGGTGATAGTAGGAGAAAGGTGAAACAGGAAAAATAGGCAAAGTAAAAAAAAAAAAAATATATATATATATGTATATGAATTGCTCTTTCTGTTGGTTTATTTGATTACTTGAACACTGCTAATGCTTCAATAGGGCTTCTCTTTAAAAGATTTTTGGAATGGGAATGTCATTTTGCCTTTCTTTGTTAGTGCACATAGAGGAGCCTTTTTGTTAGAAATAAGTTTTTGTGGTCTTGCTTTAGAGAAGTAATAAAATCTAATTATTCAGAGGGTTATGTTCAGTGGTGCACAGTCTAGTTGGAGGCTGTATCTAGCGGTGTTCTGCAGGGGTAAGTACTGATCTGGTCTTGTTTAACTGCCATTGGTGGCCTGGATGAAGGGATAAGGTGCACTCTCAGCAAGTTTGCTGATAATAGAAAGCTGGAAGGGTTGATTGACACACTGGAAGGCTGTGGTGCCATTCAGAAAGGGGTGGACAGTCTGGAAAGCTGGGCAGAAATGAAATTCAACAAGGATAAATGTAGAGTCCTGCTCCTTGGGAGGAATAACCACAAGCATCAGTGCGGGTTAGGGGCTGACCTGCTGGAAATGAGCTCTGCAGTGAAGGATGTGGGCGTCCTTGTGGACAACAGGTTGGCCGTGAGCTAGCGGAGTGCCCTAGAGGCCCAGAAGGCTGATGGTATCCTGAGGTGCATTAAAAAGAGCGTGGTCAGCAGGTGGAGGGAGGTGATCCTTCCCCTCTACTCTGCCTTGGTGAGGCCACATCTGGAGTGCTGTGTCCAGTTCTGGGCTCCTCAGTTCAAAAGGAGAGGGATCTCTTAGAGGGAGTCCAGCAGAGGGCCACAGAGATGATGAAGTACTTGGAGCATCTCCTCTACGTGGAAAAACTGAGAGACCTGGGCCTGTTCAGCCTGGAGAAGAGTGAGAGGGGAATCTTATCCATTCTTATAAATATCTGAATGGTAGATGTCAAGTGAATGGGGCCAAGCTTTCTCAGTGGTGCATAGAACCACAGCGGCAAAACAGGGGGCAGTGGGCACAAATTGGAACAGAAGAAGTTGTGTATGAAAATGAGGAAAAAATTCTTTACTTTGAGGGAGACAGAGCACTGCGTCAGGCTACCCAGAGAGGCTGTGGATTCTCCTTCTTTGGAAATGTTTGAAACCTGCCTGGAGATTTTCCTGTAAGGGCATCTAATATAGGGAATGTGCTGTAGCTGAGGGCTGGACTAGATGATCTCTGGAGACCCCTTCCAACCCTTACAGTTCTGTGTGATTCTGTAATTAATAATAAGAAGTAGTCTTTAATTCAGCAGTGTTTTCCCGTTATGGAATTATACAGAACCATCATATGGAGCTGCAGTGATCATGGTCACTTTTGCCATTTGAAATATGTACAAAATTATTCCTCTGTTTTGAGAGCTACAAGAAATTTGAGCTTGCCCCATAGTTGGGATTCAGGTACTTTCAATGAAATCAAGAACATTACAGAAGTGCTAAGGTGAGATTTTATCTTTCAATCGTTTTGCATGTTTTAGTATTAATTAGTAGTAGCACTTAAAACTGAACGAGCTGCTTGTGAAAGGAATCATAACCAATTGCAAACATACAATTTTTTATTCTTTTTATTCAATTTTTTATTCAGACATGTCCTTTGAATTCAATTTGTTTGCAGCTGCATTCATGTTTTCCTCACTGAAGATGTTTATTGGTATCTGATCCAACTTCTCCTTTTCATATCCATGGCGGGTTTGAAGATCCATGCTTTGTACAGCAGCAATAAATGATTGGGAAAAGATCTATTAATGATCTGAAAAATAGGCCTCAAGCAGTGATACTTAATGACTTCAGTTTAAAGCTATTACTAGTTTAAAGAAAATCCCACTTGGTGTCCTGGCATCAGCAAATGCTCTTCTACACCATTCTTAGTTGCTTCTCTGTCTTGTCTTTTCCAAGTGCAGTGTCAGCAAGCTCCTTGAATTGGCCAGTGCTAATTTGGGTGCCCAAGTATTTCCCTGCAAGGTGGATTTCTGTACCTGTAGAAGGACATGCATTGGCTGTGTCAGAGTGTGTTCATAGCAATTGTTTCCTGACATAATCAAGATTCAGCTGAGCCTTGCAGAGTAGACCATGCTTGATCATACTGATCAGACCTACTGCTACATGGTGGTGAAAGATGGTACCTTAATGAATGGATGATTGGGCTGTTGTAATTAGATTTCACAGCAGAGTGACTAATAGTGCTGGAGATAAATAGGATTTTGAGAAATGGAGATCAAAGTGATGAAGAATCAGTTTGTTCTGTGTTTCCTTTCTTATTCTGAAACAGAAGACTGAAGAATAACTGTGGTGTTGGAGGTTTTTTTTGCCTCTTGGAGACAGTTAGTGGTATGAACTTCAGTCATTAGAGAAGGACGGTGCTAAGCCAGAGTCAATTTCTATCCAGAAGGAACTAACAAGAGGCTCATCCTAAGCACAGATGACCCCTTGAGAGACTATCCCCTACAAACATTGCAAGCCCTGCATATCAAACTAGTGCAAGCACAGCAACAGGAAGGAAAGGCAGACCGCCTCACTGCAGGAAGGCAGCTGACCAGTTTCAGATCATAGAATCATAGAACGGCTTGGGTTGGAAGGGGCCTCAAGCATCATCAAGCTCCCATGCCCCTGCCAAGGCTGCCAACCTCCCCATTAAATACCAAACCAGGCTGCCCAGGGCCCCATCCAACCTGGCCTTGAACAGCTCCAGGGATGGGGCATCCACCACCTCTCAGGGCAGCCTATGCCAGCACCTCACCACTCTCTCTGTAAAGATCTTCCCCCTGTCATCCAACCTAAATCTTCCTTCCCTCAAATGGCAGTTTTCATCCTGCCATTGTAGATGTGTTCAAGCTGTTTGTTTACACCAGGATTAGGCACCTTGACACCTTTTTATAGTCAGTGGAGAGAAATAGGCAGAAATAGTTTTTACAGGGCCTGATTCATCCCGGTGACACAGGAGCCTAAAACTGATGAGGGAGATTGTGCTCTACATATAAACTGCTCTGTTGACTCTGAAGGAAACCTAGGCTCAGTGGATCAAGTCTTAGTATCTTTGTGCTTGAAGTCGGGTGCTATGAACATCACCCCTAGTGTCTATGAGCTAGAAAAGGATGAGAATATCAAAGTGTTCATATTTGTGTCTTCTCCATCTAAAATCCATACTTTTCACCTTTGTAGTAGATTACTGAACAGATGCTTGCAGAACATGTGCTCTTCTTGCTTGCAGGTGACACAAACCTGAGTGCATAATGTGGTTACATATACACGTGCACAGTATATGTAACTGGCACGTCATGACTTACAAACTGTGGCATATTTTAAAATTGGGATGCTCCAGCTGCTTAGTACCATGAATTGCATCACAGCAACATGGCTATAACGGACCACCTTCCTTCTAGTTTGTAGAACTTACTCTTGAAAATCTTCCAAATGCAGACAGTATTTTATTTTTCATCTCATTACACTGCTCTCTTTTTTTTTGCTTAATTTGCTTGTATTTGGTTTTGTAGGCTTTTAATTTGTTAGCAGAACATTTATGATAGAAGCCCCTAGAAATATTAGCTTTGTTTCTGAACTCTTCATTTTTTTTTCTAATTGCTCTTTACCACAGTTGTTGAGGCATGTTTTACAAAACGCAGAACAATTTCAGATGGTAATTACTTCCTCATAAAGATCCTAATTGCACTTTCTCCTTTCAGTATGTATGTTCCATTCCCTTCCGTGGGAGACGATGACTCCCACTGCCGTTCTCTGCAGGGAGACAGCAGCTCTGAGACCATTTTCTGCTGCTGGTGTCCTGTGCAGTGGAAAGACTGAGACATGAGCAATGCCCAAATAAGCGTTATTACCTATATTGTTGTTTTTCTTCTTGCATGGCTAAATTGAAAAAAAAAAAAATACTGCTCGATTTTTGCATATCATAGAATGGCCTGGGTTGAAAAGGCCCACAGTGATCATCCAGTTTCAACCCCCTGCTATGTGCAGGGTCTCCAGCCACCAGACCAGGCTGCCCAGAGCCACATCCAGCCTGGCCTTGAATGCCTCCAGGGATGGGGCATCCACAGCCTCCTTGGGCAACCTGTTCCAGTGCATCACCACCCTCCATGTGAATATCTGTTCTTTTGTGGAGTGAGGCCAAATGTACACACATGGATTTTCTCATAGGAATGCTTTGGAGCAATGTTTGGTTTGTTTTCTTGTTTTTAAGTGTGCCGAACTCAGAGTGTGGCTTATTTTTATAGTGAGAGAGCCACAGAGTTACACAAGACTTCCTTTGAGCCTCCTATGCTGCCATCCACTGACTTTTTTTTCCTGCCTGTGGCGTTTGGAAATCACACAGAATCTTTTTGGAAAATACTTTATCATAAATGGCATTTTCTGCAAACCTCTTCCTATTGAATGGTTGCTCTTTTGGAGAATGTGCATCTTGTTATTACAACTGGCCAGCTTGATTTTGGCTTTTGCAAGTGCCCTTTTTCTGTTGTATCTTATGGAAAATAACTGTTGAGAGAGAAGGATGATGGCTGAAAGCGGGCTTTAAAGCAAAGTAGGGGAGCAGTGGCAAGTGAAGAAACCACAAGAATTAGAGGTACATGTATAAAGCACTCCTTGTTTCACTTGTTACCCTCATGGTAAGTGACCCCTAAGCTACTATCTCACAGTAAACTCAGTGCTGGTGAGACCTTCCTGCAGTGCTCACAGCCACACCACCCTCTGCCTGCAGCTGGACAGGAAGAGCAGAAGGTGCTTGCAGCAAGTTGTTTGCTGCTGTCATTGCCAGCTGAGTTCGACTTCTACTGAATTGCTCCATTCCTCTGCTCTGTCAGCCTTTTAGCTGCAAAATGCTGCTGTGGGAGTCTTGTATAACCTCCTGCGACCATGTCAGTGTATTATACACTATCTGTAGTGATATTCAGCCTCTGGCCCATGGCAGGACACTGCTGCTCTTTTTGTTTTGTGTGCTAAAAATCATCTTGTTTTTCAGTACTCTTTCCTGATCATTTAATATTTAGGTGATATGCTGTGGGTTTGTTGAAGTTGAAGTAAATGCTTAAAGTGGGAATGTTCTAACTGCCATTACTTTAATTTTCCTTTTTTTGGTTTTTTTTTTTCTACAGCTTGGTGATCCGTCCATCTTCCCTGCTGTCATCGTGGAACATGTCCCTAGTGGAGATCTCCTAAACAACTATTCTGGTTTAACCTGTGTGGATGAGCCCAGTGACATGATCACTGAGAATTCCCTAGATGTTGCAGAGGAACAAATCATTGAAGATGATGATATCCCCCTCACAGGTTCGCAATACAATTTTTTATCTGCCATGCTTTTGCAACAAGGTGGTTGTGGCTGGCAGCGAGGAAAAGCTGAGTGACAAAAATGAGTAAGAAACAAAGTTATAATGATATTGAATGCTGTCAATCCTGTGCTGCAACATGGAGAAGATGGTATTAATTCCAGTACCAGGTGGCTTGCGATTCCAGCTGCACAGTTGGTACAGTGACCTGTCATCCATCAATACAGATTAAGATAGGGTTCTATTCAGAGTACCAAAACGGTTGTGCCTTGCTCTTAATGTCATTTTTTTGCCCCTTTTTTTTTTAGTGGTTGGTATGTACTTGAGTAAATGTGATGTACCAAAAAAGCAGCAACATACAGCATGTGTAGATGTAGCATTTTGATTTCTGGAGGGTATGCAAATGGCCAACTGTAAAATGTGCATGTCAGCGCGATGCTGATATTGGTGTGCTCAGCATAGTGTTCGTTTTAGATCTCTAATAATCAATGTTTAAAGTACAAATGTTGTGCATAACTTCTGTTAGGAAGGATAGTGTAAAAGAGAAAGCTCAAGGATATATCTGATTAAAGAAACTTATTAAAAACAAAAACAAAAAAGCCCCCAAAGCAAACAGCACCTTGCTGAAAGTAGGTATTTGGAGCATCTTTGCAGACGAAGTCTGAAAGGTGAGGTGGATGCTTTACAAAGCTGAGATCTGGTTGTGCCATCTTTCACTGATGAGGTTTTTCCAGCTGAGCTGTCCCCAGGGTTGCAGACAGCTTGCTGGTTTCAGTCATGGCTCTGGCACTACTTCCAAAGGCTCTGTTACAGCCTTTTACCACCAAAAGCCAAACTCAGCAAAACTGGACACGAGGTGTAGTTCATAGAGTAAATTGGCACAAACCATTCCCAATAAATGGTTTTATCTGATATATGTGGCCCCTTTTTCTTAAGCCATGAATTATCTGTGAACAGGCTGTGACTGTACAAATAATTTAACTGATTATTCAAGAAAGTCTTACGTGCCTAAACGTTACTTCAAGTTGAGACCTCTTGCCAACTATTCACTTGCTATTCATTTTAATTATTCACACTGTAACTGGCATTTCCTCAGTGTTATTTAAGCACCACTTAACGTGACTGTGTGAATATTTTGTCGTTGATGAATTTCATAGTTTTCGTGCATACGTATTCACTGCAATACATACTGTTATAATACAGTGTGAATTGACAGTTGCATGAGTAATTGTGAAACTCTGCTTTTGTGACTATTCTTGTTAAGATTTTTCGTTGCTAACGTAAATAGTCACATGAGAAGGGTTTGCTGCCAGAGAGTGAAAATATGTAATCCTTGTAACTGATGGTGTCCAAGGGATACTTTGGAGGCAGACAAGCACTGCATTGTTAACATCTTCCATTGTAGCGGAAGCAATCTGTTTTTCTTTAAAGGCCAAGTCCTTAGAAAAGAAGAGCTGTGACTTTGTAGAGATTGCTGTAATGAAGGAGATGCTAACTAATTATCTGGTTCACACTGCAGCATCTGTGCTGCCGGTTTCTTTGGCCACTGGAAACTGAGTGCTTGGCTTTGTACAAAGAGATGACTCCAAGCTGACCAGCACCACCGCTCAGGGCTCCTGTGGGGAGGGTGCCTCAGCAGTTTGTGTATATCAAGGAGCCCCTGCCAGTCCCTATCAGGGCAGGATTACAGGGCCAGGTAGGACACGAGCCTCCCATGAAAGTGTGGAGAGAGCACAGAGAAGGAGCATGGCTTCATCACCTCTCTGTCCAGGTTTCAGGTACACAGCTCAACCAAACCACCAGAGCAGGTGCAAGTGCATTTTTCAGTGGGCTGCTTGTGAAGTGGGGCTGATTGCAGCTAACGTTTCCCACCTACTTTGTTTTCTGGTTATTTCCTATCTCTGAGGCTCCCCTCTTGATTTTAATTTGTGTGTGTTTGGCCTCAGCAGTGAAATGCGTTGTTTTGCTCTTGGAAGTTTGTACAAATCTTTTCAGTCACTTTCACGTTATGCCTCTGAGAGAGAATCGGACCTTGAAAAGACTGTACTAATTCCAATTTAAAATATTCAGAGGACTGAAGTTCACAGCAAAATGAAACTGAAAATGCCAACATTACTCAGAAATGGTTTCTAAATATGCATGAATTTTTTTTTTGAAGCTACGAGTTTTTCAGTGCTGATTTTTTTTTTTTCCTGTTATACATTAAGCTTTCATTTTCCCCTAAACTACAAGTAAATTAAGTCTGCTGAAACTGCAGGAATTACTGTTGAATGTTGTATCTGCAGAAGTATGGACTCTGGTAAGCTTCTCTGCCTCTAGGATCTAGTTTAAGCCATTCAAAACTAGCTATTACACTGCCCTGATTACTATCTGTAGTATAAATTATGACCTGCAGAAAACTACAGCTATAAGAACAGCATCTGTTTTACTTGAAACCCTGCTGAAAGATAGCCAACAGCCAGTTTTCTAGCTATGTTATACACACCATAATCTTTTTATAATTAATAGACAGACTTGCCTTATCACTCTCTAAATTTACCAACACATTTCATTGGAAAAACTGTGATAGCAATTTGCAGGTCGGTTTGTTGCTGGTATAATGTGACCCCAAACGATTAACTGTCATGTAGTAAAAGATGATCAAGAAAATAGATTGGAGCATTTGGCTTTGGATGAAGTTTTATCACTGAAGAGAATATTGAGTTGTGTGGTGGTGGTTTTTTTCCTCTCTGAAAAATACAGGGGATCAAGTTTTGCATACAATAAACTGTAGGCCATCTTGTCAGATGGTATCATTTAGTACACTTTATTTATCTTATTAGTGTAATTAATTAGAGTTGTAAAATGCACAGGAAGGAGGAACTAATTGGATTATGTAACTTCCTGAATTATTTTTTTCTTGAAGCCGACACATGTAATGTAGAAAAACAGCAGGTAATCAAACTCTGCCACTTTGTGGTTCACCTGTGCCTCCTCACTGAAACAGTGAGAAAGTTTGTGTAAGAGGGGAGAGACAAAAAAAATGGGCACTTTGATTCACTGTGCCCTGATCTGAATCCAGAGCACAGAAATACAGGTTCTCATAGAACAGCAATGAAGCTTAACAACCAATTCAGAAGTTATTTTACAGTCTGTCCAAGTTAGGTAGCATTTAGCCTGTGCATTTGGTGAACCTCTAGAACTGATGGCACAAGCCAAACTGTTCAAGTAAGTGAATGAAGGGAAAGTGCTACGTGTTGTAACCCAGCACAACCCCAGCATGTTCCGTGGATGTAATCATTTATAATGATTGCAAAGAAATCCAAAAGGCTGCTGAGTTGGAAACAGAATTTCACAGTCTTAATCCATGAGGATTTTCCATTGACAAGATGCTAGTTGTAAAAAGACAAAAAGATGAGATCTGTTGCTTTGTAGAGAAGTTACTCAATACTGCTTATACCATCTGGATAGAAATGAGGAGTGTTTTTCCATGGAGCTCCCCGGTAAGATAATTTCACTTATGAATTTTAAAGCCGTGTTTAAAAAGAAAAGGAAGTGTGATGTATAGGTCTCCTTGAATCACGTGCATTCTTAAATTAGCACTTGGTTTTCCAGCATTACTTAACAGTTGGTGCAGAATTTCTATTAAAAAGCAATCGCTTAAATTTAACAGTCAGTTATTCTGAAAAAAAGGTCTCAGTCTGTATGTGAGGAATCTCTTCATTAAATTCATGGAGCATCTCTCCTATGAAGAAAGGTTGAGGGAACTGGGCTCGTTTAGCTTGGAAAAGAGAAGGCTTTAGGGAGACCTCATGGTGGCCTTCCAGTACTTGAAGGGAGCATATAAACAGGAGAACGGCTGTTTTTAAGGGTGGATAGAGATAGGACAAGGGGGAATGGTCTTAAACTGAGACAGGGGAGGTTTAGTTTAGATGTTAGGAGGAAGTTTTTCACTCAGAGGGTGGTGACACACTGGAACAGGTTGCCCAAGGAGGCTGTGGATGCCCCATCCCTGGAGGCATTCAAGGCCAGGCTGGATGTGGCTCTGGGCAACCTGGTCTGCTGGTTGGTGACCCTGCACATAGCAGGGGGTTGAAACCAGATGATCATTGTGGTCCTTTTCAACGCAGGTATTTCTATGATTCTTCCTTCTTTCAGCGACTTTACATTTCTTCCAGCATTGTTCTGAGACCTTGATCCCTTTAGTTGGTGTATTTAAATACAGCTGTGACTAGCACAGGCTGTATCTAGTCTGGGCAAAGCCCCCATCGTTGGCCTTTTGGGGCTGATGATTGGTTTGAGAGGTGTGTGACAGAGGGAGTGGGGTGGGATCCCTGAGCTGAGCGATGGGAAGTGAGCAGCCACCTTGTCAGGAGGTGTCAAGTAGAAAGGTGTAAAGCATTCCAAAGTATGCTAGGTGGGAATTTGGGCTGAAGGAAGGAGCTTCAGGCTAGATGTCGAGTTTCTTTTTCCACCAGGTGAGAAGACAGCCTTGTCTGGGCAGGCCTGCTGCTAGCTGTGAGCTCTGCTGATTCATTGCAAACACGCATCCACAGTAATTGGGTTGTAATTGGCATACACAGAGGCTTAAATTTGTGGCTTGCTGAGATAATCGGGAGCTTGTTGAGTACCCTGGGAAAAAAATGTTACTTTTGGGTGTGGTTTTGTTTTCCTTTATTTTTTTTTCTTAAGTTGCAACCTATTTAAAATAGGTACTTTGAAATGAAAATGCACAGCATTTTTGTAGCTGCGACTTTGAAGTGTAACAAATAAGTACTGTCGTCTCAATCCTTCTTTAGTTTGTGACTGTGTCATAACTGCCATTGTGATTGGTGATTTCAATTGTGATTGGAATATATACTGGCAATGTTAAGAAACTGAAGTAGCAGACTGGCTTGCTCTTATTTGTTGGGTCGGTTATCCCTGAGAGCTATCTCAAGCTGCGTGCTGCTGCTAATAGGACAGGGAGGTTGTGATTACATTGCCATGTGGCACCTCACAGCTTGCTTGTGTTGGCTCTTGAGTTCCTGTAATTCAACTTGCTAATCCAGCAGAACCCCTCAGATTTATGTTCAGCCATTGCACAGGACTCAGTTGCCTCAGTGTGATCAAAACAGTGTGAAGCCTGGCTTGTATTGATAAGGAGTCTGGATCATGAACCAGCGGTAGAGGAGAATCAGAACCACATCCCTATTTTCTTTCAGCAACAGAGCAATGAGTTTGGCTCAATCGTGCAAAGTCACCTTCTAAGAATCATGCAACTGCTCAGGTCAGAAAAGGCCTTAAAGACCATCGGGTCCAACCACAACCTAACCATGCTATCCTAAGGAGGCTCCTGCAGAGCTGCCTGCTGTAGGCTGTGAGCTGCCCGTAAGCACAGCAGGGTGTGGGAGGCAGGGCTGGTGCACGAATACCCGCTCTTATCTTGGTCCTCTCCCAGTGATACGATTGCAGAAGCTGTAAGCATTTGGAGTGAAACTTTCTGTTTGTTTTCTGAAATTTAGTGTGATTGCTGGTGGGCTGGGTGCTTTGTTGTTACCGTCATTTAAGGAACGCGGTACAGAGGTTGCATTTCTTGGTGCAAATCTATGGCTTTAACGCGAAGAAGAAATGCTCTGAGGTTGTGCCTGGTATGGCTGGCAAAGGAGTCGGTCTCCTTTTTCTTTGTTTTTTCTTTTTTTTTTTATTGTGTGTGTGTGTGTGGCTGCCTCACCCCAAATTCCTCAAAGTTAAACAGGCAGGGTGTGAATCTGACTCATTACAGGGCTTAAGAAAGTAGCTAAGGTTGGTCTGTGCCCTGTGCAGGGGACTTACTAATGCAGACCTTTGCACTGCTTTGATAAACTTGTGTAAAATACCGAAAGCGGGTTCAAATTCATGGCAAAAGATAAGGAAACCTGACCTGAGCATTTCTATCCAACAAAGCAATTGCTTGAATAACCTTTTTTTGAGAACATTTCTAAAGGCTTACGGTACCCAAAAGTGAAACTGATGTACCTTGTTTGTTATACTACACTTATTTTGCAAACAATCCTCTGGTAAAGATACTCCTCTAGTCAAACTGAATTATCTTCTTGGACTGCTACTATTTCCAAATCTGCTTTCTGTCAGAAAAGAACTATTTTATCAGATTTTTTTGTGTGTGTGCTTCATATGGCCTTAATTATAAATTACAAATTATAAAGATCCAAGTGCTTTTGATTTGTCTGATGGGCACCAGTATAAGACAAATGAGGGATTGTCTAGTAGTTAAAACTTTTGGAAAGCATACCAGCCCTTTCTACTGGTTTTTATGGTAATAATCATAGTAATAATTTTTAATACTGCTTCCCTGGAGCATGCTCTGTTAGCCACTCCTATCATCCCTACAGATTTGGAAGTTCAGTGTTCAATTGTACCTATAGGTAATAAGCTGTCTAATGGAAGTTTGCCTATCTGTTCTCTAGGCTAAAAGAGCATCTCTTAAGTACAGAATTCTCTTTCTTAGGACAATCATAAGAAGAAAGCAGCAATTTTTTTTAAGGGTAGTGTATAGAATATTGTTTGGGACAGTGGCTTTTTCTCAAGGATTATGGGCATGGTGTTTTATTGCATGTACTTGATCAGCACATGGAGGGGTTAGAAAGATGAGGCAGAAATTAAAGTCTTTTTTTGTTTTAATGCACTACGCTTTTAAAACTAAACGTGTACTTTTTCTCCCCAGATAAACTGTTACTGCACATTTAGTTGAGACCACTTTTCATTTTCTTTTTGGAAATGATATAGAAGTAAATTTGCAGCTGTTCGCAAAGGTGGACAGTGATAGGACACGGGAGAATGGTCTTAAACTGAGACAGGGGAGGTTTAGGTAAGATATTAGGAGGAAGTTATTCATCCAGTGGTGGCACTGGAACAGGTTGCCCAAGGAGGCTGTGGATGCCCCATCCCTGGAGGCATTCAAGACCAGGCTGGATGTGGCTCTGGGCAGCCTGGTCTGCTGGTTGGTGACCCTGCACATAGCAGGGGGGTTGAAACCAGATGATCATTGTGGTCCTTTTCAACCTATGCCGTTCTATGATTCTATTATTCTATGATTTTATGATAAATAACATGCTTTAAATCTACTTTGTAGCTTGTTTGGAATTAATTATTTTCTTTTGCTTTTAGTTGAAACATCGTGTCATAATGGAGATGAAACTATGGAAACAATTGAGGCTGCTGAAGCACTTCTCAATATGGACTCCCCTGGTCCTATGTTGGATGAAAAAAGAATAAGTGAGTTTTTTTTTTTTAAGAAAGTGAATCTAGCCTGTGTTTGACTTGTTTGTGACAAGGAGAGGTTCAGTGTTGTGTGATTGACTGGAAGGAGTAGGAATATTTTGCTTCCAAGTAGATTTTAGATGCGTAGTTTGGGTACCAGAAATCTAGTGTTATATGCAGTGAGGAGTTTCACTTCCTTGAGAACACGTTGATCCCAGAGTTGAACATCGATAGATAAGGAAAAAATTAAGAATTGAAGGGAAAATATGAATTAAGTGGAACTGTTTAGGCTGTTCTGTTTTGTTCCTCTGATAGAGGATGAATCTATTTATGTTTGACCGAGAAATGTGGTGGATGCCTGGAAGTGTTCAAGGCCGGGTTGGATGTGACTCTGGGCAAGCTGATACAGTGGAAGGTGTCCCTGCACAGAGCAGGAGGTTGGAACTAGGCAATGTTTAAGGTCCCTCCCAACCCAAATAGTTCTGTGATTCTGCACTGGCAAGATAGAAGAACATATACTTACCTCTGCAAATTCTGTTAACTGCGAATAAAAATGTGTGAACACACACCACAACAGTGCTTTTTAGGAGCGTAGGCTATGTCACTGCACTTGTCTGTTTTAATGCTACTTCTGATTGTGGATGGACATATTCAGTTATGAACTGATCTCCTCCCATTATCCCTTTCCCTTAAGCAACTATGTTTGGCTCAACTGAAGATGAAGATATAGTGGCTCCTATTACACATGTATCAGTCAGTCTTGATGGGATCCCCGAGGTCGTGGAAGTTCACCAAGCCCCAGACCCTTATGCTGAGTCACCAGAGACTCCGGAATTTGAACAACCAAAGAAGAAAAAGGGTAAGATGCTATTGCAGAGCAGTCTTGTGGAGTAGAGAGCAGTCAGTGGCATGCTTACCTCCTCTCATGGGTCTATGGAGCCATCCTGGCTGACAGGTCAAAAGAATCAAGTGTCCTCTGCTGGAAATACAGAGAATGCTTTGTCTGACTAAGTCCAAGCCCAAATGCTGAGATATTGATGATGTTGGAGGGATAGCAATGGTTACTTGCCTTAGGAAACATGGATCTTTACTCATTCCTATTTCTAGTTTCTTAAGAAGAAAATTACATTACAAACTATGGATCTTGCACTACCGTGAAAGCTGAAATATTTTAATTAGCTTTTATTTTGCTTTGACTCAAAAAAGATCTGTTATGCGCAGAAGATAAGAATGAGAACTTTTTTTTTTTTTTAGCATTTCTTGAATATAAACTGTAGTTTTATTTTGTTGGTGGTGCTTCTTTTCTCTGAATAGCTGCACACTGTAGTAAGTTTCAGTCCCATTTGCAGGAGGTAACCTGACTTGGCCGAGGCCTTGTCTGTTGTGTCATGTTCCTCTGGAGTCACTGCCATACTGAAGGGTAATGAAGTTATGTGATGTTAGTCAGACCTTCTGCTCCTGTCTTCCTACTCTGCTTCAGTGCAGGCACCATCTGAGGCCCTGATGCTAATGTCTGCTTTGGAAAAGTGTCACGTAGTGCAGGCAGATGTAAGGTGATGTTGCAACAAATTAAAAATAATATTAATAATAATAAAAATGAAATAAAACAGAAGAGTTATGTTTCTGGAACTAAAACATAGGTCTGAATCAGAGCTTTAGGACAGAAGATTTTGACACATTCCCCTATGGGGAAAATAAGTCATCCAGAAGAGGGCTTTTGCCGCCTACCCCATTATGCTTCTGATGCAAGAGTGCATTTTGTTGCTAATGCCAATAATGAATGTTGGGGGTAGTTATGTGTGAAGGGCAACATACAGACCTCTGGAAATGCTGTGGGAGCTTCCTTAGTCCCTTGTGTGTCACAGGGTCTGGTGGAGATGGGTGTTGGTCAGGAGCTCTTTGGTTGTTGTAAGAAAACTGAACTGAAACTGCTGTGCAGAGGAGTCTGACCAGCAGCTGCCCAAGAGTGCTGCTGGGGAAACTACCGTGCTGCATCATAACCAACTGTAAGGGGACTTTAGCTGGTTTGGTTTTTTTTGTTTCTTCTTGATGTCGGCTGCTGTGTGGGTCAAAACAAGGAGCCTCAATCTGCCCGACATTTAACTTCTTTGGCTTGATGCTTTCATACCATGTTAGTGTTGTGCTTCTGCTTACTCCCACTCCTTCCTCCTTTCTAACTGTAGGCTAAAATGTCAGTTGCTCCACAGTGAATGTGATTGGCTTTGATCATTACATCACATACAAGAAAAGCTAGAAAAGATGCATCAGCTTAAGGTTTCATTAACTACCAGTGTTCAGTGAAATTGAGGCAGATGGTCTGATCTGAGCATTGCTGAAGTGTTATTGCAAAGTGTGCAGGGATTTATAAGGCATTGACCTACAGGCATTACTACAAAATGTTACTCATTTTGTAGTGCATTTCAGGATGACATGCAGGGTTTGTATTTTCTGTTCTGGCTTTTATAAGGGCAATCTGTTTGCCCTGGTTGAGTCAGTTCTGTGGCAGTGTGAAGGACTATGGTCATTTTCCCACGTGTGTTGTAGCCACAATCTATTCACAGAGTAGCAGCACATGTAACCCAACAGCTGTATTTGTAGGGTTGCATTGCACAGAGCATTGCCTTGCTAACTGAGTTGGGATGGTGCTGCTGAAAAGAGCTGCTACAAGAAAATGTTCTCCAGAAGTGATAGGATGATTTTAATCACTTTCCTTGCCAGCCTCAATGCTGCATCTCATTTTGTTAATATCTAATTAATTTGTAGCAGGAATTTCTGAGCTGAAGTGTTTTTACAACCTCAACAATAGAGAAGTGGGAAAAAACCAAAACAATCACACAAGCAATTAGTATGAGATTACAGCAGATCCTCATGAGTCTTAGCTTCCTGCACATTCTTCATCCTTCCTCTTTATAAAATTCTCTCCTAAAAAGGAATGTAGTAACGTACTCTGAAAGGTAACAAATTCATGCTGTATTGGACCAGAGGAGGAAGTGTGCTAATGTTTAATATACTTTCAGTGAATAGTTTCTTTTAAACAAAGATTTCTTGTGTCTCTCCTGCCTGTTCTTTTGATGGTATCAGCATCTGGAGGTTATAGCTCACAGTGTAGCCTAAACCCATCTTCACTCATTTCTAGCCCAGTTTTAGAGCAGTAAGATCAATACCTCTCTGTAAACAAGTTCCACAATTCTTCACTCATTTTCCAGTTTGGGATAGCTTTGTGGTAGAGGATTGTCCAGATAGGCTGCCTTGAAGTAGTCCAGTTTTGAGGTAAGAGAACCTAGAATAGCTGCAGCAGTTGTATTTATGTTTAGTAGGCCAGGTTATCTGTTACCGAAAGTGCATGAATTGCATGTGGATCAGTGCTTGCATTTCCTGAAGTTGACCTGCAGTAGTTGAGTCATGAGACCTAATCCACTTGTTTTGCTTTTAAGACCTCATCTTACTTGGATGTTGGTAATTAACTACATCCAAATAACAATCTCTACTCCTTAATTATGGAGAGTAGAATTAATATTACTCCTTAACATGTATGTACAAGATGGGTAACAATATGAGCACTGAACAGTTATCCCATAAAGCAACTAGAAGGAGAGAAAAGCCTTTACCCAAAGTTACCATGTGGAACTTCTTGTGCAATAATAGCTGACCTATAGAAGCATGGTTCTGTCTAAATGTTTTACAGAAGAAGAAAATAAAGAAGACTTTTTTCTTGTTGCAACCAGTAATGGTTAGTAGTATAAAACTGCTAGAAACATGCTCCAGAGATTCCTACTGTTTTGTCGAACAGCCCCTTGAAAGCCAGTGTTGTAGGATTTCTTTCCTTCCATCTTCATTCAAATCAAGGAAGACATTAATGGCCAAGGAGATGACTGAGCTTTGTGTCCCATCCTCAGCCATGAATCCTCCATGAATGAAAGCAATTAAATGAGAGGACTTCATGCATTACTAGTCTTTCCTCACTGCAGCTCTCAACTAGCAATCCTTCCTCTTGTTCCTGTTTGGGAAGAAAAAAAAAAAAGGGAGAGAGAAGGAAAATTGAAAGTGCAAAGGGGACTTATCAAGACTGCCAACGTTGAAAGTGCTCAAACCAGGCTTTCTAATGACTTCTTAATGGATATCTGAAGGTCTGTAACAAATCAGACAGTCCAGGCTGGCCTTGACATTCTTGTTCAGAGCCGGTGAAACTCCCTAACCCATATTCTTTGATTCTGTGATTATTCTGCAGTTTTGTCTCTTGTACTAAGAAAACCTCTAAAAATAAAACCGAAAGAGGAATGGCATTGCACAGACCTGTTTGTCTTGCTTCAGTTGAACTTAAATGCCTTTGGAAATGCAATAAAGAGAGAAAAAGAAAAATACTTTTCTTTACCTCTTTATTTATGACAGCAGGTTACTTGGATTAGAAGTATATTTCTCTCAGTCCTGTCTGCTTGCTCTGTTCTGCCTCTCAAAAGAACAGAAGCAGTACATGAAAAATTTAGGTACTGATAATATGCACTCTGAAAGTAATGCCTCTTATTTATTTCCATTGAAAATATAACAGATAAAAGAGCACCATAACACTATTTGATAGAGCAAACTCTCAGCTACAAAACATTTCTTCAACACAATCACCAACGTTAGCTCCGCATTTTTTGCCAGCGATGAACAAGAGCCTGCACACCATTCTTGTAAAAGTCTGCATGGCTGTCTGGAACGTGGTTTGTCTTCCACTTCACTGTTGCCACTGCTGAAATGCACCACCCACTGTCTCACTGTGCTCACATCCTCTGTTTGGTCTCCATAAATGTTCAGCAAGTGTTGATGAATGTCAATGGGTGCCATTTTTTCTAGGTGAAGGAGTTCAGTGATACACTTCTGTGTCAGATGCCATTCTGTCAGACTGCATCTCTTCTCCCATCTGTCACACAGTAACAGCATGTAATGGAATACTGTCAGGAAGGTACAGCCTCTGTTGCCATACCATCATAGCATCTTCTGAGTTGGTGTCAACAGTTTACAGGCTGGTTCAACCTGGTTTTATGACTAATGGGGAGGGGAGACCCACGGACCCATGCCTTGGGAAAGGGGGAAGGAGGAAAAGGAGCCCTTAAAAAGTTGTCCAGTCCAGCTCCCCTGTAACGGACAGGAACACCTACAGCTGGATCAAGTTGCATAGAGCCTCAACCAGCCTGACCTTGAATGTCTCCAGGTACAAGGCACCCATCAATGTCCACCTCTGACATCATGGGCCAACATAATGAAGTAGGAGGCATTGCTTTTAGGACAGTTTTGTACTAAAGGGTCATTGCAAAACCTAATAAGAGGAGTATTTTTTTCATAAGTATGTTTTGAAGATTCCTGATTAATTACAGTATTGGTAAAGCTGATATTGAGTGAGAGCCAATGAAGGAATAAGTTCAAGATTTGATATTGAAAAAAGAATGCAGTACAACTTAATTTTTTTTATTCCACTTACGATTAGTTGTTTCTTCAACATTTTCAAATGAATGCTCTTCACTCTTGTCATCACTTGTAATTCTTTCTTTAAGTCTTCCTCACCAGACAGAGCAACCATGTTTATAACTTCAAAAAATGGTGTTTCTGTTAATGGTTCTCCCAGTCTTAGAAAAACAACCAACTTTCCTTCCAGCATTGGGAAAGATATAAGATAAAACAGAACTGAAAAATATTTTCTTCATGTGACAGTACAGTTGGCTGCTATCAGTGGGGACTTCCAGACAAATAAGAAGACAACCTTGTTGTATCCCTGAAAATTCCATTTTGGTGATGCCTGAACAAGATAGTGCTCTGTATTTTGTTGAGCCTTTTCCATTGAAACACTTCTGTTCACAGTTAATAGCCTATTCTTCTTATCTCTCCTGTAGTAAGTGCTGTTAAGAGTACCTAAAAAGCCACAGAGATTTCCAAGGCAGGTGAGCTTTGGAAAATCTTTACTAGAAAAAAATCTTTACACTAATATCATAGGGGTGTCAATCTTGTAGAAATAGAAAAGGCTCAGAATAGAACAAAAATCCTAAATGAATAAAAATTGAAATTCCTCTGAATT
Organism: Lagopus leucura; assembly: GCF_019238085.1. Classification (NCBI taxonomy): domain Eukaryota; kingdom Metazoa; phylum Chordata; class Aves; order Galliformes; family Phasianidae; genus Lagopus; species Lagopus leucura. Next base: position 15,238,526 of record NW_024962262.1, read on the forward strand.
AAGAAAAAAATATCATTCTTTTTTAGGTCCTGGTTCTTTTTTGCTTACATCCATTTTTTTTTCTAACCTGAAGTTCATTTACTGGTGGTTTATTTCAGGGAAGAAGCCAAAACCCTCTCGTCCTGAGTCCCCTGCAACAACTCCAAACATATCTGTGAAAAAGAAAAACAAAGATGGAAAGGGTAAGTCACATAGTTGTCACTGAAGTTTTTAATAAAGCATATTGCTTCTGACTGACACGTAAAAAGAGAAGAGTTTGCAGTGATAGAGCAACAGATCTTGTACTCAAAGGTAGTTACCATTTCATCATAAATTATGTAAAAAAATCAGTGCAGGAAACTCCTTTGTGAATTACCCAGTTCCTGGGAAGAAGGATGCATTTGTCATTTCAGTTGCAAGGGCTCTTGGAAAATCCTCAAGCCCCCACAGAGGCTGCTGTGTTTCTGTAGAAGTCCTGGGGAGTGCCTTGCATTGTATGAAGCTTTCGTGGGATGCAGTTGTTTTGACAGATGATCTTTGGAAACATTTTCCATCTGCACGTGTCTAATTCTGCACAGAGAGATGATCAAGGCTGCCAGCTGCCAGTGGGAAGTACCAGTGCCTTAAATTTGAGGGAAGTTAGCTTGAAGGCTTGGGCAGAACGCTTAGGTTTTCAGTACTTCATTCCTTTCATGGTTAAAATAGGGAAAGAAAGAAAAAAGAAAGAGAAGAGGCCACGTTACTGATACAAATAAATAATTTCCCCTTCTGTGAACTGTTCAGCAGTGCCTGTCAGTTTGGTCAGCTTGCTTCACTGTTGATCCAGTGCCCACACTGAAACCTGGCTGGTTTGTGAATTGCAGCCTGACGCACTTTCTGCCACCAACTGCTTTGCACAGGGGAAGCTCTTCTGTGTCACCTCAAGTGCCACCACGTGTGCTTTTATCACCTGAGCTGCTCTCGTATTTTGCAGTGCTCACCAGGAGACAAGCTCTGCAAAACCCGGGGGGGTGTTGGTCTCTTTTGAAACTCTAAAAATTACTACATTTGACCAAATAATGTGTTCTCTTTTGAATAAAATTTTTTCGACCGTAACAGGAAAAAAAAAGATCTGTTTGCAAGTAATAAATATTTTAAAAGCTATTGCTGGCTGTTTTGAATATGCACTGTTGTGGTTGGTTTGTTTGCTTTTAATTAAGACCTGATTTTTAAATTAAAGAAAAGCATCACAGTAACCTCACAGCAGTGCTTAAATGAAATAATGGGAAATATCAAAGCAGCTATCCATCCTCCAAGTTAAAAGGCAGAAGCATCTAACTTTCTGTTGATGATAACAAGGATATACTATAATATTTCACATTTGTCCCTACTTACAAAATTGCTAACTCAGAAGGAATTACAGTGTGTTGCCTGAAGCCACTATTACAAACAAAACTACCATACAAGCACTTGTTTATTATATTTTTGAGGAACGTAGAGTCAAAGCAGAAGAGATGATAATATATGTGGCCATGGCACAGAAGCAACTAGAAAATCCTGGGAGTTGCTCATCTCTCAGTATCTGCACTGTTCCCCCTTAGGAGAGCATGTGTGCTAAAATACTGACTTCTCCATTTAATTATTTAATGCAGTGCATGGAGCAAATAGTGAGTTTTCTCTGCATTTCTTATGCTGTAACTCACAGGAGGTTAGAAATCCTGCCTGTGAGTAAAACAGTGCTTTCACAGACAGTCCTCTTCATAGTGATTTTTCAGTGGCTAAACAGTGACAGATTTTCAGTCTGCCTTGATACTGCTCAGTTTTTTAGTCTAGACTACAACAAAAGCACCCTGGATTAGTGGTAATTGGCTGGGAATGCTGTCATTCCTGACTGACACGGTGTCTTGCCTAAACAATCTTAACCTTTGCCTTCAGGTGTCTGGAGGCAGACAGGCTGATATTTTCCACTAGGCTGGAAGAGATTTGTAGCAAAGCCAGGGGTTTTTCTCCAGAGATGCTCGCTTTTCAGGTTTCTACCTTCTGAAGGGGTGTTTTGTACTGTCAGGGCTGAATGGTGACACTGCTGAATATTTGCAAGTACCTTATAATGGGGGCTTGCTGGGTTAATCACCAAAATTTCAGTCAAACCTGTTGGTTCATCACTAGAGCTGACCAACCCAGGATGTCAAGTATGGACAATGATGTATTTGTAGAAATACAATAGGGTAGTTTCAGAGTCTGAAGAATTTATAAGATACCTCCTCTAGTTAACAAAAAGTCCAGACTGGTGGCCATGGAAGTTGAGAAGACAGCAGAATGAAGCTGAATCTAAGAGTTTCTGTTATGTTCTCATTCATTGGCCATCTTTTTTTTATTTTTTTTGGTGAAGCTGCAGGAATCTGCATATGCTGACCTTTGTGTGGTATTACATGGCTACTTGTGTGAGGAGATAATTTCACGCAAGAGGTTTTCCTCCTTCATCAGTCTGACAGCATCTCACTAAAAAGGCTTTTCTGCAGCTGTGACTATCCAAAGGAACATCAAACACAAATAGCCTTAGAAAAAGCAGGCAAAAAGATCTCCTTAGTTATACCAGCTTAGACTCCTTAAATGTGTTTTCTGGACACAGATTTGGTGGTAATTTTTTCACAGTCTGTGATTATAATGTGTGGAAAACAGCAAACAGGCATGTTGGATTTCCAGATGTAGGTGTGCTTGTATCTGCTTCTACATAAAACACAGTTTGAATGCTGTCTGCCAGCAAGTCATTGAGTTTAGGAGAAAGAGATGTTTTCTGAACTTTATCTCCAAGGTTTGCTTCCCTTGGCATTATCTCTGAGTATCTCCCCCTTCTCCCCCCCCAAAAAAATCTTGTTGTTAAAGCAGGGATTCTGTGCTTCATTTCCAGTTGCTTCAGAGGATGGACGTGAACGTGTTCCTGTTCAATTGAAGTCACTGCTTCTGTGGCTGGGTTAGGCATGAAGGAAGCATGTGAATGGGAAGAGAATGCTGTCTGATCTTGATGCTGGGATGTGATGTTTGTAGTTTGATGCTCAATCTGTTGGTTACAGACCATGGCTAGACTGGACACCCCGATTAAAATAACTAACAAGATTCCCTTCCCATGCCTCTCTGTCACTGTTTCCTAATCTCAACGTTATACTGCAGTGTGTTCATAAAGATACCAACTTCTTAATTTTTAGGTTTACATTGAGAATAAAATATTGTCAACTAATTTATTTTTTTTTTCTTTCCTGAAATACTTCTATTTTAGGAAACACAATTTATCTCTGGGAGTTTTTACTAGCACTGCTTCAGGACAAAGCTACATGTCCTAAGTATATCAAATGGACGCAAAGAGAGAAGGGCATTTTCAAACTGGTAGATTCTAAGGCCGTGTCCAGACTATGGGGAAAACACAAAAACAAACCTGACATGAATTATGAAACAATGGGTAGAGCTCTCAGGTATGTGCATTTTTAATAATAGGCTGTCTTTGTTGCCATGGTGTTTGCATGCATTAAATGCCTCATCTAATTTGTGTAACAACTGTAAAGGAGTTCTGTTAGCTTGGTAAACAAAGGACTTATTCCAGCAAAATAAATCAGCTAACTAAAAGTAACCCTTGCTAACCTAAACCCCAAATCAATCACCTTCAGTTTCAGCTTGCATGTTTTCGGTGCCGCCACCAAACCTGTATCTCACAGTCACCCCCAAAACTGGAGATAGGGGATTCCAGAAGTGGCTTTTCTGTAAAGTTTGACTCTCCTTCCTCCAAGAAGTCCTGAATTTATCTATAGTAGAATTTAAGAAAATATTTGTTCCCATAGCAAACGATCCAGTTCTCAGTGGAAAATACAGTTTTAGAATTAAGATCTGCATGCGATTCTATGAACTTGTGTGTACAGTTTTAAAACATCTTTTTCTATGGGGGTTTATTCCACATACAGAAAAGACTGTGCTAAATAAGTGTAATCCTGTGAGTGTGAGTGATGCAAGCTTCAGTCTTACTTGCTGATTGATCATTGTCTAGCTGAGCAGCTGTGCTTGTCTTTCCTTTCACCTCTCATCTCAATATGTCTAATTTTATGTATTTGTAAGTATAACAGAAGTAGAGCTCCCCTGTCCTGTTCCCTGTCCTTCCGTGTAGCTGAAGCATCTGTATGCACTTACTGAGAAGTGAGCATAATTAAGACTGGGTAAAAAAGGACTGGATGTCTGGAGGAGACCTGCAAGTTTTGCATGACTCCTAAGGAGTGTCAGTTTGTAGCAGCGTTGCTAAGTCGCAGAGTTCTTGCTGTTCAGTGTTACCTGAGGTTGAAATTAAAAGGCTATAAGACATACCACTAAAGAGTTCTTTGAATTGAAAATGTGCTACTAATTTGGCCACTCCTTCGTAATCAAGAAATGAGGCGTGTAAAATATTATTTTAAGCTTCTTTTTCTTGCTAATGCTGGTCTTATTCACTGTTCTTCTGTTGGTAAGGGTTTCTCTTTTTCAGCTTGCTTTTTTTTTTTTGTCAGAAAGCACTCTGTAACTTGATGTATGTATGCTTTAAACAGATATTATTACCAAAGAGGAATACTGGCTAAAGTAGAAGGTCAGCGCCTAGTGTATCAGTTTAAGGAAATGCCAAAAGATCTCGTCTACATAGATGATGAAGATGCAAGTCCTAGCACTGAAACATCAGATTCAAGTTTGCTCTCAACTCCTGCGGCCAGTAGAAACCAGTCGAGCAGATCTAGAGCGTCTGCAAACACAGGAACAAAGGGAGGATCCACCACAGTTCTAAAAACAGGAAATTCAAAGCCTGCTAAGCTTAAGGAGCACGTAGAAGTTGTACAGCAGCAGACACCTGGCTTGACTTCAGAAGTTTTGAGGACAATGCAGTCTACACAGCCAGTACATCCCACTCAGCTTTTTCGGACAGTTCACGTAATGCAGCCATTGCATACCCTCACAGAAGGACACGCAGCTGTAACCAGTAACGTTCCAGATGAAACATTAAGTCCCTCAGTTCAGAATATAAGGTAAGAAAATGTAAATTAATGTATGAATAATAATAGCTTCATCGGGTGGTGAGTAGGTAGAGTATGTTCTTTATTGTACTTTAAAAAGCTTGCTCCTGTCCTGGATTTCAGTGAAAGGGTGACCCTGGGAATTAATTGGGAGTTTCTACAGCACTCTTGAATGTCCGCACTCCTAAGCTCTGTCGTTGGCAAAGGGAAGCACTTATTTCCTCCAGGTTAGGCCTGGTGCAAATCCAATAAAGAGAAAAAATATACAAGTTCTATTTAAAATTTTCTATTGTTGGTTCTGTCTTGCAGCAGAGAGAGTATTTTCATGGCTCTGGTTTTTCACTGTTCGGTGTCTTTGCTTTTGAATTACGTGTGGTATGATTACAATAATCCATCAGAAAGATTTGCCTTCTTCCTTCTTAATTCTTTGTATTATAAATGTTGTCATCTCTTTCATCTTTTCTATTGTCCCCACTTAAAAGGGGAAAGCTCAGTTACGTACTTCAGCATTTTATTGCTGCTAAAAGAGCTTGTTCTTCTCCCCTTCATGGAACACTGAAATTGCATGTCGTAATTCTGGACCTTCGTTGTTTCACAAAAGCCTCAGGATATATCAGGAGCTGCACATTTTTAATGAATTACACGCATTAGTTGTTGTTTGTTGTTCTTTTTTCCACTTGAGATTTGTGTTGTTAGAGTTGCTGTTTGAATGGTTATCATTTTATACTACAAAAAGTCAATAATGTTTTTTCCTGCTCCCTTCCTGTGTTATTTCCTTTGAAAATTGCATCCAGAGCCACCGGTAGATCTGTGAGTATCTGGGGTTAACCACAGAATGTTGTCAGATGGAAATAACTAATGATGTTAATGAGATCAAATAATTGTTTAGCTTCGAACAAATACCTTTAGCTCTTTCATCTCTGCTACTGGAGACTGTAAAAGCCGGTCAGTTATTAGAACTGCATTTGTAAATGAAAGGACAACACAAGACTTCAGCTTCAATCAAGAAATATGTGTGTAATAAACTCTCTTATTTCTTTGAGGTTAAAAAAAGAAAAAAAAGCCTGGTGAATTGGTGTTTTTTCCTTGAAAACTAGGAAATGGTTTTCGTTCACGTTGCAGTGCGAAAAATTCACACTGAAAAGTGAAATTCATTGCTTCATAAAGGTTATAAGGGAATAAATATATTGAGCAATGTAATTACTGATAAGGGCTGTAAAATGGACTGGAAGGAGTCGTCGTTTTTAAGTAAGCAGTATCTGTTTTCATTTGTTTTCTACTGCGGAAATCAAATTGTGTTTCGCTTATAATTCTAATCAACTAAAATTAGCCCAAGAAAGGAAAGGTTGCGTGTGATCAGATGCTTAGGTGGAAGTCACTCTCTAATTATGAAGAATTTGACCAAAAAAAAAAAAAAGTTTTGAAATTCCTTTGGGAAAACAAAAATCTGTGTCAGTGTGATGTGTGCACTTAAATTTTAAAGCCTAGGAACGGAGCTGCACAAGGCTGTAATTTCAAGGCTGATGAAGGATTTAATTATCTGCAAGTTGTAAAAACGTAGGTAGGTAACTAGTAGTTAAAGGAGATGAGTACAGGCATTACTGAAGCTACGCAGTACCATTTAAGTTGGGAGAAAATTGCTATTAAACATCAGTAGGGTAGAGAGTGTGGCAGTTTGCAGAGTTAAATAGCTCTGGGCTACATCTGTGTTGGATTATCCATCAAAAACAATTCCAACTGGATGGACTGTTATGTAGATACTGCTATTTATGTAGTTACATGGATAGCTAAAAAAAATGATAGCAACAAACAGAATGAAGACATTTAGACCCAGTTAGATAGGCAGGCAAGCGTTCTTAAGATTTGGAAAGCTGCAGAATGATGTGATTGCAATCTATTGCATTACAGCACTTCACAGTGAGTTTTTGGGCAGTAAGCAAAAGGCCATGGGGGAAGGTAGTAGATGATGCATGTGTGAAGTTTGAATGAAATAAAAGCTGTGGAATCCTTAGAGTTTTGTATCACTTCAGTTGTGTTTCTGCTGTGTTGATAGCTTTTTTCCATAAGTCCTTCAGTTATGTGTTTCCTAGCCACGATGACAGTTTCTCAGTTGAAGGGGGGAGGGGGTGAAGAGACCCATTGACTGGATCTTTCCAGTGCAATTAAATTACTGAATGTTACAGAAATATTGTTCATTAGGAATGCAAGAATGCAAACATGCAAAGGTGTTTAAGCAGTGAGACTGAAAAATAAGAAATTGTTTTTGTCCACGCTTATAGCCAGGATAAACCAAGGTGCTGATAAGTCCAGGCTCCAAAAATGCAGTCTGTAACTTAAATTTTTGCTCAGTTTCAGACTTATATTTTTGTTTAGTTTCAAACTGCAAACTTAAAAATCATTTGGCCAGATGGAAAGGCATATTAAAAAATTTAGGAGGTGATATATTAGGCTTTGTTTTATTGTAAAATTACAGAGTAACTATCTTTTGTTTGCGCATGCAACCGTAAACCTCTGGCAGTTGAATGTGTTTGTGTACATGTTCTGAAGAGCTTCAGTGGACCTACCATGAGGGGCAGGATGATATTTAAGAGTTCAAGATCTTGAGTGGAAGCAGCAAAGCAAAAAGTAGGATTGCTACCCTGGACTTCAGGAGAGCCAACTTTGATCTCCTGTGGGACCTACTTGGAGCTATCCCGTGGGCTAGGGTGTTGGAAGGGAAGGGGGCCTGTGAGAGCTGGTCGGCATTTAAGCAGCTCTTCTTCCAAGCTCAGGATCGGTGCATCCCTTGAGCAAGAAATCAGGAAAGGGTGGCGGAAGACCTGTGTGGATGAGCAAGGAGCTCGTGCGCAAACTCAAAGGAAAGAAGGCCCATGAAATGTGGAAAAAGGGTCTGACCACTTGGGAAGAATATGGATATGTTGTCAGGGCCTGCAGGGATGCGATGAGGAAGGCTAAGGCCTGCCTGGAATTGAATATGACAAATGTGATGAAGGATAATAAAAGAGACTTTTTAAAGTATGTTAACAGTAAAAGGAAGACTAGGGAGAATGTGGCTCCCCTGCTAAATGAGGGGTGTGTGTTCTGGTAACACGGGATGCTGAGAAGGCATTGCCTTCTTTGCTTCTGTCTTCAGTGAAAAAGCTTTCCTTTGGGAATCCCAGACCCTGGAGGTTAGTGAGAGGATCTGGGGAATGGAAGACCTCCCTTTAGTCAGGGAAGAGGTGCTCCGAGAGCGCGTAGGCAACATCAATGTTCACAAACCCATGGGACCCGATGGGATGCATCCACGGGTGCTGAGGGAGCTGGCAGAGGTGATTGCTGAACCGCTTTCTGTCATCTTTGAGAGGTTTTGGAGGACGGGGGAGGTGCCTGAAGACTGGAGGATAGCCAATGTCACTCTGCTCTTCAAAAAGGGCAAGAAGGAAGATCCAGGTAATTACAGGCCAGTCAGCCTCACCTCTGTCCCTGGAAGGATGATGGAACAGCTTGTACTGGATGTCATCTCCAGACAACTGGAAGAAGAGGAGGTTATCAGGAGTAGTCAGCATGGGTTCACCAGGGGGAGGTCATGCTTTACCAACTTGGTGGCCTTCTATGATGTTGTCTCTGGCTGGGTGGATGGGGGGAGAGCAGTGGATGTAGTCTACCTGGATTTCAGCAAGGCATTTGATACTGTCCCCCACGACATCCTTATAACAAAGCTGAGGAAGTGTGGGATAGATGAGTGGACAGTGAGGTGGGTTGAGAACTGGCTGACTGGCAGAGCACAGAGGGTCGTTGTTGGTGGTGCAGAGTCCGGTTGGAGGCCTGTAACCAGCGGTGTTCCTCAGGGGTCTGTGCTGGGTCCGGTCTTGTTCAACATCTTCATCAATGACCTTGATGAGGGGACAGTGGCCACCCTCAGCAAGTTTGCTGATGATACGAAGTTGGGAGGATTGGCTGACATGCCTGAAGGCTGTGCTGCCATTCAGCGAGACCTGGACAGGCTGGAGAGCTGGGCAGAAAAAAAACGGATGAGGTTTAACAAAAGCAAGTGTAGAGTCTTGCATCTGGGGAGGAATAATTGCATGCACCAGTACAGGTTGGGGGATGAGCTGCTGGAGAGGAGCTCTGTGGAGAGGGACCTGGGTGTCCTGGTGGATGACAAGTTGGCCATGAGCCAGCAGTGTGCCCTTGTGGCCAAGAGGGCCAGTGGCATCCTGGGGTGCATTAAAAAGAGCGTGGCCAGCAGGTCGAGGGAGGTGATCCTCCCCCCTCTACTCTGCCCTGGTGAGGCTTCATCTGGAGTACTGCGTCCAGTTCTGGGCTCCCCAGTACAAAAAAGACAGGGATCTCTTGGAAAGAGTCCAGCGGAGGGCCACAGAGATGGTGAAGGGCCTGGAGCATCTCTCCTATGAGGAAAGGCTGAGTGAAATGGGTCTGTTCAGCATTGAGAAAAGAAGACTGAGAGGGGACCTGATCCAGGTCTATAAATATCTAAGGTGTGGGGAGCAGAGTGGCGAGGCCAGACTGTTTTCAGCAAGGTGTGGAGACAGGACAAGGGGAAATGGACAGAAACTGGAGCACAGGAAGTTCCACACAAATGTGCACAAGAACTTCTTTCCAGTGAGGTGACGGAGCACTGGAACAGGCTGCCCAGGGAGGTGGTGGAGTCTCTTTCTCTGGAGATGTTCAAGACCTGCCTGGATGCCTACCTGTGCAACCTGGTGTAGGGAACCTGCTTTGGCAGGGGGGTTGGACTCGGTGATCTCTGGAGGTCCCTTCCAACCCCTACAATTCTGTGATTCCGTGATGGGTCTGCTTGATTTAAAATGCACAGCACAAGTGAGCACCATTGTAAAAAAGGGGGCAGACAAACCTTGTGATGTATGCATACTGCTTATAGGAAAGTGCTTGGAGTCACTTTACTGTCAATTTACAAGGAAACTGGAGGAGCAATAGCAGCAGCCACTGCTTTGTGCTTTTTGGAGGGTGAGGCACATGGACAGTTGTGGTCCTCGTGGGAGAACAGGAGAGCAAGCTTGGGAATGTTCCCCAGGAGCTTTTCCTGATTAGTGGTCAGGCTCTGCTGTGAGACTCAAACATCTTGGGCCCATATAATTTGTCTCCTGTAATGTAGCCTCCAGAGTTTTATTCATATGAACGCTCTTTTCTTCATTTAAATAAATGTTCTTCCCTCTGCAGCAATTTGCTTCTGTCATGTTGGGTAGGGAAACAAAATTTATGATTAACCACATACTGTAGAGAATATATTGAGGGCTTTTGAGGTTAAAACAATTGGCTTCTTAACAAGTAACCATACCCTTCAGAGAAGAAGTCTGAACATGCATCTTCTCTGGTAAGGGACTTGTTAAAAGAATTATGTTTGAAGAATGCTGTGCAGGATTTGCGTCCTCATCCCTCTGTGTGCCAGCTGGCATTGCCTGTCACAGAGCTGGCAGAGCAGGGCAGCAAGTCCCCAGGGCTGCTGTGTATTTCTGAAAGAAATTGGAAGGCCAATGAAGCAAGCAGGTTCTTTGTGGGATGCAGGCAGTGCCTTCGTTTACAGCTGCTCAGAGCTCTTGTGGAGTTCTGTGTAATTTGAGCACAGAAAGGCTACGAAGTAGTGCTAACTCAAGCTTGGAAGATAGGGTCAGGTTTTGCAAACGAGGTTTTCCTGATCAGGATGGACACTGAGTATCTCAGATAAGAATATTTAACATTACAAACTCGCAGCTCTTCTGCTTTTCTTGGTGGATGCAAGTGCAGTTACAGAAGCTTCCAGTTGTGTCGCTGGGAACTGAGTTTGGCACCACACGTTTCCAGTGACAAGATGAAAAATAAAATGCCTCTCTGGATGAGCATTCTGTTTCCAAACTTTTCCAGTGACCTGGCTTTTGAAGGCAGAAGAAAGGCTCTCTGAATGTTGTGCTTGTAGAATTGCTCTGTTTAAAACTGAGTAACTCGCACAGGTTGTTTGTTTTGCAGGGATGTGTTATTGGAGGAATTTTTAGCTTGGAATTTAGTGGCACTAAAGCAGGCTTAGGATTCAACTTCACCTTCATAGGGTTGTTCTGAGTGTAAAGAGCATTCTGCTGCTACTCCAAAAGCTGTATGTCTCCTGAAAGACTGAGTCCTTACCTTCTCTGCATAGTCTAGGACATCATGAGGGCTATAAGGCACCTTGGTTTGAGCCGTTGAATTGCACTTCTATATGACTGTGGCTGTAAACAGATACACATTTCCATCTACCTTTAATCTAGCATAGCAGTGATTTAAGGTGGGGTGTCTTCTATGTAGTGAAGAGAGGTTGTTTCATTACTAACAGTTCAGAGAGGATTCAAGTTGTCTTTGTGATAGCTTGGGCAGAGCGTGTTAGAAGACCAGTGTCCTGACTCTGTTCTGTAACTTGGGGAAAAGCTAATACAGACCACAGAGGATCAGTGGGATACGGTCTGTGTGTTCCCTTCTGAACTGGAGCACTGCTGCTACAGGATGAGTCAGGCACAGCTTTCATCTTGACCTTTTGCTAACCTTTGGGGTAGAAAATGTTGCAGTAATTCATCCTGAAGGTGACACAAGCACAGACCACAGTGGCAAGATCCTTATTCAAGAGGAGGAGGAAGTAGCTGAAGGGGAATTGTGTTTTTTCTGGCTGTGAGCATGCTGTATAAGAACAGTGATGAAGCCATCAATATGCCAACACGGTGGATTGTCCCGATAAGCAGAGGGAATTACCTTTGAAAGTCATGTCTACGCCAGGCAAACACATGCTTGGTGCTATTGTTCCGTAGTCTGTTTCTGTGTCCAGGCTGTGATGTAAACTAACTATTGTTGATCTGACTTGCAGCTATGCTGATGCTGATAAAATACACAGATTGGTCTCGCACGAACTTTTGAACACAGCAAATGCAATCATGGCTGCTAATCAAACAAAATGTTTTTGTTATCTTGTCTCATCTATAGATGTTAACTTGTATAAATTGTGCAGTGAATGTCACTGTTACGTTCTCTAATAGTACTTTGCATCCTATCTTTATTCAGTGTGCTCGAGCTAACCATAGAGGCACAGAGAGGCAGTTTGGCAACACCTTGCTGAGATTTGTCTTCACAGTCTGCATTCCTGTAATCAATCCTTTTCCCCAAATAAGAATGCAATTCAAATCTGCATGTCAGCTACTGTTATAGCCCACCAATCTTTTGCAATTCTTAGAGGTATGCAGAATCAAAACCATCACAAGTGTCAACACTTGGTAAAAAGTTTGCTAGAGGTCTGGTATTTGATGGGAAACATGAGAAAAGGGATGTGATAACTGAAAACATCTCCTGCAATTGTGTGGGAGGCCTTTCTTTGTTTAACCAAAGTCAGTGCACATGCTTTGCCTCTATTTGCAGTTGGATTGAATGTCTATAGGAAACCCATTTAGTTTAGAGGGCAGAATATTTTTATAATAGAGTCAACATGGCAAAGACTTTGGTTATCGCTTTCCACTTTGATTTGAATTTCCTGCAGCTGAGAAGACTTAATAAAATTTCTGTTACGATTCCTGTGGTAGAAGGAAGAAGGCTGCTTATGTCAGATGGGACTTAAAAGGTCACCTCAACTAATTTTGTTTCAGCACAATGAGAAGCTGTCTGCAGAAGCTCTTCTTACGTGTATTTGGCACTGTCAAAAGAGGTGGAGTTGCTACAGGTTTCTGGTAGTGGGAACATTTCTGAATTTTAATTCAGTTGAGTTAGGTCCTCTGCCCTCATGATGTAACAGATTGCCTTGTCCAGACAAAGAGCTAGACAAGAACAGGCAAGCTCTGCCCTCCTTCAGGAGAAGGATCTGTAATTATGTGAAGGATCTACATTAAGACATCAGGTACCTTATTACCTCTCATGGACTTCTGTACCTTGATTGGTGAGCGGCTCCCATCTGCACAGCACTGGAAGAAGGCCAGTGGCTACGTCTGAGATGCTTTGGGATGAGGTATTTATAAGGCTCTTTGACTATCATATAACTGAGTGCAGCTGCAGAAGGCTTTGCACGAAGGTAGTGCTCCTGAATTGATTTGGCCAAGGTTGCCTGTATTCACGTAGAAGAGATTGCCTCTTGGCTCAGGCACTTGAAGTGGTTCTAACAAGCACACCGCACCCCTTTGCCTCCCTCCTCTTCCTAGGCTGATTGAATGAGTTGTTTGTAACCAGTGAGTTGAACAAATGAGGAAAGTCCCTGGAAATTGGCCCATTTATCTCAAGGCCATCGTTCCCCCTATATCCATCCGTACACTGAGTAATATGTATGCTAGGAAGGGAATTCTTTTCTTGCTTCTTACTTCTGTGCATTTCTTAATGTTGCCTTGTTTCATTTTTTTTTTGTTGTACTGTGAAATACTTTGTTTAGCTTGGCTTGTAGCTTCAGTTTTGTTTCGTATCTTCTTTCTTTCTCCATTTCATATATTTTTTTCATAAATTACCATGAATAAACTTGTTTTTCCTTCTTGTCATTTAGTGTTTGCTTTTTTCGCTGTTCAGCCCTTGATAATCTAATGTGATCTTGCACAACTCCAGACTGTTACCAGTACCAAATGAACCAAGAGGTAGATTCTCATTTTCAACCCGGCTAAAATGACTTCAGCATGCTGAGAAAATGCTTTGTTTCTGTCATTTCACAGCTGTTGTTCCTAGTGCTTTGCAGAATACCCCCAGCATTGGTTAGATCCAGTTCCCTGTTTTTGAGGTCATCCTTTGCAACCAGTTAACAGTTGGACCCCTTTATTTCAACTATTTTATTTCTACTGTTTTGCTTCAAAAGAAAACAGCTTAAGAACAAGGAAGTAGCTCCAAAGCACTACTTGCATGGTACACCAGCACAGGCTCCCAGCATGAGCTGCTGCTTTTCAAAGTTGTAACTGCTGATTTGACTGTAAGAGTACTTAACAGGCTCACATAGGTTGCATCATGGATTAAGAAGCTGGTATGGTATCCATGGTGTTAGTCAAATACTTTCAGTGTTTTTCTGATGGCAAATACCAGTTCTTAACAGTTCCGCCTGCATTGCTGCTTCCTCTAGACCTTGATGGATTTTTATTTATGTGACATTTTGATTTTGCTGCAAGCTTGTATAACTTTGGTAGTTTAGATAAAGAAGGCAGTGGGTGCCCTCCTCCTGTTACTGCTTCTGACGTGGATATTTCTGATTTTTTTTTTTCCTGTCATGCTTCCAGGGGAATTAATTAAAATAGCACTGTGGCCCTCTGCAGACATGGTGAACCTTAATGATGTAGTTCCGAGCCTTGTGTTTTAAGCTCAGTTGCATGCATTTGCTGCATGGAACCACATAGGAAAGAAAGAAAATATCACTTTGGTTGGGTGCTTCATCTCCTAGCCAGCCCCTTTTCATTAGCATCTTCTTTGGCTTGTCTCCAGTTGTACGAAACAGGAGCTTAAGATTGGGCTTATTGACTGCCCCTCTGCACTCCAGTGTCAGTAACATTGATTTTAGTGCCCTGCATATGTAGTCTGTGTGATGAGACGTGCATGGGAGCCTTGTGGGCTACCATTTGTTTTTATTCTGCTATAGCAGCAGTCCTGGCTACTTCTAACTTCCTCATCATTTTTTGAGGAAGAGAAAGCTACAGTTAGAGATTTTCTTTCTTTTATTTATGAAGCCACACAGGAGGTGGGGAGAGGCTGGTCTGCAGCAGGGTGCTAAGGGAAGAGTGAAATGCACTGAGCCTGTTACCAGCTGCGTTACTGGAGCTGCTCTTGCTGGGGGCACCCTTTGGAGCCTTTCCCAGAGGGCTGAGATGAGGGGGACCTGGGAAGTCCTCTGCAGATGTTCCTTCACTTGCCTCTGCTGCTGTGCTGAGGAAGTGCAGCTCCACATGCAGCTGGAATAGCAAACAGTAGTGTCTCAAGCAGTGCTATCTGCAGCCTGTAGTTTCAGCATCCCAGAGGTCCAGCCTGTTCTGGTGAGCTCTTGTTTATAACTGTGATAGTTAGAACATTGTTTTAAACTGAATACACTCGGCCTGATCTGACAGGTCAGTGGCTAAATGCTGCAAAGAAGGATTTCATAGAGCTGTAAACAAAAAAAAAAAGGCACTACATGGGCAGAAGGGCTACAGAAAGGAGGATATTCCATGGTGTTTGTAGGTGTTTATCTACAGCATAGCGTGTTGTTAACGGATGTGAAAGTACAAATGTTGAAAGTGTGTTTTTCAATCTAAAGTGATTGCAGCAGAGGTAGAAATAAGCTAGGAGGTGGTTATTTTTGCTTTCAGTCTGTGTCAGGTATGTTCCAGAAAAGACAGATAAGATTAAAGGGGAGGAGAACATGCAGGAGAAAACATTGAAGAGCAGCAGGAATGTTGGAACTTTGCAGGACAAGCAAAAGAAAGAAAAAAAAATGGTTGAAGGCAGAATGGTGGATTGGAACAAGTTGTGGTTGGATTTCAAAGCAATTATACCCTCAGCTTCCTTATTCCCTCCCTTCACTGGAAATTATTTGCTTCACAGGGAGCGTGTTGTGGCTTTTAGATATGTTTTGGATTTTTTAAACCCAGGTATGTTGCATGACTGAAGTGTGTGTGTGTTTCAGCCACGTCTCTAAATCATCATTTCCCACTGAAGTGTTTGTACACGTCGGTGATATTGCTGTTCATCATCTGACTTTGCTCTCAGCATAAATACGGAAAGCAATGCGGCACACAGGTCTGTCAGCCTGAAAACTGATGGAAGGATTCCCAATTTAAACTTATATTTTGGAAGCAAATTTTGTTCAGCTGCTTTAACCAGGAGTACACGAGTCTGGCAGGCAGTGAGCTGTGTGTCCTTGGAGTCTGAGGAGATCCTGATGAGCATCACCATTGCAGTGTAAATAATTCTGCATATAAGTGAGCACACAGAAGGAGGTTAGGAGAACTGAGGGCTGACTTATGGATCGTTTGGATACACACTGGGTACTGTGTGAAATTGATGGCAGAGGTATGTTCAGTCGTGCTTGTGATGTTGATGCTGGAGAAAGAGATCCTGGATACAGTTTCCAAGTTTTCTCATGACCTACCAGCAATCTCAGAGGCAGGCTGTGCAGTTCAGTTATGGTTGTATCACACATACAAGATCCCTTCACTTTGGCAATTGTGTCGGTGAATTCAGGGGTCAAAACCATTTTTTCTTCTAGTAGGAAAGTGACTGTTTCCTTTTTGCAGTCCTTAGAGAAATGAAATGTTTCTGATGTCGAGTGATTTTTCAACAGTTAATCTGTATTCTTAAGAACTCCTCACAGACGTGTTCTGACCCTGTAATCTTTTCTAATCTTACTAGGACTTTACAGACTCCAACCCAAGTTCCAGTGGTTGTTTCTCCTGGAAATCAGCAGCTGCATACTGTAACACTCCAGACGGTGCCTCTTACTACAGTGATAGCCAGCACAGATCCAGCCTCAGCAGCAACGCCCCAAAAATTTATTTTACAAGCCATTCCTACTTCACAGCCCATGACAGTTCTTAAAGAAAATGTCATGCTACAGTCTCAGAAGCCAGTTTCACCTCCTTCCTCCATTGTGCTGAGCCCAGCACAAGTTCAGCAGGTTCTCACCAGCAGCGTGCAGACAATTTGCAATGGAACAGTTAATGTGTCTTCATCTCCATCCTTCACTGCCACCACCCCAGTGGTAACTTTTTCTCCCAGCAGTTCACAGGTGGTTGCTCATCCATCTGGCACAGTGATCACTTCAGTTATTAAAGCAACAGAAGCTAAACAGATTGGGGTACAAGGAGTGCTAAAAGAAGATGACGGTGACAAATTAGATGATGCTGAGCAGTCAGAGCAGAGATTCCAGCAGCAGCCGTTTGTGATGGTAGTATCCAGTTCAAATAGTTTCCCATCTAACATACAAGCAAAGCAAGAAAATGAGCCATTGGAACCCAGTTCATATTAATAAGTTAAAAAAAAAAAAAAAAAGACCCTGTGGATGATTATTTTCATAAATGTGATGGGACCTTTTCAGTTTTGTATATATATATAATTTGATTCAGAAGCAAGACGTTAAAAAAGCTACTTAATTTCTGCATTTAATTGTTAGAATTCATGCTTTAGAACAGATTTTGATTTTCTGTTAATTGCTAAATGTTATCTTAATTAAAACTGCGCATTACTTAATGTTCCAAAATACAGGCATGAAGAAACGTGCTTTTTATGTTATGAAGACGTTATTTTGAGGTCGTTGGCCAAAGTTCCAAACTTCTTTCTTGCTGTATGTTTTCAGTCTGTTGCTGATTTACATTGCAATAGGATTATTATAACCTTTTTCTGTTTAATCTGTATGTGTATCACTTAGCTTTTGAAGCAACAGTTACTTTCCATTGGACGTTTTCATTCCATGTGTATGAATGTTTATGAATATCTTTCATACCAGTGAATTACATCCACTTTACATGTTGATAACCAGATCTCCTCTTGTATTTTTTTGCAGCACAAGCTCTTGTGTGTGCAAAATGGAATATACACTCCTATTGAGAGTACACAAAACATTTATTTCAGTAATGGACAATGCCATGTCAATATTTTATAAGAAAACATCAGATATATTTAATTACAGAAGCTAACAGCATCACTACAGGTGCAAAAGTTTCATTCCATTTTGTGACTATGAAGCTTAACAATCTTGCTTTCTACTTCAAATTATTTTGTAGGGAGGAGGGAGAAAAAATATATACAATTTATGCAGATATTCTGAGATTAATACTGCTAAGAGTTCTTTTTGATTGTAAATAATGTACATTCAATAAGGAAGTTTTTTCAGCTAATTTGTTTCCATACAAATTTTTGATAGAAGAAAATAAGATCATTATGTTTAGAGGTTTAATATTATATGTATTCATATTACAGAGTGAATTTGTATTTAAAGACAAATTTTTAAGTGATGGAGCCCTCTGAACCTTTGGTTCTTGTCTTTTGTATTTTTAATTGGTTTATTATGAAAATAAATCAAATGGAAAAACATTTTTTTTTCTGTACTTATTCTGAAACGCTTTTGGATTATTACAGTGTTTTGATGATCGTTGTGTGCATAACCAAAATACACTGAGAAATAGGACAACATGATGAATCGACGTGTGTCTGTGGTGGGACATGAGCAAATGAGCAATTCATGAATCACTTTGAACAGACTGGAACACACCCTGTGTGCTGCGGGCATGTGATGACATGGTGTCCTCTGAAACAGGGCTCAAATGAAAGCTGAGCCATGTCTGAGAAGTGGCCTTAAACTCCTCCTTTTCTGTCGCTTCCTAATATGTTATCAACAGCCCCAAATTTTCATTGCAATTTTGGGATGTCATTTAGCTCAGAGAGCCTAATGGCTTGTGTATTGGCTGTTGGCTCAAACTACTGTCAAAGCCTGGCTGTATTTCAACAGAAGGCGGATTAAAAATAAGTATGGTGAATCATAGAATCATAGAATCACCAAGGTTGGAAAAGACCTAAAAGATCACCCAGTCCAACCGTTCACCTATTCCCAATAGCTGCCACTAAACCATGTCCCTCAACACAACATCCAGCCTTTCCTTGAACACCCCCAGGCTCGGTGACTCCACCACCTCCCTGGGCAGTCCATTCCAGTGCCTGACCACCCTTTCTGAAAAGTAATACTTCCTAATGTCCAGCCTGAATCTCCCCTGCCGTAGCTTGAAGCCATTCCCCCTGGTCCTATCACTAATGACACGAGAGAAGAGGCCAACCCCCAGCTCACTACAACCTCCCTTCAGGAAGTTATAGAGAGCAATGAGGTCTCCCCTGAGCCTCCTCTTCTCCAGGCTGAACATTCCCAGCTCCTTCAGCCTCTCCTCATATGGCCTGTGTTCCAGACCCCTCACCAGCTTTGTTGCCCTCCTTTGAACACGTTCCAGGGCCTCAATGTCTTTCTTGCAGTGAGGGGCCCAAAACTGGACACAGTACTTGAGGTGCGGCCTCACTAGTGCTGAATATAGGGGAACAATCACCTCTCTGCTCCTGCTTGCAACACTGTTTCTGATGCAAACCAGGATGCCATTGGCCTTCTTGGCCACCTGGGCACACTGTCGGCTCATGTTCAGCCGAGCATCAATCAATACCCCCAGGTCCATTTCCTCTACGCAGTTCTCCAGCCACACCGCCCCAAGCCTGTAGCGTCACCTGGGGTTGTTGTAGTGAGATGCATAGGGTATAAAAATTAAAGGAAATATTCTATAAATGTACGTAGGAGACGTAGCAATTGTCTCACAGGGTTAATTTTAAATACATTGGTATAGAAAAACTAATGTTGTCAGTGGAGGTGACTTGAATGGTGACAGATCTTAGCCTAGATAGATGGAGGTAATCGAAACTATCTCACAAGCACTTCTCAGCCACAGCAGCCCTGTTTGGCAGTTGAAGCTGCCTCGCTTAGTTCAATGCATGGCTCTTTCCCCTGCCTTCCATGTGGTTATGTTTTGACCTGCAAACCCACAGACGTAATCCCGTTTTCGGGAAGGCCGACCATACCCAAACTGGCTGCTGACGCCAGCTGACTGCTGGAGGTTTGTCTGGCAGCACTCCCTGCAGCTGGGCCCTGCTGGCACCGTTACCGGAACATGAGTAAGCACTGTGAAGTACATCTCTCACAGCTCTCATCCTGAGGACTTTCTATTTCAGACTGACGAAATCCCTGGGAGGGGCAGGCTCGCCTTTTCATCAGGCTAAGAAGTAGGGATGGTTTTCTGCAGTATAAGGCCCTTTGTAGTTCTGGGAAGCCTGAGGTGAGGATACCTGCGGCGGTGAAGGCTTTGACTGACGGAGGCGGTGCAGCCACATCCCCAGAGGGGTCCGGGACGAGACCAGCGGGCACAGTGGGGCTGCTGGATTATTGGCATATACAGATACATGAAAAAACACAGCACAAGGTTAATAACAGCTTTGTCGGCAAAACTTTACGTCACACAAAGGAAAAAAAAAAAAAAAAAACGATTTTATTAACTCAGTCGGTGGGCTGGAAGCAAAACCCCGACGCACCACCACCCGCCACAGGGCAGCCAACTCCCTCACAGCACCCGCCCCGCGCATGCGCCCCGCGCTGCCCTCCCTCTCGTGCGCCGCTCTATCCCGGCGGTCCTCCAACTCTATGGAAGGGGCGGGAAGGGCGCTTGCCTCTCTAGCGATGGCCGCCCCGGCCCGTCACGCGGAGGGCGGGAGGAGCCTGCGGGGCCGCTCGGTCCCGGCGCATCCCGTCAGGCCACGCGCGCGCGGCTGCGGCCTTGGAGCGTGCTGCGCGGGCGCCGCGGCGGCTCCAGAAGTTTCTTGGGGACGGCGGGCGGTATGGCGGCGGCGGCCGCAGAAACGGCAGCGCGGTGAGCGCCGCGTTCCTTCTTCCCTACCCGCGCGTCCCCGCTTCGCCGCCTCACGGCGTTGTGTTTCTTCGGCAGGTTCTCGGACGCGGATATCGACCGAGATCCGACGGCGGCGGCGCGGGTGAGCAGCGGGACGGTGGAGGGCTGTGGGAGGGACTGTGGGCCCTCACGGGCAGCGCTGTGTGCAGGGGGTGGATCGCCACGCTCCTCACAGTGGGCTGCCCTTTGTGTTGGGCCTGACTCGATACGGGGCTCTTCCGTCACAGCACTCGTGCTGATTAAGGAAAAGCAGAAGTAAAAACCCCTCTCTGTGTGCCTTGTGGATGAAGCAGTTGTCACTTGCGGTTAAATAAACAAGCTTGTCAGAGAAAGGTATTCAGTGTGTTAGCCTTTATTCTGCCGGTGAGTCCCATAATGCAGCGTAGCGTTCTGATGACTTACCAGCTTGGAGTTGTACGTGGTGCACCAGGTTTGCTTGCTCTTGGAATCATAGAATGTCCTGGGTTGAAAAAGACCATGGTAATCATCTAGTTTCAACCCCCCCTGCTACGTGCAGGGTCGCCAACCACCAGACCAGGCTGTCCAGAGCCACATCCAGCCTGGCCTTGAATGCCTCCAGGGATGGGGCATCCACAGCCTCCTTGGGCAACTGGTCTTTCAGCTCATGTGGTTAATGTTCGTAATCTGGGTCTTGGCACCCTGTAAGTGGTGCTGTGTCCTGCCTGCACGCTTGACAGGACATGTCCAGTCAGCATGGCATTCCCATGGTGTTCTCACAGCTTGTGATTCCTTTAATTCCTGATGTGCATGCTTTGGCTTCCTGCTCCTGGGTCTGATACAACTGGGAGGTCATCATCTGTGTTTAAACAGTGAATTACGTGACTCTGGGCAGCCTGGTCTAGTGGTTGGCAATCCTGCACGTGGCAGGGGGTCAAAACTAGATGATCTTTGAGGTCCTTTTCAACCCAGGCCATTCTGTGACTCTTTTATGATTCTGTGATAAAGCCATGAACTTGTTAATGGCTTTTTATGTCACCTTAAAGAAGTACTCTGCTGTGGCTCTGCAGTGTAAGTAGTGGTGGCTTATGAGAGAATCAGAAGTGCCCGCTGAAACAAGCTGTCATGTCTTTGTTTTGGTGAAGTGCTCTGTCAAAAGGATGGTGATCCCCTTAAATTCAGGCACGAGTGAGACAGGAGGCTGAGAACACTTTTAATTCTTACCAGCTTTTACCATTATTGTAGTCATATATTTGTGGATTTACTTGATCACACGGTAAGGGCCTGGAGTGAAGGTAACTTGGTGGCGTCTATTTGAGTCTTTGGGAGGACAGGTCCTGAGCTTGTCTAAGTAACTGCAGCTGATGTCCACCATCTGGAATTCTTAGTGCCAGTCAGCTGCCCTTTGGCTGACTTCTCAAGTCGCTGTGCTGTATGATTTGTTTTGAGGAGAAGTGTCTCGGTAGCTGAACGAGATGTGGTGATTGACAAAAAAGCCAAGCAGTGTAAGTTCACCCAGCTGAAAATGCTTGCCTTTGCTTTCCATGAGTGAAGGCTAGTTCTGCAGCTTTTCCTCTGAGGAATCTGTTCCTGCACTGA
The DNA here is from genome assembly GCF_019238085.1 of Lagopus leucura. NCBI lineage: Eukaryota > Metazoa > Chordata > Aves > Galliformes > Phasianidae > Lagopus > Lagopus leucura. Next base: position 15,260,430 of record NW_024962262.1, read on the forward strand.
GTGCTGGTTTTGATCAGTGTTCCTGTTTTCAGAGCAGATCATGGGAGGTTACGTTTGGTCACAGAATGGGTTCTGCTTGTCAGGCACCTGTAGTGTTCAGTGTCAGACTCCTGCTTGGTTTTGAGGGTCAGAAGTTGTACTTCACTTCGTAGTGTTATGTGATCCTGTTGGGTTTCCTCATACTTCTCCTGTCTAGAGTATCTGTATACCATGAATATTTACATAATGATGTCTGTTCTTGAATGTATCCTTAAACTTAGGGGCCTGTCTGTACAGTTAAATCTAGCGTTGCTTTTTATTGTGCCTGTTTCTGCCTCCTGCTTCTTCAGAGACCTCTGAGGTTTTAGATTTTTGTGCTGTACTTGCACAGAGGTTTGTACGTTTTCCATGACACTGATGGAAGTACATTGGAAGAAGCTGTCGTGGCCATGTAGTTCCTAGATGGTGTAAGCGTATAAATGAAAGAGAGCAGGGTACCAGTCTGAATTAAAACAAGCCCTGCTGCTCCTCCTTTTTTCTCTGGCTTGGTGAGATTGAGTTCTAGCAGCTGTGTTGTATCAACGTTTATGCAGGCTTGAAGTCTGTATCTTAGCCACCCTCATGCTTGCCAAATTCTGAATAATGAATTCAGTGAAGTTAGCAAACATAGTAACTGTACAATGGTGACGTAGTGAATTAGATTCAGAAGACCTGCCTTTTGTTCTTGCGAAGACAAGAGCTTTGCTTTCTGCTAGTAGGAGAGCTGGAGACATTCTTTCCAAGTGTGTGTGCGTTGAGTCATTGTGCTTTCATTCTGTTATGCAAAAATAATAAACTCTTCTCTCAGAGAGTATGGTATAACTATTTCAGTCTGCATACCCAGTGATTTTCCTAGCAAGGAACTACTTCATGTTTTCCCGTTGTGCAACAGCGTATCCTGTGAGCCCTGTGCTGCCTGAGTCTTTTGTCCTTGTACTTTTCTTGCTCAGCATGCTTCAGAACAATCTCCCATTCTCAATAGTATCTTATAACATACAATTTAATCACATTACAATGCTTTGAACGTGTTATTCCTGCGCAGGCATATTGACTAACGTATATTGATTTCAAATCCCTGGTATTGCAGTGCTTCCCCATCAGAGTTGTGTACAAATCACCATATCACAGAATGGTTGAGGTTGGAAGGGACCACTTAGGGATCATTTAGTCTAAACAAAGCTCTGCTTCAAGCAGGGTCACCTGGAGCACATTGCCCAGGGTGTCACACACACAGCCAGGCATGACACACAGTAAGGGACATTTTTTCTCAGATGTGCTGAGAATTATAGGAAGGTTTTGGGAACGTACAGGATGACCTGTGCATTAGAATTCCTATTTAAGGCATTGATAATCCCTCCTCTGCAAGGAATGGGTATAACTGGCAGGTTCCTTGTACCCCAAGCTCTGATGTTTAAGCCTTATGGATGAAAACTGATCAGTAGGTGAACACTCAGGCTGGTCCAGGATATTTTTTCTGACATCTTATTGACGGAGCTCAGTAATATATCTTCATGGGGATTTCCGAAGTGCCATTTCATGTTTTTCTGTGTTTCTTCACAGGAACTGACAAGAGCTTTGGAAAAGAGTCCAGATGATGCTGAATATTATTGTCAACGAGCTTATGCCCATATTCTTCTACAGAACTACACTGGTAACATCTTCAGGCAACACTGACAGTCCTCTTACAAGTGTATTATGACACATTCTTTATAGAAGATGACACATCACTAATAACAAAGCTAATTACAAAACTTAGTTTGCTGGTTCTGCAGTTAGGACATGCTTGAAAGTTTTCCTCATCTTTATTTTGTATCTGCAAAACTTGCAGTGAATCTGATACTCTGCAATCCCAGTTTTCTGTTTGAGTTTAGCACAGTACTATCTTGGAACATTATTTTCAGTAGACTTCTTAGGCAGGTTTTAAGCTTTGTGTTGTAAGCTCTTCCAACCTTATGTGCTTTTTTTGGTAGACACTGAATCCAGCTGTGGTAGGAAGGTGATAATCTGCCACCCAGGTGTTATTTGGTTAACTGAACTAACTCAACAGTTAGCCCAAATTTCCTGTCAATAATCAAACAAAGTAAATAGATAAATGATGGTGATTCACAGTTGAGACCTAAGGATTTGACTAAATGAAAGTCACTGCTTCATCTTTTGTGGAGCTCTAGAGCTGCTTGAAGACTTTCTCAGGCTGTTATTCAGACAGTTTGATTTGTGTGCAGGCTAAGGAAGCTGAGGTAGTACTGATTATTTTTTTTGAGGTGTACTGAAAGACTTGCATTTCACTGCTTTTTCATCATGTTATAACAATCTTCACCTGTAAACTGACTTTCAACAGATGCAGTTGCAGATGCAAAGAAGTCCCTAGAGCTCAACCCCAGTAATGCTGTAGCACTTCTTAGGAAAGGGTATGTATCGTTTCTGGTGCTCTGACAGTGTTCTGGTGATCTTTAGGACAGTGATAGCATTTGGATTATTGCTCTGTGCAAACTTCTTGCAAGACTGTGAATGAGTAAATTCCATGCCATGCTGCTTGTAACTCCTTTGTAATAAAGCTGTGGTTATAAGATAAAATAGATCTTTTGGTGTGGTTTCTTGTTCCTTTGTTTTTTTTTTTTTTGGAGGGAGGGGTGATTATGTTAACATCCAACTGTTTAAAAAACAGATTTCATAGTTGATTTAAATTCCAGCACTTGGGGATATGGTAATCTTCAGAATGTGGATTAGATTAGAAAGTAATTGCAGTTTCCTTGTGGCTTTTTTCTTTCTTTGTGTCAGGTTAGGAGAATACCATATCAAAAACTATGCATCTGCTTTAGAGTCTTTCAAAGAGGGACAGAAGTTGGACAGTAAGTATTAAAATTTCTTGTGTGCACAGCACTCCTTCGCTAATAAGAAATGAAATTCTCTAACATCTTAACTGAAAGTAGAGACCACATTTGTTGTTGTTTTTTATTTTTCTTAAGGCTTAGGAACTAGGTGCCTGATTTGAGATATGTGGACCAGGTCTGGCTTTTGGAGACACTTGTGCAGTTGCTACATGGAAGTGTAAAACTGCTTAAAAATGCACGTGGAATTCTTAGCTGGCAGTGTGTAGTTTTCTTGCCTTACAAAAGGAGGGTGTTTCCCTGCTTCCCAGAAGTCTTGCAGGTAAATAATGGCAGTGGTGTGGCACTAATTGTCACAGGAAGGTTTCTGAACAGAGTTAGGTGTAGTTGGTATTTTTAGTGGTTAAACTACTGATGGGCTGGCCTTCAGAAGAGCCTGCAGCTTAGTGGGCATTCAGGCTGACAGAATGGATTTCAGCTCTCACTGCATGACAGAAGCGTGCGTGAGCTCTCTTTATCCTTAAAGTATATGACTTCCTTCTAGAAGCAGGAAAGAAATAGTTCAACGTGGAAAACTTTGGTAGAAAACCCTAGGAAGCATATAGCAAAATAATTTCTAAATGATTATAATTCCTTTATCTTTCCTTCTATTCTCCACATCAAGTAAAACTCACCTCATTCCATTCCCTTTTTCAACAGCAGAAGGAAATCTTAAAAGCATCTTGAAAGGTTACACAGAGCAAAGTGCACTACTCTGATAAGCATTGTCATCATCTGGGATCCTTCAGTTATATTATCCATAACAATGGCTGAGACTGAAAGCTTTAGCAAAGATGTAATTACCTTACCTCTCCCAAACAAGTGATCTGCTCCTCTGATTTTAAAGTGCAGTTTGATGGGAGCATAAGCTATTATGGTTCTTCCTGCCAAGTGATTGTACCCCCTGCCACTCTTATGCATTTGTGGAAAACTAAAGAAAAAAGCATATCCATAATACACATAAAGCCTGCCTGTTTGTTTGTCTTTGTTTCTCTGCTTGCCCGATTGAAATGTTTCTGAAGCTTCCCAGTGTTTCCTGATTGCTTCCTCCTCTGAAGCTTGCTTCTAATGTCTTCAGCATCACAAAATTCTGTGACCTGTTGTGAGATGAGGGGATTCTTGGAGCCTTTCTTTAAAACACAGATTTTTAGCTTCTGTGTTCTTCAACTTGCTGGCAAATTCATGCCAGTAACAGAATTGGCTTTTGACGTTCTGTGGAAACGTTTGATGGGTCCCAGGTGAAAATAATTGTGGACATAAGCATTTTGGCAAAACAGTTAACTTCTAGTTAAATGTAGCAAGCATAAAATGAGCAAAGCACAATGGGAAAATTAGCCACGTGTGACTAAGCTGGTGATAAAGAGAGAAGATGTGAGCTGCTGCTGCCAGATAGAGAATTGCTGCAGCAGGGAATTCTGTGCTGGCAAGGCTGGTTTCTTTGCCACACACAAGGGGGCAGAAGTACACCATTACATGCCTCTGTTCCTTGCTGATGGAAGGTCTGCTTTACGTCTTGGGAATGCTAAGGAACACTAAAGCTCACTTCTTGTGCTTATTGCTGCTCTGGGCCTGTCAGTGCTGCACTGTTCACCTACAGCAACAGATTAATAGGATGTGGTGTATTACTGAATGTGTAGAATTTTTCTTTCTTAGTTAGGAAGCAGGATCTCAGCCATGAGATTAGATGCATGGGGAGTTGTGGAGTTTGCTGATGTGCCTCATATTGAAAAAGCAATGTGATCTGCAACTCTTCAGCACATGGTGAGGGTTTAGGACAAATCCACATGAGAAATTTCCTTTTTGCTCTGGCCACCTGATTAATTTAGTAAAGATGGAACATGCCAACTTTGTAAAGAAAACGTCTTCTTGTGTGCAAGTGAAGACTAAGTTAGGCTTTCTGAACTGAAAGTTATTCATAATGTTGTTGCTAAGTTGTTGGAGTGAATAATTACTGAGAAGAAAAGAAGTTCTTCCTCAATTTATGGTGTGTTGGAATGCAGGAAAAGAGGCAGATCCAGGACAGCAGGGCAGATAACTGGATCTTTTTATTGCGTGGCAATCTTGTCATAGGCTGTAGTTAAAAAAGAGCATTCTTCAGTTGCTGCCAAGTGCACATTTGACTCTGTTTGCCTTTGCAGTGGGTGGCAGTTGTATAAGGCACACCTGAAAATGTATGCATGCTGAAAGGGTTGAGGTGAATACCTTTGTAGAACTGCAGTGGAGCCACATTTCATCTTGTGTGCATTTCTCCTGGAACGTCGTGTGGGTTTTCTTTAAGCCCTCTGCAGGGAGGTTGGTTGTGTGAAGTCCCTCAATGTGGATTCCAGCTGTTGTAGAAAGATAGAAGTTGAGCTGTGCTTAGTGTTTGGTCAGTAATGCTGCAGCTATTTATTTTGGATTTTTTTTGCATTCCTGACTGTGAAGGGTTTTTCTGGGAATTGTGCTGAAATGATGCACGCTCTGCTGCCTTTTTAGCTGTTTTCCAATGAATTCATTTCTCTGGAGAGCTTCTTCCTTGAATCCTCATGATCTTAACTCTGCTGTGCTTCTGATTTGTGCAGTGAAATTGGCACCTGCTTATTTCCAACGTCCCTGAAACTGTAGATGTGCATGTAAAGTATGTGTGAAACCACCAGGAGAAAATGCCTGGTGTTTGTGCAAACTCACACCCAACTGTGGGCTCTCCACAAAACAGAAGGGCCTTTTTTGATATTTCTCTGGAAAGGCAGCGTGTGATTGTTTGGGAAAAGTAATTTTGAGAGAAGGGAGAAGTGCTTAAATCAGTACTTCTTGCTCTCCGACACGTGGAGTTCAGTTGGAAAGCAATATCGTATATGGGTCAGTTGAGAGGGAGGGGAAAAAAAAAGCCTAGTGTCTTAGAAATTAATTTGAAATTAATTAAGTTTATCAGAGTTAAGTAGTGGAGCTGTATAAAGTACTTAAAAATGAACTGAAATGAATGAGTTTATGTGGAAGTACTTGGAAATAATACTGTGATGTAATAAATTGGTATGAATTTGGGATGAATTTATTCCTGCTTGGAGTTGAAAGGAACTGTTCTTTATGCAATGCGTGCATTACTTGAAGAGTTGTAATGCTGATGTGTTTGATCTCTTCTAGATGTAGATGACACCTTTACAGTTTGGATTAAAAGATGTGAGGAAACGTTAAACGGTGAGAAAGCACATTTACTTGAGACAGGACTTGATGTGCCCTGTTATTTAAAGCTTGTTTCATTTCTCTCTGAAGGGGTTACAGTTTACTTTGTGCTGAAACCAAAGTTTTTATGTTTAAAAGAAGTCATGTTTTCTTATGCCTTGTTTCCCTTGACTATTTATCCTGAACTCTTTAGACTTAGAGGAGTATGTAGTTAAAGTTCAGACAACTGATTTGAACTGTGTCACCTTGCTTTCTAAATCCAACATCAACATTATTTTCTTCAAGACTTGAGAATTTAAGTGGGAAAGAGCAATGAAAATCTGGTGGTTTTCCTCTTTGATTTCATGTGGAGAGTGCCTTTGGGTACTAATTGCTGCTCTGCTGTCTTATGGTGGTATTCAGTGAGTGTGCACACGGATTCCTTTTGTGTGTTTCTACAGACTGACACCTCTGGCAGTGAACTTACCTGCAGTGCTTAACTGCCTGCTGATTTTAATGGGCTGTAGCAGAAGAGCTGCCTCTTTTTTTTTTCTTCCACCTGTTGTGATTTCTCCTCTCTTTCTGTTACTTACTGGAGAATGGGGCAGCAGAAAGGTTAGGTTGCCTAAAAACCAATTGCAGGAGAAACAATTTTCCAAAGACTTTTATCTTTTTAGCAGTGTGCATTACAAGGGAAACAAAGGGAGTTTTTCTTTGGAAAGGCTTGATCTGGGTGTTTTAAGAGAAACATTTAGAAGAGGAAATACTGAGCTGCTGTTTACATTCAAGTGTTACAGTGTGTTTAAGGTCATGCCAGTGAATTTGTCTGCTAGGATTCCATCTCACTCACTAGCTGTAGCTACCTGGCATGACATACAGATTTGATGAGAAGTTTGTTCTATATAAGGGGTGGTCAAGCTAGCACAGACTTGCAGGAAGTGATTTCCATTCTATTTTTTGCCATGGTGTTGATTTCATTAAATGAAGGTCCATATCCTCTTCTTGTAAGGAAAGGGAAGCAATGCAAAGCTTGTTACTCCTGTTAATTGGAGCATGTTTTGTATTACAGTTGTATCTTTGCACAAGTTGTTTGTTGAAGTGGGTAGCAGGAAGAAAACCTAATTAAAAATAGAGGGTCCTTAAGGCAGCAGATGAAAGGTAGAGCTGGTATGTTTTTAACTTCTGTCCTATTGAGACTGGCATAAATGCAGATCGACTGGAGTCAGTGAAGAAAGGTAAAGTAAAAGTCATGTGGGTTCACTTTGTTCTGACCATGCTTCTTTTTTTTTTCCTGCAGGATCACAGACAGAAGTGGTAAGGTGTTTTCCTTAATGTTGTTTGGAATTTTGTCTCAAACGTGCTTGTAGAATTCAGTGGCTTCTTACAGCTTGGAAAACTTAGGAATGACATACAAGTCTGGAAATTATTGTGCACTCATTCAAGTTTTAACTTGCAGTCTGTGGCCTAATAAAAAAATCAGCTCATCTTGTCAATGCTAACTCACTTATGACTGCTGGATGTTTTCTCTGGTAGCTCACAAGTGGGTTTTGCAGACTTTGTTTCCAGCTTTTTTTTATATATATTTCCCCTTTTAATTGGAAATCTTCAAAAGAAATGTCAAAATTGACTTTTTGAAAGAAAAATAGTCTTTGTGCCATTTTTTTTAATACCTGAGTAATAGGATAGAGGGAGAAAATGTACAGAAAATAAGGTGGGTGTATATAAAGACATATGATTTAAAGGGTTTTTATGTTTAAAAACTGTGCCATTCGTTCTCAGACCTATTTCAGGCTTCCTTTGTGACTCATAGATGAGCAACACAGCTGCTGTGTGTCTTTCAGGTGTACTTTTTAGCCAGGAAAGAAAGAAATTAAGGCTGATCTGGTTGTTAGCTATCAAACGTGTGGCCTGTGTGTTGTGAGCTGCACTGAGTGTGTGCATTGTCAGTCTGTAAATTGTAACTCTTAAAGTCTGGCACAAACGTAGAGGGAAGAATCTCATCTTCCTTTCATAAGTTAATGCACATACAGAAGAAAAGCCATCAGTATGGAAGTGCTTTGTATCTTTGTTTTTGTATATGTCTGGTGCACTGATGTCTGTTCTTTTACACTGATGCAACTTTCTTCCCAATGCAATATGCTTCGTCTAGAATACACAACAGCAGCCTCTGTCAGCCAAGATCAAGTAAGTTGACTTCAGCTTTGCTGTGAGAACCAAAATAATTGTCTTAACTGTTCTTTGCTGGCTTGGGGATTGGAGATGCAAGATAATGACTGCAAAAATTCTGTAGACTGCCACTTTGTGAAGTTCCTAAGTGAACTGTTTCTCAAACAGTGTCATGGACTTTGTTCTTGCTGGGGGAGCGTGGAATGGAGTAGACATTTTAGCTTCTGTTTCTGATTTTTCATTATCAGCTTAATTCAAAGACTTGCTCATGGTGCCTAGTGTAGGTAATGATTTTGAGATGCTTTTCAGATCCTGGAGTAAAAAGTGCTATTTAATTTATTGAAGGCAGAGCTATAATGTGAATTGGTTAAGGTGACCCAATTTTCATAAATTCCTCAATTAACCATTTTTCTATTCTTTAAGTAAATGTCAAACCTGTGACTGCTGTGTGTAAGGACACTGTTCTCCCCACTGCCTTGAACTATGCAGTATAATATTCCAGCTTTTGTGGGAACTGTGTATTCCAGGGGAGTTGAGGGGTGGTTTTTTTTAGCTTGTTTTTGCTTTTAAACATCTCCTTAGAGGCATTTTTTCTTTTTTCTTTTTAAGGTATGACTGGTACCAAACAGAATCTCAAGTAATTGTGACTGTAATGATCAAGAATGCTCAGAAGGATGGTGTCAGAGTGCAGTTCTCAGAGAAAGAGGTGATTTATGTTGGTTATTGAGAAGCATCCCTAGATTCCACGAGATGTGTTTCTACCAAATGGTGTTCATTTCTATGAAAAGCATGAAGAAATGCTAGAAGCTGTCTTCAGCTTGGGCATTTTTACGTAGTTACACTGTAGTTATCTGTATGCAGAATCAAGTGAACTGGGTGCTCTTGCTGCAGTGAGGTCCTTAGGACTTGCACACAACTTGCAGTGTGACATAGGTGCTGCAGAGGGAGCATCTGGTTTTCAGCTGCTTGCCTGTTGAAGTGATCTGGAGTTCATGTGTTTGAGTGTATCTCTGTCCATTCCTATTCCAGATGCATGAGAGTAGTGGTGAATAAATAATATTAGGATGATAACAGAAAAGCAACATCTTGGTGGGTTCATTTTGATCACTTTTTTTTGGTATTTCTGAAACTGTCCATTGTAGCAAAGCATGCATTTCATGGAAGAGTGGTGATCTCTGTAATGCCATACTCAGTACGATGACATTTGTGTTTAATTACGGGTAAGCACTGAAGAGATAGGTTCTTATTCCCAGCTAAGTTGGTGCTTGGTGAACCATAGAAGTATTTGGTTGCTGCTGTAGTCTTTAATGCACGGCAAGTGCTCACACAGTTTTAACATTGCTTGCATGAATTAGAAGGGAAGTTGCAAATTGCTTCATGTTCCATTGTTAATATGTTGATACTTCGTTTGCTATAATTCTTTCCCTAAAAAATGCAGATCAAGCTGACAAGATAATAGGCTTTTTTAAGTACTTGCTGGCTAAAACAAATGAATAGGAGATTTCAATTCTGTAGTGCACTTTCAAACACCTTGTTGAATAATGCAGTAATGTAGGGGTGTTGTCTGAAATTTTGATGCCTTATGTTTTAAGTATCATAGTAAAGGATCATTAATCACTTCATCTTGATGTCAAATGACAATTCTTTACTCCAAAATGGATAACTGCTCTCAAAGGTGACCAGAGATGTGTTTTCAACTGTTGACAGATGAATGCATCGGTGAGGCTTCCATCAGGTGAAGACTACAACTTAAAGCTTGTTCTTCTTCATTCTATAGTGCCAGAGCAAAGTACATTTAAAGTGCTTTCAACAAAGGTAAGCTCTTAATGTAACTTATTTCTGTTCCTGATCCCTTGTCATGGCTCATTGCAACAGCTGGAACATTTTGCTCTTCCTATAGGATTACCTTTCTTTCAGGGGTGCTTTTTGGTCAGTGGAAGGTGTTCTAAACTCGTGTAAATGTTAGAAATAGTGATGTGATGGTACTTAGTGAAATGCAAATCAGTTATGTTGAGGATGCTTTTAACAGTTGCTGTTAAAAGATGCCTGTGGCCCTAACCTGTACAATTCAGGTATTTAGAGAGTATGAACTGCTTGTTACTAAACTTTTAGGAATCCATATTTTGTTACAGAGTACTGTCATCTTTTTCTGCCTAAGAAATAAATGTCAGAGCTTGAGAATCGCAGTGTTGAAATCATTCTTGACCCTTTCATGATCTCTCCTGCTGGTAGGATTTACACATAGTGTTAAGTTGTTCTTGGCCTTTCATGAGCCTGTATATACTCAGTGCTATTTCTGGCAGCAGTGCTTGCTAGACACCTGGAAGTTGCATGATGAGGGAGAAGGCTTTCACCTGAGCATTTTTCCTCTGTACTACAGGTAACATAAGAAGCTGGCAGATTTTGTATAACATGTATTGTTGGTATATTACATATACATTGTCCACAGAGCCAAGTCTGAACCTCTGCAGCACGAAAGTATCAAAACCATGTATTCCTTCTGTATCAGCAGTGGCTCTACAAAGCTTTTTAAAGTTTCATGGCTTTCTCGTGTTCTGTTTTACCTGCTCCCTTCTGAAAAAGGTACCTGCAGTAACCTTGCATGCTCTCAGGAACATCGAGGCGATAGGAAAGCTTTGTGGAAATCCTGGCCTAGTTTCTCTGCTCATCACACTAAGGAAGCTGAGCAGGCTGTGTGGTTGAATCACATGAGTTCTTATGCTGAGAGAAATGAACAGGGAGCTCAAAGTATGTAGAAAGTCCATTATTTCATTATTATGTACATAAATTGAAGTAGAATGGACACAGACCCTGTTCATATGAGTAATTGTGAGGTTCTATGTGCCTTGTATTCCTATCTAGTTTCTGTTATACTTTGCATGTGTCTTGAAATTTGCCACTGCTTTTGTGAAGTGTCAAGCATGCATTTCAGCACTCTTGGGAGCAAATATGATTTTGTCTTCCTGTGCTGCCATCTCTAGCCTGGATTAGTTGTTCTGGAGCTGAATAATCTCTGATTGTCTCAAGTCTGGCTCAGACCATATTCTCAAAGTGGTATAAAAGCTTTTGTTGTTCAAACAGCGCCTGAATTTTTCTGCATTTATGTCCCAGTATTGCTGTTCCTATGTAATTTGGAGTGAGTACTTTTAAGGCAGAATAGGATAAGAGCAAATGCAGGAGGTGTTCCAACAGGTGAAGTCTACACTTTGAGATGTACTTCCTCTCCTGGCAAAGGATAGCATTGGGAAAAGTACAGTGAAGGAATACAGGCTCGAGTGATGCCTCTGATAGTTCTGGTTCTGACCAGCAGGTGGAGTCTGAATTAAAAACGTTCAAAGCAGATCTGCATTAAAGATGTTTAAGCATGCCAGGTCTTCTTTAAAGGCTTAAAATATTTTGCTTTAACAAACATCAAATGCTTTGAGAGAACGATGCAGCATCAGTGCTTGTCTGAATACTGGAAATGGAGATTTTGTTGCAGCAGTTTGGTGTATGTACTTTGTTCTTGTGGGCAGCATGGAAAATACATAGCAATTACTTTGAATAATGCAAACACTGTACTACATCTGATTCTTTGTTAGTTAATATTATTCCTCAAAGTTGTTAATAAACTGGAGATGTCGAACCTGCAGTGTAGATGTATGAAGGCTGCTGATTTGCAAGATCTTACATACTTGAATCCTCCTGCATCACTAGTATTATCTGAAGCTGTCGTGATTTTCCATTTTGAAGTGATGTGTGAGTTATAGCAGAGGCTGGGAGACTGGCCTGCGAGACATCAGGGTGTGTGGAATTTAGAGATAATACTCCACATACATCTGAACAGCCAGGATGAAAGAGATAGCTGATCATGAAAAGTTATCAGCAATTTAGGTGGATGTTTAAAGACTCTTAAACATGCTTCCTTCTTCCAAGTGAGCTCAGAGCAATGGGATCTGTTGCAGCCACCTCAGCTGTATGTACATTGATTCCTTTGTAGCATGGTGTACTGAACCAAGCAGCTTGGCTGTAGACAAGGGATTACTTCAGTCAGACTCGTGTCTGATCTCATGGACCGAGGCCTCATTAGCAATGGGAGCAAGTTAGCAATGCTCCTGGAACAGGTCTTCTGGTTTTCACCTGGGAGAAGTTCTGGTCACATACTCCTAGCTGGTTTTCCAGCATGAATCAAGATGGTAAAGAAATATGAAGAGAAACTCACTTCAAAAGCGTGTTCTCCATTGCACTGAAAATCAGAATCTTTCATCTTTCCCTGGGAGTTCCTGTCCTATCTCTTCTCTTTCCCATTCCAAATTGTCACCAAACTGAAACAAAATCCCACCTGGTAATATTCTCCAGACTGGGCTAAGAGTGGAAGGAGTACCCCAGAGTGTATGCTAGCACATGCATATCACAGCTAAACGTGACTGAAAAGAATCTCAGGAGGAATGGCATTAGAAGGCTGTATTTTGGAGGACTGTCATGTCTTGATGACAGTTACAGACGTAGTGAAGTCTCTTCATCTTGCTGCATGCTTGAAGGCTAGCTGATGAGTAGAGAGGGACGAGGTTATTTTTAGTGCTGCTGATAACATGCCTGAGAGATGGATACTGAAGCCAGAAGGGTAAGTGTAGATAGTGATTAAGATGCTGCTGGAAAAAAAATCATTCTTGTGTTTGCAGCCCCTTTCAGCAGTGGCTTCTTTGCACTCCCACAACTGTTGGGAGCCTGAGTCCGGCAGGATCCTGCTAAGATGGTTTTATGACTTACAGTGGTCAATGGCTTCAGCTTTTCAATGAGCTTAACCTTGCCACAGCTTTCTCATAGTAATTTTGTGATCTACTTTGTATCAGGAAGAATCCTGTGCACTTGGAATAGATTGTGGCTCCTTCCTGCCTCTCCCAGTCTAGATTGCTGCAGGACAGTGACTGCAGGATTGCTCCACGAATGTCTTACTCTTTGATTTGTCTGTAACCATAGCATGTGAGATTCTGGTTAAATCAAGTGAGTAGAAGCTTCTGAGGAAGTTGTGCTTTCATGGGATAGAAGCAGTTTTCCTGTAGTTTAATAATTTCAGATAATCATAGAATGGCCTGGGTTGAAAAGGACAACAATGATCATCTAGTTTCAACCCCCTGCTATGTGGGGGTTGAAATGCAGGGTCACCAACCAGCAAACCAGGCTGCCCAGAGCCACATCCAGCCTGGCCTTGAATGCCTGAAGGGATGGGGCATCCACAACCTCCTAGGGCAACCTGTTCCAGTGCATCACCACCCTCTGTGTGAAAAACTTCCTCTTCAAAGGAAGAATACCTGGATGTGTTCACAGTGCTTTATTTTGTATCGCTGCTTTGAATGTGAGCCACGTTGCCACTACGATATTGAAAGTCTTCACTGGGCAATGAACAATCAGCTCTTTTCAGCTAAATGAGGAAACAGGAATACAGAGTCAGGTTTAGCAGTGGGTAGACTTACCAACTTTGAGTTTCACTTAACCTGTTAGAACTAATAAATGTAATGGGTAGAGTTTGAAACGATGAAACTGGTGAACGGTAAAGCCATCCTGCATGTTTTGGTAGCTTAGGGAAGCTGGAAGTGGATCTCCCAGTGCTGCTTAAAATTCAGCATTGCTTGGCAAAAAAAGCATGTAGGTAGGTCTGTTTTAGTCACTGTCTTGAGTCGTGTTCAGGTGTTGGCTGAGGTGGCAAGAACTGTAAACTGTACCGTGTTGAAAACTGCATGCTGCAGTCAGCATCTAACAAAGGTACACTGGTGGTGCTACTTGGCTTTTTAACTTATTTCCAGCAGAGGGAGCCAAAATGTAAAGGCTGGAACAACTCTGCTCTTGATAAGCGTGTGCAGCTATCCTCATGTTCCCTTCATAAAAGGAAAACAACATAAAAACTGAAAATGATGGATTAAATATATTGAAAGTGAAGCTAGCTGATTTATCTCTGTCCAGCAAAATGACAGGGAAGTATAAATGCACAAATAGTGCAAAAGAGGACAAATATGTGCTTTTAGCATGTGTCCCTGTGCTCCTGAAGGAAACTGTTGCTGTCTGTGCTTCACCTTTGTCTTGCATCTGCAAGTAGTCTCAGCACAACTTCTGTGTATCATTTAATTTTTAGTGGTTTGGACTCTGTGCAAACAACGGCCTGCAGCAGTTTAGAAGCATTTGAAAAAGTGGTAACAATCAGTTTCTCGACCCCCAAACTTTCCTTTAATTAGGCATCAAAGATCTGCTGCAAGCACAGGAGGGGTTAGAAACCCTCAGCATTTTTTCACAGTTGACATTTGCGACTTAATAGAGAGGTCTGAGGTAGGAGCATGCTCTCAGCTGCTTCATGCCAAGAATATGGTTCTGTGCATCAGTGGAATTTTTCTTTTCCTCAAATCAGCATTTTGCAATGCAAACCTTGAAATACCCCGAGCAGCTTTACTGAAAAAGGACACTGCCTTGTGTGAAGTGTAGAGGAAAGGGCAGAGATGAAACATCCTTGTGAATGCATATGGGTGTGGGGCAGATCTAAACTTCTTCATGTTGAGGAATATATTTTAAACAAGCATGTAAGTCAATGTCCATGCTTTATGTAAGTGTATAAAGAGAAAGTTTATGTAAGAAATTTTCCTCTTGTCTTGAGAAAAGGTGGGTATAAGACCAACAGGCATATGAATGGTTATGTACATGGACGTGGCAAAGAGCTTTGGGCTACAGATGTTCTGGGCTGCATTAGAAGAGGGGTGGCCAGCAGGGAGAGGGAGGTGGTTGTTCCCCTCTACTCAGCTCTTGTGAGGCCCCACCTGAAGTACTGCATCCAGGCCTGGGGCCCCAGTACAGGAAGGACATGGAGCTCTTGGAGCAGGTCCAGAGGAGGGCACTGAGATGATCAGAGGGCTGGAGCACCTCTCCTGTGAGGAAAGGTTGAGGGAACTGGGATTATTTAGTCTGGAAACAAGAGGCTCTGGGGAGACCTTGTTGTGGCTTTCTGCAATACTTGAAGGGAGCGTATAAACAGGAAAGGGAACGGCTGTTTACGAGGGTGGATAGTGATAAGACAAGGGGGAATGGTTTTAAACTAGGACAGAGGAGGTTTAGGTTAGATATTAGGAGGAAGTTTTTCACACAGAGGGTGGTGGGCAACCTGTTCCAGTGCATCAAGGAGGCTGTGGATGCCCCATCCCTGCAGGCATTCAAGGCCAAGCTGGATGTGGCTCTGGGCAGCCTGGTCTGCTGGTTGGCGACCCTGCACATAGCAGGGGGTTGGAACTAGATGAGCATTGTGGTCCTTTTCAACCCAGGCCGTTCTATGATTCTGTGATATGATTTAAAACTCACAGCTAGAGCAAAACAATCAGTAGTTCAGTAATAAACATCAGGAGTTAATAACTAAGGAGTTGATTGGAATAACTAGCTCCAATAACTAGGGAGTTGATTGGAAAGCCTGATTTCTTATTTTCGTGTGTTAAATATAGAAAACATCAGAATTTAAAAAGATATTTTTCATACATTTTAAAATCAATGTCTGAGCTGTTGCTCTAGCTCTGCCAGGTTTGATTTCCTTCATCCGTCTGATCAGAGCTCGACACAAATTTTCCAAGCAAACTTTCCCTTAGCATGAATTGTAGAATAGAAGATGCTTTAAAAGTTAGAACAAATCTCTCACAACTTGTCAGCACGTACCAGAATTTTCTTTTTAAAAGAATTTTGGTCATTTTTACGTATGTCATCTGAACTGGTGAAGAAGGGCGCTGTTGTAGTAGAGCTATCAGGGTGGTCAGTGGCTGCAAGCCATGAGCTACAAGGAGAGGCTGTTCAACCTGAAGCAGAAAAGCTGAGGGGAGGAAATCTTCCTGCCTTGAAGGACAGCATAAAGAAGACGGGGCCAGACTTCTTTCAGAGCTCTGTGGTTATAAGAGGGAGGGTGGGTGGCTGCAGAGGGGTGTAAGGCAGCATTCTTTTTGCATTGTCCTTTGCTTTGTATTTCTGACCAATGCACCTTTGGAGCTTCTTTGCTTCTGTTGCATTCATTGACTGACTTTCAGTAAGGATTACCTATGAAAACAGGATGTGGGCTCAGTGTAGCTGTGCATTGTATCATAAATGTATAGTGAGCTTGAATTTGTAGCATAACCAGGACCTGTGTGTAACTTAAGCTTCGTGCACCTAAAGGTTTTGAACCTTTTTTTACATTCTATTTAGTTACAGGATTTTAAAGCAGCATTTGATTAAGTGATTAACAACCAGAGCCAGCTTCTTAAACTGGCATGCAAAGCATTTAATTTATGGTGAATTTTTCCTGTCTTATTCTAAAGCTGGCATGAGGCGCACAGGCATATGTTTAATGAAATATAAATGTTAAATCAAAGGAGCTGGCAAAACAGTGAGATGTATTTCTCTTGCCTGGGTGCTGAATCTTTTTCAAGGGAGCAAAAAAAGCTAACAGTACCTATGTGGTAGGTGTGACACAAATGATGTTACTTGTCTGTGTGAAAGCTATCAGTATCTGCTTGCAGACGTTCATGAAAATGCATTTGTTGCCATTTGTGCACATAATTGGGACTCACAAAGTTGTTTCTCCTTAGATCAAGTAAAGCAGAAATAGGCATCTTCACAAGCAGGATTTTATAGCTTTATTTTTGAAAGACCTGGTTGTATAATGGCATACGGCTAATGATCCCTAGTTTTGCTCCTGCCTGCCACTTCCCCTAATGGGTGAGTTGAATGGAAGTAGATGGAGTAGACAAGAAAAGGCTTAGGTCATAAAAGTCTTCTGTCTCAGTCTTTCAGCTCAATATACTTAGTTTGGCAGTGTTGAAATGGTTTAGATTTAAGGAATCTGTATCTTACACTGGGAATTAGTTTGTAGCATTTCTCTTCCTTGGGGATGTTTGCCATATAGTACTGACTCAGGGCCGCTTTCAGAGAGGAAAGTGTACCAAGGAGCAGATTAAAAAAGGAGAGGGGGATTATTGGAACAGCAGAAGTATAAAGATTTTTTCTTAAATGTGTGGGCAGAGTCCTCTGAGCAGCCAAAGGGATCTTTGAGGAGGGCTGTGCTCTGCAAAGTCTGTATTTAGAGGTCCATGTTCAGTATTTTGCTGCATTAGAAATCGTTCTTGGTACAGATGATGTAGCCTGTGTTTGAAATATTGAAATATGTTGATGAAACCCTGAAGCATAAGGATAAGATGAGATAGCAAAAGAGGAAGCAGACAGAAGGAAAGTGGAAGTGGCATAGGTTTGAGCAGGTTCAGTACTGAAAATGTGCTGGGTTTTGTTCTTGTCATCACAGGCTGTTCAGTGGAGATGTGCTGGTAGTCAGAATATAAAAATCTTGTTGTTAAGGCCTCCTCAGCATAAATATGCAGCTGAGTTGATAATGGCTTGTGCAACTTGAGAAGAGTTGTGTAGGAAGTGGAGGATAGACAGGTGGTTTTAAATTAAGACTTAGTGTCTCACTGCTAACCAATTAGTGCCTTTGTAAGTGGCTAATTAGCTTAAATGTTGGATTCGTAAGATCCAAATCCAATAAAAAAAAACAACCAAACAAGCTGCTAGTTCCGGTGTGGAGCTACTAATCTTACATGTAGATCCATAAAAATATTTTAGCTTCCTTGTGTTAATTGCAGAGAATTAAATTTGTGAGTATCAGAGATGAGCTTCACAGTTGTAATTTCCAAAGTGGTTTTAGAAGAGTCCAGTGAAGGAAGCTTTGCTGACTCCTTTTAATGAAGAGTAATCATTGGCACAGCCTGAGTGCTGCTTCTGCACAGTTACAACAGGAGTCTGTGTTCATACAGATTGCAGTATGACGCACTGGAATGTGGGATTTCTTCAGGTATAGAATCATGGAATGGCCTGGGTTGAAAAGGACCACAATGATCATCTGGTTTCAATCCCCCTGCTGCGTGCAGGGTTGCCAACCAGCAGACCAGGTTGCCCAGAGCCACATCCAGCCTGGCCTTGAATGGCAGGTTGATCAAATAGTAATACAATATGTTTATTTGTTGGTTTATTTCAGTTCTGTGGAAACGTCACTGAAAACACTTGAAATTCAGACAGGAGGAGTGAGGAATTCAGCTCTGTGTGGTTGTTGTTGGACTTTTATAAAAGCAAAACAAAAAAACCACCACAACTGGAACTCCATCCTATTTTGAAGGGCGTTCATCCTATGCTTTGTGTCTTCTTGTTGTTCCCAGTGCAAGGTAGTGGTAGGAAATGCGTACTTAAACTTGACGAGGAATTGGTAGTTTCCCAAAGAAAAAAAAAAAATGGAGCAACAGCAATGAAAAATGCAGCATGATTGCAAATATGACAGTTTGGAAATGAAAATAGCTCTTTATTTTTATAAGGCGTCCTGGGCTGCGGCTTATCAGTGACTGATTTGAGGAATGGATGAAGTGCAGTTCACATTTCAGATGAACGTGCTGCTGTGCCGCTGGGATCCTTCGGGTTAGCTGTTACAGAGCTGCCTTTGTTCTTGGGTCTGCAGGGATCTCCAGGTTACAGTGGCTTTAGGAAGAGCTAAGAGTTCTCTTATGCTAAGCTGTGCAGAAATAAGGAGCTGCTGAGGTTTAGCAGACGCAGATTTAAGTCAATTGATAACGACGTAGGAACTTTGATGTTGTCTGAAGTGAGTTTGCCACCTAAAAGTGACACTGCAGAGTCCTTCCTTTGCAGAGTTTGTTTTGCAGCTGTTATCCTATGACTGAAGGTTAAGGATAATTGTGGAAGAACTGTTTCCATGTGGTCGTCTAAAGGGGTTGTGCATAGTTGTGAATAGAGGCATGGCATGCTTCACTAAATTGTGTTTCTTCTGTGATAATTACAACCACATCCACTTTTAATTACTGGTTCTGTCAATGAATACTAGTCAATTTTCTCTTGCAGCAGTGTGTTCATTGAACCAAATGAATACAGCTTCTGCATTTCTCTACTGGAAGGATCAGCATAGTTCCTGGGTGTTTCTCTGGTTTGTATAGTATACAACAAATACGGTATATATACTTTTTTTTTGGAGGGTGAAAATTAAGCCTAGCACTTGGATTTTGCAGTCATTCAAAAGTTCTACTTAATTACTAAAGCTGACCGGTAATAAACAGATACTGAAATGTACTTTGGTGCCTGGCAGTGTAGAGATGTTGTGATCTATCATTACTTCTGGGGTGCCATAATTCAGAGAAAGAATTGAGCAAATTGTAAGCATCAGAAAGTAATGCTAAAAAAAAAAAAGGGTGAAATTCTGATGTGACTGCTTAGCTCTTGTATCAGAGCTTAGCTGACAAGGATTTAAGTCCCACAACTTCATCTGGTAAGGTAAGCCTATCTTTTTTCACAATGCAGGCTTTGCAGTAGGCATTGTTTCTAAACCAAATGTAATTATTTTCTTACTGTTACAAAATCCAACTAATTTGGAATTATCTGTCTGATCTGTTTGTCATCTGGATGAATTTTCTTCTTCATTTCATGTTATGTAGGTTGAAATAAAAATGAAGAAACCAGAAGCTATAAGATGGGAAAAACTGGAGGGACAGGGAGATTCTCTGAAGTTAAAGCAGTTTATACCAGGTTTGTTATCTTCATTTAGCATTAAGAGTTTTATTTTTGTGAAGTTATTTTCAGATATTAACAACTGGTGTGTTAAAAGTTTTCAGTAAAATTTGTCCCGTATTTACAATGAAAAGCCTCACAGTCTTGTTTTTACTGGAAGAAAATGACAGAAATAGTCTGCAGGGCATTACTAAAATTGATTTATGAAATTTAGTCATAACTTCTGTTAATCTGATGAATTGTTGAGGATGTATGCTTGTCCTTAATTCCTCTAGGCTTTTATCTGTTTGGATGTTTATTCCTGTCACTGTTTTGAAGTTCTTTGTGCTGTTGTGCTTATATTATTACTTAAATAATTAGCATTATTTACCAAAGTATTCTGCCTCTCTAGAAAAGTAACCCTTGTGCAGTGTTTCAAAACTGATTAATACCCCAACTTGGAATGAATCACATTCAACTTTGATTATGTCAGACTCACTTGATGCACACACGTCTGTTCTGCAAACTGCAGCTTTAAAAGTCTGTAGAAAATGCTTGGTTAACTAACGCTTCCATTTTTCAGACACCCAGCACTTATACCCATCATCCTCTCACTACACGAGGAACTGGGACAAACTGGTAGTCGAAATCAAAGAAGAAGAAAAGAATGAGAAGCTAGAAGGAGATGCTGCTTTAAATAAACTTTTCCAGCAGATTTATTCAGATGGTACCGATGAAGTGAAACGTGCCATGAACAAATCATTTGTAAGTCTTCACCCTTTTTCTCTAAGGAAACATGTGTGTTTTGCACAGTGTCACGTTGTACTGAGCTTTGCATGCATCAGAAAAGGCTTCTATTCAGCAAGACCCCGAGCCTGCAATAAATGGCTCTGGTTCAGTGGGAGATGTTGATGTAACAGGTTTCAATGGAAGATTGTGCTTTGTTGTTGGTTTCTTTGTTTCAGTTACTGTTAGTAGAGGGAATATAGTTTTTGGTTCCTAGAGAGCTTTTCTTGTTACTCAGGATGAAAGAATCAAATTTCTCTTAGTTCTTTGTATGTACAGTTTGCAAGAATGTGATCACAGAATCACAGAACCACCCGGGTTGGAAGGGACCCCAAGGATCATGTAGTTCCAACCCCCCTGCCTAGCAGGGCCACCAAACATGCACATTCAGATCAGGTTGCCCAGGACCCCGTCCAACCTGGCCTTAAACACGTCCAAGGACGGGGCATCCACAACCTCCCTGGGCAGCCCGTTCCAGGGCCTAACCACTCTCCTAGTAAAGAACTTCCCCCTAACATCCAACCTAAATCTTCCCTCCTTCAACTTGGATCCATTTCCCCTAGTCCTGCTATTGTCAGCCCTTTTGAATGTGAGCAACCCTCTGAAAGCGTCCTGTTAATTAATTTCTCATTATGTCCAATACTGATAACAAGTCTTTTTAGGCTGAAGATTATGGACTGATGACTGTCAGACTTCATTCAACAAAGATGTGCAAAATTTCTGTGTAAATTGCTTCTACATGAAGTTTAAACTCTTCAGGTTTCTTCAGAGTTTGAAATCTGCTGTGACTTCTGTATTGCTAGAATTCCTGTAGCAAACTAAACAAATGTTTTCTCGTGTTGCAGATGGAGTCTGGAGGCACAGTTCTGAGCACCAACTGGTCAGATGTTGGTAAAAGGAAGGTAGAAGTAAATCCTCCTGATGATATGGAATGGAAGAAATACTAATCCTGTTTTTAATCTTTTACCATCTGTGTTGCCATAGTCATGTACTGGCCACTGTATATGAACATAGCATTCTTGGATTCGAAGCACTGAAATGTTCCCTTGGAAACAGGAATTGTCTTTACAATTGGCGTGCTTTACAGATTTCTTCATCTGCAGATGTTAAAGATGTGTTCAAGAGTGGAATCCTGTTTTCATCACCTCTGTCAAATTTTTGGAAATTGAGTCAAATGCAATCTAAATTTTCTACCACCTTTATCAGCTCTTCTCTTTGGGGATGGGATGATCTCTAATGGGCTGTTGAGGATCGTTGCCTTACGCCTGATATTTCTGTTCAATAACTTATTAGATCTTGGCAACTTTGGGTAAAAATACAACAACAATGTTAAAATTGTTTGCTCTTTAACTCTGCTAAATAAAACTGTAAATACAACTTTATATAAGAAGTTTCTTTTTTTTTGTATTCCTGGTTTTTGATGAATGGGAATAAAAGCAGATAGCTAAGAAAGTAAATACAGTACTTAAAAAAAAAAAAAATAGCTTGTATGGGACCAAACTCCTAATTTTGTAAGAACAAAATTGTTGTTCTTGGTGCAGATAAAAATTAAAGAATAGTGAATCCACCTGGGTGAGTAGATTGGACTGCAGTCCAATGTGATACAAGTCAGCTGGAAATTTGTATGCTCAGGATCCTTCACGTTTTAGAGAGGAGTGTATGCATCTATCAGTGTGCAGTAATGAGTTGTTTCTACCAGTGCAGTTTCCTCCTAATTGATTATCAGAGTTTGAATAATGGCATTTCCAAACAAGAGAGCTAAGAAACTTAAGTATTTCTCTGTCTTTACCTCCTGGCTGCAGGTCTGCAATGGCCTGCTTATTTGGAGATGGTCAAAAACCTGCTGGACAGCTGGATGTAGGTGTCCCTGATTGAGCAGGGGTAGGACTGGGTGACCTCCAGAGCCTCTTTCAGCTTCAGTCACGCTGCGGTTCTTTGAAAGCAGGGGATATGGGTTACAAAACTGAAGTAGTGATGCTTGTTCTACATCCCACTGTTGGGAGTTCAGGAACACGAATATTCTGGTATTCCAGAAGTAGATGTCACTTGCTAATATTGGCAGCCACGTGAAAGCCACCTCATTCCTTGCTCTAATCATTGGTGCTGGTTTAAATTCATGGCTGTTTTTCCTTGCATTCCTGATAATGTGTGTGTGTATATATAGAGAGAGAGACAGTTGTTTTAATAGAATGAGTAAAGCCTACGGCTGTTCAAGTAATAAATGGATGTAAAAGTTAACCTAAAACTAACTGAGGCAGTAAGAAAGGATGTATTCTGTTTTCCCTCAGAACCAGGAGTCTTGGTTTAGCAGTGGCACTGTAGAAGTGCAGTACTTTTTTCTTCCCCTCCTTTAGCTAGTACTGTTCCTATGCCTGTGGGGTAGTGCCAGGATTTTAAAAGCACAGATCTTCAAAGAGGGCTTGTTTTTTGGGTGTATACCTTTGCTATGAACTTCAGAGCGTTTTAACTGGTGGCAGTAGACTTTGACTACAATCTTGATGTAACTGCGGTTTCTTGATGCGCTCAGATTTTATCCTGTAGTGCAGGCTGGACAGAGATTTCTTTTTAAATTACTTCTAGCTTCAGAGTTGATTCATATTTTCCAAGGCCTGCATTTGATGACCTTCAGAACTGAACGTTATCCTTGTTGTTGAATATGATGAAGGGAGGTGGATTGAATTTGGGAAGGCTTTTGTGTCCCTTATCCTGGTGACTCCTGCTGGGTAATATCTGCTTCTTGGTTGGGTTTCTCAAAGGGCACATATGTGACATGTTTCAGTGAAGATCTTTTGGGTTTTTTTTGGACTTCACAGGGAAAATTCTTCCCTTTAGGGAATTCTGGGAAAAACCTAGATAAAAATCTCTTAAGTAAAAAGGAAAAGGTAATTTGAAGATGTTTTCTGCCAAACAAGTTGCTTTTACTTACTGTAGAGAATGCAGTAGTGGCTCCTCCATCTACTTTCACTTGCTAAAAGTCCATGGGAATATTTTGTCAGATAAGCACAGTATATTCTTGTATTAAGTGGGTACTGTTTCACTGCTTTGGGATTCCATTCACTTAGCTTAAGGCATAAAGTAAAATAAAATGCATTGCTACTTACATACTCTTGAGGCATGTGTAATGCAAATATAATGCTTTAGCTTCGGGCTAAAACTTGTAGCAATCAAATAGGAGACCTCCTTGTCCATCTCAATCCTGTGAGCAAAGCTTGCAGGTCTAAATGTAATGCCAGCATATTTCTGAGCACAGTCAGGGTGCGTGTGTTCCACTTTTAAAATTTAGTTGAACCAGAAATGGCAGCTTTTGTTGCATTGTTGGGGGGTGGTTTGGTTTTGTTTTGTTTGTTTGTTTTTAGTGAAGGATTGGGTTAAAGCAGTGAGAATTTTCTTGTAAAGATGGGAATGGGGAAGGTGCTTCATGGGCTTTGTGGACAGTGTGTGTTTTGTTCCTGACAAAGCACAGAAACACAGAAAAGGATTCCAGAAGCTGTAAGTCAAGGGAAAAGGGCCTGGGAGCTTGCAGCTAGCCTGAGTGGAGATGATGAAGGGTGCCAGTGTCAAAGAGATCTTCCTGTGGCACCAGAGAGGACGAGGAAGTTGGTGCAGCACTGGCAATCGACTGGCTGTCTTGTTTTTTCTTATTCTAGTGATATTTTACTTGTTCAGACTCCTGAGATTTTTCACAAGCCTTTTTGCCATCTCTAGGTGCCCTTCTGAGAACACCTGGAGAATCTGACCTCAGAGCACTGATTTATGACCCTGTTGCAAATGGGGGAACAGGGCTGCAGAAGGTAACAGTAGCCTTGCAGTTCAGTGCCACAGGTGGGATTACTCTGTGCTGCTGTTTTGAGGTTGTAGAAGATACCTGACTGTTGTACCTTAAGGCAGTCTTTGTCATGCAGGGTATGTGTGCAGTGCTTGTTAAAGATCAGTTGAGCCTCTCAGAAGTGGAAGATAGATCAATTTGCATTTTGCTCTTTCTGAGCAAAGATTCAGTCCATCCTGATGTGCAAATCCATTATTTGACAACTGTAGTTTTATGCCTGTGCATTGATAAAATCCTGCCCTGAAAATGAGAATTCTGAATTTATTTGTGCTGAGACAGGGGTGTATTGTTATGAGAGACAGATCTCTTCCAATTCCAGCCTCTTCTCTTTTTCAATGCAGACACAGGTGGAGGATGACTCCCTCATGACAAAAAAATGAATGGGGGAAGAGACTGGTTCATTTCTTCTCAACACTGGGGAGAAAGCATGCTATAGATGGATAAAAGATGAGACTACTGCCATCACATCTCTTCAGTCTTTTTGTTGTTGTTTAAACTCTATTTTCATGGTGCCAAGGTGAAACTATCTTCAACAGTAGTGGTAAATGCTGTTTGGCAGTCTAAGCCTCCACTGCTGGGCACACTGCTGCATCTCTTCATGCTGTTGAAGCGTTGGT
Organism: Lagopus leucura; assembly: GCF_019238085.1. NCBI lineage: Eukaryota > Metazoa > Chordata > Aves > Galliformes > Phasianidae > Lagopus > Lagopus leucura. The sequence continues at coordinate 15,285,359 of NW_024962262.1, forward strand.
CTCTGCCACTGCTATGCTGCCTCAGAACTTATTTAAGCATGTCATTCATTTTTAAGAATAAGATTATTTTTTTTGCAACCTTTCTGTAGCAGGAGACCATCTTTGAATATGTTAATATAGACAAATACTAATTTGCTTACTTGAAGCACGAGTTAGGGGAGGGGGTTTTGCTGTGTGGCTTCTGGAGATGGATTAAATCATAGAGTAGCTTGGGTTGGAAGGGACTCCAAGGCTCACCAAGCTCCAACCCCCTGCTGCATGCAGGGCCACCAACCTCCACATTTAATATTAGACCAGGCTGCCCAGGGCCCCATCCAACCTGGCCCTGAATACCTCCAGGGACGGGGCATCCACAACCTCTCTGGGCAGCCTGTGCCAGCACCTCACCACTCTCTTGGTGAGAAGATTATCTATGCAAATCTGAGAAATCTGTGATTTTTGTGTAATAATTATGCAGTATTATAACTGTAGAAATTTTATTGGTCACAACTATGTCAGTAATGATGTATTTGTCTGTCTTACAGTCACTGGAGCTTTCTTGGCTGCCTGCAGAGGAGCATAAGATACGTGTGACAGTGAAGCACCCATGAAAGATGCTTTTTGACTTTTCACATGTTTAGTCTGCCTATAGAAAACTGATGTGCACCTTTTGGTTAGGAAGTTAATTTTAAGGCTGTGCAGACGTGGAAATAACACGTGGATTTTTTTCTGACTGGAGAAAGTCTTTAACTGGCAGGAGCAGGTAATGAGTTAGAATCACAGAATCATGGAATCACCAAGGTTGGAAAAGACCTAAAAGACCATCCAGTCCAACCATTCACCTATTCCCAATAGCTCCCAGTTGCTTCAGAATGACCCTACCTGCAAAAGTTAGCAACAATGTAGTTCATATATATATATAAACACTTTTCTTTCTCTTTCCCTTAACTGTTTTCACTTACTAATTGCCTTGTTTTCCTCTCCAGACAGTTCTTCAATGTCTACTTGAAGGTACCGCTGCACTTTTTGATCCAAAAAAAGCTACAGGAAGCAATTGCCATTTTTAATGTATTTGTTTAATCAGCAGTAAAAAAAAAAAAAAAAAAAAAAAAAAGAAAAATAATAATAATAATAAAAAAAAAATAGAAAAAAGAAAAGAAAAAATGATTTTTCTAAGCATATGAATGGCATGCTTCTAAAACAACGTAATGATCAAGGTCATTTTCTTTCAAAAGAGCGAAAACCTCAAATGTAACAGGCCTTGAAATCCCACTCTAAGAAGTTTCCAGTTTAAATTTTTCAAAGCAAGTTTGTTCTGGAGATTAAGGGAAGGCGAAGATTATTTATAATAATAATAGAACAAAATACTGAATTCTGTTCTCATCTTCCCTCGCTTAACACTTTGCTTTTTAGATACGCTGTTTAGCATTCTGCATGAGGTTGTCTTTATTTTCTTTAAGCCACGATTATGTCAAATTAATTCCTTTTTTTGGTGTGTGATGCAGTGCTAATAACATTGCTTTGGCTTGCAACATCTCGGGAGCTGTTTAGTCACAAAAACGAATGCTTCAGAAAGTGAGCTTTAAAAGGTTGGACCCTTCTTTTTATAACGCCTGTGTAAATGGCTCCGTGAACTCAGGGGTGGAGTTTAAGATGTGGTGTGGATGAAGGCAGTGCAATGCTTCTATTTTTGTTTAAAGGCTAGGAATCCTAGGTCTACCATCCTGCGTGAGTACTGCAGTGCAGTACCTTCCATAGAGATGTAATACGTCATGGGATCGATCCCTCTAATTGCAGGGTTTGCCTGAGCAGCAAGGGTGAGGTTAAAATCTTTTTTTCCTCCCATTTACCAGTAAGCAATTTCTCTTGTAGGGAACAGAGGTTAGCTCCAGCGAAGGCCGTGAACAACCGCTATCCATGTAGAATAAGGAGGGGTTGTAATCTTGTGTCCAAAGTGTCTAGTTCAAGGGTTTATAAATAACAGTGGCTCTTGTCGATTCGGAAGGGTCTTGAGACTCTTTGGCCTACAGTTGGGTGTAAATACTCTAGCTGCAGTCTCTGGATGGCAGATATTTGTCAGACACTGCAGTGGTATCATGGATACAAGACTCTTGATGCCGGGGTAGCTTTGATGTTGGGATGTGCGAAGGGTTTTGATTCTGCAGCCACACAAATTCCATCCCACAGCCCCTCTTCCTGCCGTTTGTTTCTGATTAAACACGATGTGAGCTTTCCCATGTCCCCTGGAGCAGCTTTGTGGGAAAGGTATGCTGTAATTGGTTTATAACCATTCATAATGACCTGGCAGCCCTGTACGGATAGCAACGGGGTGCGACTTAACTTGTGATTTATTTAGGTAAGCTACGTGGATGAAAGGTACTCCCAAGTGTACAAGTTTAGCCAGTTGCCTAATTGGACATAAATTTTCACGTCTAGCTCAGAGAGAGGTTTTTGTTATGAAAGTCTGAATTTGGATTTATGAACAAGCTTTCTAGACGGCTAAACCAGCTTGTGAGCAAAGTTAGCGTTGTCTGTTTTGAGGCTTCTTAGTTTGGAATTCAGTGCCTGCTAGCATGCTTTTTGTCATCGGTAAAGCTAATGGCGCCTTAATTTAAGAGTTTATTTACACTTAGAATACCTGCCCTTGCTTTTAGCACTGTTTGGATTTAGAAGCCAGGATTGGCCACGCTGCTTCGGTCGTAGTCTTTCATCGGTTTGGCGTTGTCAGACTCCTGCTGGCTTCTTCCAGGAGCCCAAAGCTTTCTCACACAACGCCCATGATGCGAGCGACCCACCAGCTGCAGGGCATGATGATACGGCAGGCGGTGCGGCAGCCCTGGTAGTTGTATGGCCACGGGTAGTAGCCCAGCAGAGGCTCACAGATCCTCTGACACTGCGTGTAACTTCGCCTGCACTCGATGCAGCACACGCCTAGGTGGTCCAGCATGGGGTCAAAAGCCATCCCTTCACCTTCCAGTTGCTGAAACGCAAAATGTTGGTGTTATCAGCTCTGAAACCTTGGCCTTGAACTGCTCAGCACTCCCGCTAGCTGACCAGCAGACCTTGCTTTGTTCCCTTTTGCTTGGTAGGGATGTAGAATTGGTGCAGTCACCCGTGTAAAAATGGTAAGAAAAGGAAAGAACTCTAACGAAATACATCATTATTCTTCAGCCTGCAAAAGATCCAGCAGCAGTAAAACCCCCAAGGTACGAATGTTACTGATGGAAAAGACTTGAATGTAGTCATATGGGTCTTTCATGTAGATGACCATGTCTGAAGCTTATGCTGTACTTTTAATGTTTTTTTTAATGTTTTAATGTTTTTGTCTTTTTTTTAACTCAGAAAACTTCTCTCTCGTCTTTCTTTCAGCTTTTTTTTCCTGAGAGCCACACTGAGTTGCTTTGTGGACAGTGGGATTTCTACCTGTTCTGTACCTAACAGTATGCAGTTGCATGGAACACAGTGTGTATGAAATATTTAAAAGCAAGCTTTTGCTTTTGCTTTCTCCCTTCAGAATCATTTTCCTATTTTGGGGGGAAAACAAAAAACAACAAAACAACAAACAAACCAAATCACCGAACAAACTGAATATTCTAATTTTGAAGCTGAATTGTTCTTTTTTCAAGAACACTTTGAGAAAAGCAGCAGGAAACAGCAGATGCTGGCATCTAAGTTGGCCCCGAGCGTTTTTCACTTGGAAACCAGCAGCACACTGCAGCAGTGGGGCACAGAGGATGCGTTCTCCTCTCCAGGCTGGTGTGTGCTGCTGGGGACCACTTGGTTGAGCTCAGGCCTTTGGAGTCTCCTTCCCCAACCTGATAGCAAGGGAGGGATGTTGGTTCCCTTGAGTTTGATGGCAGTGTGAGCTTCTGCATGAGAGTTCATTGTCCAGAGTCCCTTTATGCAGTGGGTGAGGAGGAATAGTTGTAAGCATGATTCCTTCCATCCCGGGGGAAAGAGCTACAACGTTATTAATGGTCCTTTGGAATTAGACAAATCTGCCTCTAGGGAAAGCTTGGCTAAAGGCATCTATGGGGTAACTGCTAATGATGGTGAGTCCTGCCCTGCAGGATGGAAGAAGTGTGGGGAGCTGGAAGCTGTGGCTCTGGCATGTATCCCTCTGGCTGGGAGAATGAAGCTGCTGCAACTGCCCTGCTGCTGCTCCCAGAGAAAAAGGGAAGTGGGGCCTCATGGACTTCACGCTAGTAGATGCAAAGAGAAGCTGAATTCCACAGCCATTGCTATTCTACTGACCTCATGAGAGTCAGTTTAGATCCACTTTATTTGGAGTGATTAATTTGAGTTTAATTAAGGGATGTCAACTCGGCAGAATGCTGTCACAGCATAATGATCTCCTGCTGTTGCATAAATGTCAAAGCTGGGACTTATTTCCAAAGCAGGAGGCATTAATCTTGTAACAGTATTGTATTAAAGTGACTTACTCCTGCTGCACCAAATGGTGAGTGTAAATTCTCTGGCACTGGTGCACTGGACTACAGGCTGCCTACTGTATGGCTCCTGCACGCTGCCTCATCTCAGAGAGCAGCAATGAATGTCCCAGTGGTCACCTTCCATGTGCTACTGCTGCTTCTGAGCAGCTTGCAAGAGATCCTGTCTTCCAGATGGAGAGAGCAGGTTGAAGGAGTAGATCTCCATTTAGGAGGAAACTCTTTGCTATGAGCACTGGCACAGCTGCCCAGAGAAGCTGTAGGGCCCCATCCATGGAGGCACTCAAAGCCAGTTTGTACAGGGCCCTGGGCAGCCTGAGCTGCTGGATGGCACTGCCCATGGCATGGACTTGGAGCTGGATGGGCTTTAAAGTCCATTCCGACCCATAACATTCCATGTTTTGGCTTAACCCCTAATATCTTTGAAATCAGACATAAACTACCACTTTCTTCTTCTCTAGGGGTCTGATGCTGGTTTGTATGTTTAAGAGCATGATGTAGGTCCTAGCTACTAGGTTCATGCTTTACCTTTGTTGGGGTACAGCTACGTGATTAAGGCCAGCTTCCAGTTTATCATCATCTGGTACTTCTTAGTGGGCCTTGGAGCCCTTCAAAAGCAACTTTTCATCAGCTTCTCTTGATCTTGCCACCTCAAGCACTTCATCTTGCTGAGGCTTAGTTTAAAACTAGGGCTGGGAGAGGGAGAAGACCTTTTTGGATGTGTATGTAGACATGTTTCGTGGAGAAAAACTGAATGAGCTGAGTGCAGATTTAAATAACTAAAAGATAAGCCCGACTGTGTCATTAGCATTACCTGTCCACCACAGTCTTGTGCTCTGTGGTGCAAATACTCACATTGTATGGGTTGTCTGGGTTAAGTGTTTGGTCGCTTTCTTGCTGCATTGGCCTGGTTTCATTAGGCTGGGGGCCAAGCTCTTGAATCAGCTGGGTGGGGGTGGACCTGGTGTTCACTTCTTTAACAGCAGCGTCGAAGTTTGACTCGGACTGGCGTTTATTTCTCTTCATTTCTCTCCTTTCTCTTTGTTTATCTGAAGAAGTAGTCACATTTTGAATATATCTTTCTATTTATCCACAGATCCAGATAGCAATGGTGTGTTTAATAAAAGCTAGGAGAACCAGGGAGGGAAGAGCAAACAGCAAAATGGAAAACTTGATAAGCACCCCAGTGGGAACTCCTTGCTTTTCTGTGCATTATAAGGAACTGATATCATTCCGAAGTGGAGGTGAAGCTTTTTCTCCCTCTTTCTTCCCTTGAAGCTAAGCAGGTGTAAGAAGATGCTTTTGGCTTCCAGCGTAGTCACTGATGTTACCTCAGCAGCAGCTGCCAGCACTCACAAGGGCCATTGTATGTGCTGTTGTGGCAGGCTGATGCCCTCTTCCCAAGTCCAGGTGGTGAACCTGGTGGGAGCTGCTTTGATGCTGCTCTTTTGTTACCCAGTAGGAAGTGCAAGATCATAAGAAAAATGGAAGATAATGGCAGCTTGCTTGGATCCCCAGGTGCTCTCATGGTATTTTTTTCTTTTCCCCCCCAGTGTTTTAAAATTAGATGGTGCAAGGAGGAACAAATCTTTTCAAGCCCTCTCTTCTCCTTCCAGGCCTGGGATGTACCTGGAGAAGTTACTACCAGCCTGGTTACTCCTGAACACCTTCGCTAGGAATGGCTGTGTTTGATGACCACACTTCCACCCAGGGTTGGCCTCCAGGACCTCACAAACTTCATCTATCAAGTCGCCCATCTGATCCCTCCACCAAAATCTACTGGAGAAGCATTGGGAAACATGGCAGGGCATGATCTCAGACCAGTAGTTTGCTGGTTCCCAGCCCTTGGCCAGCTATGGCATTCCAGCTGCCTGAGCAGTTTGGTTCTAACGCTTTTGAAATACAAGAAACGTTACCTTTGGGATATGTAGGTCGAAGCCAGAAAATCGGAAGATCCCCACAAAGCTCTAAAATTTTGGGGCTTAGGAAACCGTTGTGCTTGATGGGCTCGTCTGCAGCCACCCAGATAAGAGAGTTTTCATCAAATCTAACAGGCATGATTTCATCTTCCTGCAAACAGAAGAGCACAAATCCTTTGCTAGTTCAGTGAGTGGCCTTCTGCCTGCCTGCTGCTAACTCTTGGGCATCAAACTGTGTAATCATCAGCTGCAACTAACGCTGCGCATCCTTTATTTCATGAATGCCAGCTGATTGTAGTGAGCCAACCTGCTGTCAGGTTTTGCTGGGGTTGTGGTTTCACCCTTTTCTCTTTAGAATACTTTTGCCCTATGTATGAGAGATCTTCCAGGCCCGAGTGCCAGGATTTCAGTAGTAAAAACCTGTGAACGTCCACCAGCTTCAAGAGATGAGCCGTGAATTAGGCCAGCCAAAAATGAGACCCCATTCCTCTGTTATGCCTGCTCTCATCTCATGTTCTCCTACGCTCTACAGCTCTGTTTACAATAGATGTTTAAAAAAAAAAAAAGAAGTCTTGCTTGCAAATTTTGCAGAGGATTACGGTACAGAAACTGGTGCAGCTTCCAGTTTCAAGTCAACGTGATGGCTCTGATTAAAGGTCTTGTTCAGTAAAAGCAATTCAATTGACCAAAAGCTTGAAGTGCGAGTTAAAGGAGCCTGCCTTTTTGAAGTGTACCCTGCAGGTTTTTGGTTTGTATCTTCAAAGTAACGTAGGCAAATGCCAGTGATTGATTCTTTAAAGTCGTTAGTTCAAAGTATTATTTTACATAAAATGTGTAAGTATTTTACAGCAACAGTGAAATATTAAAAGAAAACCAACTTGTGAATCATGAAAACCAGTACGATTTCAAAGTTAAAATTCTAAATTGCTTCCATAAAAGTCATCGAAACTCGTTACATAACTGACTAGATCAATTTATTCTGTCAAGTTGTTGTTCCTTTAATGTGTTTATTGATTTCTTTGTAGGTCTCGAGCCATTGAAGTTCACCATCCAATCTGTCTACTGAGAGCTCTTGATTTTTTTTTCCTCCCCCTTAAGTTTCCATCAGCATCAGAAATAAGAGAATCCACTTTTCCCATATAAAAAATATCCTTTGTTTCTGCTTTGAAATTACCATGGCTTATGAGCAGGCAGACATCGGGGGTCTACGCAAGCTTATTTCCATCAGCCATTTTTATGGGCAACGTTGGCTGTAAGTGCTGTAAGGATGCACTGTAAGTACTCAGATGTACGTGCTTATCAGAGGGAGAGTTCCTGTAAGTAGGAAAATAAATACTGCTTTGCCACACCGGTCATTCATCTAACTGCAAAAGTCAAGCAATGGGGGAGGGCCTGAAACAATTTATATGAATGGGATGGGAGTGGTTTTCATGGTAGCTGGGTGAGTATTGCAGTGTGATGCAGGATCTGTGAAATTTAGTCAACGCAGTGTTCTAAATTGAAGACCGATGCGGGCTAATTAGGTAAATTCTTAATGTTTACTGTTATTTCTTCTGAGTTAGCTGAAATTTTGCAGTAACATTCAGTATTTCCCAAGCCTTGATAAGTGGAGTTGCTCTAGTTTGGTAAGCATTCCCTTGGGTTCTATCCCTGTGGCTGTTTGCATTGCTTCCTCCATGCTTCCCCAGCACAGCCTCCTGCCCAGCCTTTTCTCATGCCACCAATGCCCCCTGCTCATCCCCCCCTCCTACCAGTAGCTTCTTACCAGGTCAGAGGACAGGCTGGCCTTGGTCATGGCATCCACCTCAGGCACGCGAGCTTTGGGCTGGGCCTTGATGTAACACTTCTCTCCTCCAGCAAATCGGATGCCAGTGATGCCCTAAGGAATAGGACACACATTTGGGTGCAGCCCTCTGTGTCCCCCTGCCCCATGGACCACTCGTGCTACCCCAGCCAACACTGTCACTGAGCTTCTAGTCTGAACACTGAGTCTTATTTAAAAACAGGCACACCAGCACACTCTGGGACTTGTTCTAGAGCAAGGTAGGAGCAGCTCAGCCTTGCATAACCACAGGATCATGAAGGTTGGAGAAGACCACTAAGATCACCTAGTCCAACTGTCGGCGCATCACCACCATGCCCACTGAACCATGTCCCTCAGCACCACATCTACCCTTAAATCCAAGTCTTTGCTGGGCACGCCCTCATCCAAGCTGTGCCAATCAATCCAAGGATGCAAATGTAAACACTTGGCCTTTGGAAGTGCCTTTCTTTCTCCCTTATGTCCATTCTCAGCTCAAAACCCGACTGGCAGCATCTCTTTGCTCTCACTGAGCCTTGGGACTGTGATCAGGCACAACCCTGATAGGTAGCAGCCACACGGGTAGTTGATCTGACCTGGCTCTTAGGTCAGCCAGCAGCATGCCTGGCAGTGCTGTGACTTCAACATCTTTCTGTTGAGCTGGAGCCTTTGTGCAGATGTGGAATAATGAAGAGGAACAATGAGAGCTTGCTGCAGATGCCCTTATTCAGCTGCTATTAATGTTGCTATGGTGATGTTTGCTAGAGATTGGTAAAAGCTGAACTCCAGCTGTTGGGCAAGCTGGGTTCCCAGTCTCCTGGCTTGGATTTGCTTGGATTTGTGGAGAAGTCAAGGCGCTGGATTTCCTCTGCTTTCTAGAATAGGAAGCATTCCTCCTGATACCTGCTGCTGTCCTTGGCTTTAGATGCTGCTTTGACTTAGGGAGGACTTTGAAGTTAAGTGTTTTGCACCTGAGAACATTAACTACAGCATCTTGGCCCTGTAAAAAATTTTTGCACAGGACAAGCATTGCACAGACAGACCTTTCACAGAATCACAGGGTGGCTTGGGTTGGAAGGGACCTTAAAGCCCATTCAGTTTCAACCCCTTGCTGTAAGTAGGTAGGGGTGTCACTCATTAAAACAGGCTGCCCGGGGTCCCGCACATCCTGACCTTTATTAGCTTGGGTATGGTGCAGCTCTGTGAGCAGCTCACCTGGTTGTTATGCTAAGATTTGTCACCTGTGAGCCCAGGCTGGCTGCTGAGCCACCATTCTCAAGAACTTGGGTACCCAAATATATTTGCTGCTGGATGGAATTACTAAACAGAGCACATCTGACACAAGGATGCAAAGTTGTGCTGCGTTCCTCTGTCCCCTCCCCTAGGCTTGGCCCCAGGCTCCCATCCTTGATCTCAGTGCAGAGCGCTATAGAAGTTTGTCCCTGGTGTCTGCTTGGCTTAAGGTGTTGATCTTGTGTTCCTCAAATGCTGACATTTTGGATAGGAAGGTGTGTTTCTCCAATTTAAATCCTACGAAATCACACAAGGGCTCTGGCACAGCCTGCCAGAGAGTTTTCCTAGCATGATCTTGAGGGCACAGGTTGCAGCTCTATTTTAATGACTTGAAAGCATGCATGGAGCCAAATCTGATGCAGCCTAATCCATATTGGAGAGGACCTTGGCAAGAACTGCCCCTAAAGGACACGTGGACTCCATTTTGGAGGAAACTACTGGCCTTGCTGTGAGAGCAAGCCAGGGGAGCGTGGATGTCTGTGTGGGCAGCGAGGGCACAGAAACCTCCCACAAGCCGAGCTGAGGAGCTGAGAGCTGGGACAGTGGGGTGTAGGCATTGGAGAGAAGGGTGTGAGGGACCCAGTGGCAGCACTTACAATCTGGAAATCATGAACTTCAACAGCCTCTTCACTCCCGCTTCCTGTTTTGAATGTCTCTAAGTTGTTTCCGGCATCTATTTCCATCGATCCGTCCTGCACTTTTCCATTAATGCTCATGGTATAGTGAACGTTGTACACCTGCAATAAATAACAGAGCAGTAATGCACTAACGCTGTGCGTTGTCTTCTTCCTGAACCAGGTGATGGGTCAACCTGATGGTCATGACCCTACTCACAGAACCACAGCGCTGCTGAGGCTGGCAGGGCCCTCTGGGTCCATCTCCTCCATCCCCTGCCCCAGCAGGGACACCCAGAGCAGGGTGCCCAGGGCCACGTCCAGGTGGCTCTGGGAGATCCCCAAGGAGGAGACCCTACAGCCTCTGTGCAGCAGAGGGTTTATTTGATTCTCTTGTGCAGTCCAGATAAAAGTGCTGCATGAGCAGCTTACTTTCAGTCTCAAAACAAAACAAAAAAATGCCTTGCAGCAGCACTGTAACGAAAAATTCACACTGACAGCTAGAGACAAATTTCTTCTTCCCTCACCCTCACTCAGGGAAGTTGAGGGTGCTAAAGATTTATGGTTCCCCAATTATACACGTGCAGGCCCACGTTCTCTACTATTTCAGGCTCCAATTGAACATGGTGCACAGACCCAGACTTATGCCTGCAGCATTCCCTCCTCGGGGCTGAGCCAGATTTGAAGCCAGATTTGAGACCTTTTATTATCACTGTCAGTTAAGAGAGAGCTTACAATAAGGATTTACAATAAATACGTTTACCTTCAGCTATTTTATGAATGTGATTTGTAGAGTTGCTTCCTAAGCACTTGCAAGTCCCGAGCTTGGAGGCACCTTGGAAAAATGCCTCCCACTTTTCCCGATCAACCTGGAATTTGACTTTGAATCTTAATGACAGCTCTGGATATGACAGGAGTTGAACTCAATGATCATTATGGGTTCTTTCCAACTTGGGGTGTTCTATAGTTCTATGTTTTGCAAACCAGGACTCAGATGGATGGAGGAATACATAGGGGGAAATTTTCCTGCTGATTCACTGTGTCCCTGCCAGCCTGTGTACCCATGGATGTCATAGAATCATAGAACGGCCTGGGTTGAAAAGGACCACAATGATCATCTTGTTTCAACCCCCTGCTATGTGCAGGGTCGCCAACCAGCAGACCAGGCTGCCCAGAGCCACATCCAGCCTGGCCTTGAATGCCTGCAGGGATGGGGCATCCACAGCCTCCTTTCTCCTTTCAAGAGCCTAGAGGATGGCATTTGCAGCCTGGCTTAGAGGTCAGCAATGTGTCTCGTCTCTTTGTTCGGTGTTTAACCTTGTACTTTCTCTGACTATCTACATTATTGCTACGTGCATGCATGTATCTCCCAGGGAGCTCTGCTCTGCTGCTGGGACTTGCACAAGGACCTCCTTGATGGGACTGCAGCATGGCTGGAAGTTGTGCAAATCCTTTTCCAAAGTAAACCCAAAGATCCAAACTGTGCTAACAGAGCAACCTAAATTCAGGTGGGCACCGTCATGCTTAACATACATTTTAAACCAAAACTTGAATAGAAAGTGAAATTTATATATTAACACAGCATAAGGCTCATGATGCTTCTGAAAGTAGATTCTTAAAGTGGTCAGCAGCTTCTTAGTTTTGTTCTTTGCGTACAGTGTCTTTTATCTACCCCAGAAAATGTAAATAAGAAAATGTACCAAGGCTTGAAAAGTTGTTCCACAGCTGTTAACCATAAATGCCTCCATGCATGCACAGCCCACCAATGGGCCAGCTGTTCATGGGTTAAATATAGCACTGCACACATTGGGGTCCAGGTGGGACTTGGTCTGAGCATGCTGTGGTGTGGGGAAGGAATGTATGCGTTTCAATGCTGGTTTTGTCCTGAGGGCTGGAGTTTGCCCAGGATGTGAATCCCTGGGGAGGGACCGTGCTTGGAGTTTGCTAAGAACGTGTGAGCAGAAATCAATGTAGTGTCTGTGCTCCTGGAGATACGTTGCACAGTCAGTAAGAAATGTACTTCCAGGAGTCTCCATTCCCACAACTAATAAAGATAATTATTATATTTTTGGTGTGTTTTTTTTTTTTTTTTTTAGTATGAGGAAAAAAAAAAGACCTGCTTAAAGACCTCTTTATCGATCCTGTAATGCAAGTTTCCAGCCTGTGCCCTGTGTTACTTGCACCCTTTTCCAGGCTGGCCGTGCTCACCTGCCTCTCGGTGGCTTTCCAGAAGTAGAAGGCGCCGATGGCCCCAGCCAGCAGCAGAAGGGCCCCAGCGATGAGCACTGTGGCCCCTGCCTTCAGCAGCCGCCCTGGCCCTGGAGGGGGCACTGCTGCCGTGTACGCCTGCAGGGAGCACAGTGCTGGAATGGGAAGCCTGACCTGGTGGGACCAGTTGAGGTCCCTATCCTGAGCCAGCTGTGATGGCTGTCATGTCCCAGCCCAACCCATCACTTCTCACCCATCCGCCCCTTCCATTTGTGACCAAGCACATCCTGACCTGACCCAATCTGTCTCATCCCATCCTAACCCAGCTGGTCCCATCCCAACTCATCCCATCCCAACCCATCCCACCTTGTCTAAACCCATCAATTCAGTCCTGATCTGGTGAATCCCATGTCATCCTAACCTTGTCTGACCCACTGCATTCTGACTCGTTCCAATCTAGCCCATCCCAACCTGACATTTTCTGTTCTATCTTAATCTGTCCAGCTGAACCCAATCCACCCCATCTCATCTCATTCTGACTCATCTCATTCCAAACAATCCCATCCCAATATGATCTGACCATCCCAATCCAGTCCATCTTATTCTATCCTGACCCATCCCATATCGATCTAGCAGACCCATCCTGACCCATCCCATTTCATACCATCCCAATTCGACACATCTCACCCCAACTCCCCCAACCCATTTCTGATCCAATCTGTTGTGTCCCTTCCCTTCCCTTCCCTTCCCTTCCCTTCCCTTCCCTTCCC